>NC_079318.1:86531255-86846791 GCF_029931775.1 Euleptes europaea
TAAATGGAGTCTCAAGTAGCTTCTCACAAAAGTTTCTGACAAAACTGGTTTCAGCAAGGTTATCATGTTGTATGCTGACAGCCCCGGCACTGGGCAGTAATGTGGACTTTGCAGGGAAATTTTCTAATTCAAACTTAAATAATATTAGCAAAATTTAAATTTAGCGATAAAAGGCAAATACACCATGTACAGGCCTGGACATGAAGAAGCACTGGGGTTTGTCTATGCTTCATATCTCACATTTAGCCCTTCTAACATAACTGATCTACAGCACAACAGATATAGTCTATATTTGTATAAGGGGGCAGAATGTTTTCTTTTAAAAAATAGCTTCAGAATATTTTGTGGAAAATGTTCCAACCCACAGCACTGTTAGTGTTAGAAACAGCACTGTTTCTTTTTATTTATTCCCTGACGCTGACCCTGAGACGTTCAGAGAAACATTGAATTTAAACAAGTGGCGATGTACATAAGCAAAATACAATTAATAGGATCCGCATAAAATCATGTCCTGTGTAAGTGCTACATCCAAGGGCTGTCTCACTCTGTGGCTACGGTCCAAGAGCCCTTTGGATTGTGCCGGAAGTCTCAGGCCTCTGCCCATGCCCAGTGTTATACCCACAAACTGGAAGGAGGCAGAAACACAGCTGCAATACTTGGCAATACACTCCTCGGTGTTTCCCTTTTCTGTGGATTTATGCTGTAGGATACTCAACACAAAACTCATCTACCACGATGTCATTTCAAATGGCTTTATTAAAGTTAAAATAATGTATTACTATACAGCATTCAAGAGCTCCATGGCGCAGAGTGGTAAGCTGCAGTACTGCAGTCCAGGTCTGCTCACTACCTGAGTTTGATCCCAATGGAAGTTGGTTTCAGGTAGCCGGCTCAAGGTTGACTCAGTCTTCCATCCTCTGAGGTTGGTGAAATGAGTACCCAGCTTGCTGGGGGTAAAGGGAAGATGACCGGGGAAGGCACTGGCAGACCACCCTGCAAAGGTCTGCCTTGGAAACGTCAGGATGTGACGTCACCCCATGGGTCAGGAATGACCTGGTGCTTGCACAGGGGACCTTTACCTTTATACAGCATTCACTATACATTTGGTGAAACTTGACAAAACTGTGGCTGTTGTGCCTATAATGTAACCACTTTGAAGATACGTTATCTTATAATAGTAAACCAGTTTAGCATGACTAAAGCTCCACAGCTGAACTTTGTAGTCATTTTAGTAAGAGGTCATGCACATCTAGAGCTATTAATGCCCAGAACAATAAGGCTTTTTCACCATAACTTTTCTAATGGAAAAATTGGGATTTATGGGGGAATCTCTGAAATAAAATATACTGTAGACATACAGTATTTTCAAGATTATTTTGTTTAAATAGAAATCATTTTGGCAAACCATTAATATGCCATAATGTGTTTAATGATAATACATTATTCAGTGTTCTCCAATATTATAAAGTTTAGCTTAATGTCTTAACATGCTGGCAGTGCTACCTGTTGAGATTCTATGAGAGTTTCTGTCAAAACACATTTTGTTTACTATAGAATTATTTTCTACTTTCAAGTTATTTATTCCTACCTGTCAGGTGGCAATAAGTAAAGATTCATGTTCTATGATAGCATAGTACAGCAATTTGCTACTTTCTCAAGTATTAACATTTTTCTTATAGAAAATGAAGGTATTACTACTTCAAAATTCATAAATATGTCAAGTAGTACAATGTTAAATGCTAAGTTACAAATTATGCATTTTGTGTTGTCAGTGAAAGAAGTTTAAAGTTCTGCATATATTTCAAAATTTCTCTTTTATGGGGGTCATTTCCCCCCCCCTCGGGCTTCAAAATTTTTGGAAATCTAAATTCTTATGCACAACTGGACCCTACTGATGTTCTGCTGAAGAAAGCCAATATTTCCCTGCTGTCACTTTCTGCCAGCACCCTCTTGTGATACCCCCTCCCCCAAAAGGGGGATAAAAAAAAAAGATAAACATCCATGTGGCTTGTAGGGGGTGCTGTGAGGAGAGCAATTGGGCAAATTACCCCTCTTCGGTTAGTGGAACATCAGTAGGATCCAATCTGTAGCCTCTTGGCAATATCACAACAAAACAATACTTCAACTTTTTTGTCACCCCAAAAGGAGTACTAACACTTTTTCTATTCAGAATGTCTGTAACACAGCTCTTATATAAGTAAACACGCAAGTATGAAACCCTACACTCTCAGGGCTTGTTCACTGCACGAATGGCTGCTTTTGCAGGGATGCCGTCCAAGGCAGAGCCGGCCTGATTGTTGGTGTGTTGTCCCCCGTCCCCCCAGAGCACCCTCTCTGAGAAGACTCATTTGTGGTTAATAACGAAACTGAAGCCAACAGTCTCCTTGCAAATAACTATAGCTCCTAAGCAGTATATACAGCCCTCTGATTTAATGTCGTCTGTAGGTGTGGGGAGAGAAAATAAGGGCTGGAGCTCCCCCCCCCCCACCTACCAGGGGAAGGGATTGTAGGCTTGCCCTTTAAGGTACCTTGCTCTTCAACAATTTGAGTATGGGGCTACTGGAAACCTGCAGCTGGTGAGTGGTGAGAAGGAGGCAATCTGTGCATGCACAGGGGTAGTTCCAGGGCTTAGCACTGGAGTTGCAAATATACTCCTTGGCTGTGCCCTGGTGAGGTCTTGGTACAAATTAATTAAGTAGATGGGTAGCTGTGTTGGTCTGTTGTGTCAAAACCATAAAGTAATCTTGTGCCACCTTAAAGACTTAACTGGTTTATTGTAGCACAACCTATTATGGCTAGAGCCTGTTTTCATCAGATGCTGAAGCGAATCCTCAGTCAGCATATAAGAAATACACAGACTGATAAAGGGTGAAAGTTTGTGGGGCCATGAAATGTAGTGAAACTGATAAGCATGGTGACCATTCACAGTAACTGAGTTAGTTTAAACCCTGGTTAATACAACTAAATCTACTGTTGGTTTCATATTCAGCAACTCTCCATGCAACAATAAATTTGAAGTCTTTTTTGGTGCCACAAAAATGTTTGTTTATACGGGAGGACGGCAGTTGAACCCATTAAAATGCCCTTGCAATGAATGAATGAATGTGGTATTTCAGTGTAGACGGGAGCTGGTAGATATGGGGGGGGAGTTTTCAAAGATGGCCGGTGATACGTAAGAGTGGTCGCTGATTAGCTAACCTCCATCCCATCCCGCCGTCGAAGTGGAGCCCAGCCCCTTGGTTTACTGCGGAGCTGGGTGACATGAAGAGGGCCGGGAGACGTCTAGAGCGGCGTTGGCGGAAAACTAAGAGTGAAGCCGACAGAGCGTGCTATAGAGCTCATTGGAAGACCTATGAGGCGGCGCTGACAGCGGCAAAGAAAGCCTACTACTCTTCTGCCAATGAATCAACTAGTTCGCGACCAGCTCAGTCGTCGAAGGTATTTAGGCACTTGCTGACTCTTAAATCTGTGCCATTAAACTCAGGAGCAGGTGATAAATTGTGACCCTTTTGCAGATTTTTTTGCTGTTTAAATATATCTCAGATTGGATGCTGGTTGTGATACAGTCCAGACAGAAGAAATGGGTCCATTTGTAGATCATTTTGACCCAGTTACCTTGATGGATGTTGACAGTATCTTGGGATCTGTGCAAGACAACACTTGTGCTCTTGATCCTTGTCCATCCTGGTTGCTAAAACCATGTAAGGACCATATTAATGAGTTCTTGATTTCCATCGTAAATCCACTGACTCGGGGTGCCATCACTCCAGAAAAATGATGTGGCCAATTATCTCCTGGTCTCTAATCTGCCTCTTCTGGACATGGTGATTTAGAGAGTGGTTGTGGATCAACTTCAGGTCTTCCTGGATGACTCATCTGCTCTGGACCCTTTTCAGTATGGTTTCAGGCCAGCCTGTGCAGTGGAGATGCCGCGATGGCTTTAATTGATTATCTCTGTCTAAATGTAGACAAGGGCCCCCTACCGCCTCTTTGTTGATCCTACTGAATTTATCAGTAGCCTTTGATATGGTGGCTCATATACCAGATTGTTGAGACAGTTGGAAATAAGTAAGTTATCAGGGGATGTGCTTTGGATTGGTGTAAAAGGTTCATTATGGATCACACTGAGAGGTTGCTTTTGGAGGCCATCAGTGTGGGATCTGTCCTGTGGGGTTCCACAGGGAACAGCCCTGTCCCCCATGTTATTCAGTCTCTTTGTAAAGCCCTTAGGATAAATCATTTGTGGTTTTGTAGTTGGCTGTCATCAGTATGCTGATGACATTAAGCTCTGTATTTCTTTATCCAGATCCACTAGTAATGATGTAGAGGTCCTGAACCAGTGCCTTTATTTTTGTGGCTAAAGATGAATGAGTTGAAAGTAAATCCTGATAAGGTAGAGTTAATGTTGGTTGAGAAGGTCTTGAAGAAAATTGTTCTTCCCTCTTTTAGTGGGGTCCAACTGACCCTTGTTGACTCAGTTAAGAGCCTAGGGTTTATACTGGATCTAGTATTAATGCTGGAGAAGTACGTTAATGTAGCTGCAAAAATGTATTCTTCCAGTTTCATTTAACCCAGAAAATAACCCCCTGCCTTGACTTAGCGCTGATCCACATGACCAAGGCTAGACTATTGTAATATACTCTTTGAAGTCAACTTGGAGGCTCCAGTTTGTATAGAGTGCCATGGCCCCATTTGCTACTAGGCAGAGCGTGCATGTCATGCCAGTTCTGCATTCACTCCATTGGTTACCTGTCAGCTAGCAGGTTCAGTTCAAGATTCCGGTTAAAGCCCTTTATTTTATTGCCTTGGACCCACCTACTGCCTTTTCCGCTCTGCTGCGACAGCTTTGCTCTTCTGAGCAAAGTTGTCTTGAGGTGCCACCCTGCAAATGGGTAACATTGGCAACTGCCTGTTCACACGTGTGTGTTCCTTGTGGAATAGCCTACCTGAGAAGGTCGGAAAGGGTCCCCACACTTGTTATTTCACAGAATGTGCAAAACAAATGTTCAGGAGGGCTGTTTTATAAATACAAGGGGGGTTAAAACTGTGGTATAAGGGAACAGCTCAAGAGGTTGCTTTTATAAGGAATAAGATTGCAGTTTATTATATGTATCATCTTGCTTTTACTGCATTGTCTTACTTTTGTAACCCACTTTCTGCATTATGGTGTGTCATGCCTTAGACAGTCTCCCCCCCCCCCATTATTTTCCAATTCTGTAATGCTAGTCCTACTGGATTGTCTATTGGATGTCTTATGCTGTCTGAATGTTTTAAAGTGTTTTGTAGTCTGCCTTGAGTCGCAGTGAGGAATATTCTGTATTTACTGTAAAGTATTCCAGGAAGCTATAGGTTACTTTTCATGCACCTGTGCTGAGCTGTCTAGGAAGTAACAGCTGGGAGTGGCAAGATTGTTCCCTGATTGGGGAGACAGTGTGTCTTGAGCTGGCCCTCCATCCTTCATATTTGAAGTGGAAGGCAAACCTCATTTAGGAACTTGATGCATAATTGTTAAGACATCCAGTTGGCAACATCATTTTCCATATTGTGTGTGTCTGCAGAATCACACAACACTTTTAAACTTGAGATTGAACATTACCAAATCTATTCAGCAGTGCTGCACCCATCAGGTCTATCTTTCCCGACCATCCATTTAACTCCTCCCTGGCCATTTCATGGAATTGCCATCGTTGTCCAAGCTATTGCACATTCTAGGCTTTCTGTGGCTGTGCCTCCATGGTTGCATGACTTCAGCATGTTTGGAAAAGGAAACGTAGACCCTACACGTACGTGTGGGAGAGGTGACTTCGTTTGCCAAGGAGATGAGGTCAAGATCCGCAGCTGAGTTTCCTGCTACGCTGTAAAATAACTACGGTGCGACCACTGTGGCAACTGCTCAGAGGTGCCGTTGCTCACATTTGAAGAGCTGCCAGCAGAAGGAAAGTAACAAGAAATTTATTGTTCCTACCTGCAGACAGAACTCAGCGGTGGCTGTGAGGAGGACGCTTCCGAACTGGCGTGGCTTTAATTGCTTTAGGTGGAGGGGAGGAGCAGTGTGAGAAGGACCTGTTCGTGAAGAGCAATGTTCGCGTTGATATTTAAATATAATTCATTGCATCATAGCAAAATTCTGCGGGGGGTGGGTGGGTACTGGCCTAGGTTGGGGCAGCTGTCACTCCTAGACCTGTTTTATAGCGTTCTACCAGATGCATCAGGTGGCCGCTCTCCCTTCCTCTGTCTTAGGTGGCACAAAACCTCCCCCTGAAGGAAGGCTGCACAGAGACCTCACTGCTTCGCATTGGATGGTCTGTTGACCTCTCTCGCACACAGCTAGGTAAATAAAAAAAACATCCTCCAGCTCAGCTGAGGTGTCGCAGTCGTGCAGGCCGCGTTGTCCAAGGCGCAGCTGCAGTAAGTGTTTTGCTCTCTTCTAGGTGAGGATGAGTTTTCTTATGGCTACGATGGACGAGGGTTGAAGGCTGAAAATGGGCAGTTCGAAGAATATGGTCAGCCCTTTGGGGAGAATGATGTGATCAGTTGCTTTGCTGTAAGTTCAGTAAGAGAGGCCTTGTGCCAGCTCTTGAGGGGCTTCCTTGCCATTTTCAAAGTAGGCTGGGTTTGGGGAAATGTGCTCCTGGGCAACCAAAGTTGTAACTCCTAGTTAACTCCTGCTCCTTCCCATGGTCCAGTACCGTTCAGGGAACCCACCCTGTATTCAGCCTACCATCGTGGACATTTGCCCTGATGCTACTTACGAGTGTGTCCACATAACTGGCTGTGTTGCTGACCAGGGCTGCCAAAGGCCAACTTGTTGTGTTCCAAGGCTATTAGAACATGGCTTCAAAAGCATGTCTCTGTGGCTGCTGTGTCTAATTGCCTCTGGAGGGCGTCGTTGCTCATGTGCTTCCGTGCCTTGTGTTGTAGAACTTCGAAAGCGAAGAGGTGGAGCTCTCCTTCTCCAAGAACGGGGAAGACCTGGGTGTGGCCTTCCGGATCAGCAAGGAGTCTCTGGGTGACCGAGCTTTGCTTCCGCACGTGCTGTGCAAGAACTGCTCTGTGGAGCTGAACTTTGGCCAGAAGGAAGAGCCTTTCTTCTCAGTTCCCGAGGACTACGTGTTCATTCATGCTGTCCCCGTTGAGGATCGTGTGCGCACCCCTCTGCCGCCCAAGACCACTGAGGAGTGTGAGGTAACGTAGGTTTCTCTGTTCTGTTTATGGGGATCACCTCTTGTTCTGTACGGGCCCTCTAAGCTGTGCAGTGTGTATCCACAGTTGTTACTTCCCCGTCTACCCTTCCTCCTCGGAGGATAGGCTTTGCTACTGGGTGGTATCTTTACCTTCCAGGCAAGGCAGGTGAAATATGACTCTCATGGACTGTGGGTGGAGTGGACACTGTTCTTCTTGAGTCTGCCTGCAAGAAACAGCTGGTTCCCATGCGCCTCCAGATTCTGGAAGAATGTTCATTAAGGGAGAAAAACCTTGTCTACTATTCCCCCCACCCCAATTTTTGTGCTCCCACTAGAGTTATTTGTGAGAAGTAGAAGTATCTTTTGAGAAAAGATGGAAGGTTACAATTGGGCTTTTTAATAGTGTTTTTTTTTAAAGTAGATAAAAGAGTCCTTCTCTCCCTTTATTTTTATTGCATTTATATGCTACCTTTCTCTGTAACGGGACCCAAAGTGACTCACATTGTTCTCCTTTCCTCCATCTTGTCTTCCTAACAACCCTGTGAGGTGGATTAGACTGACAAATAAGTAGTTGGGCCAAGGTAAGCTTCACAGCCGAGAAAATGTGAAACTCAGGTCTACCCTGCCCTAGCACAATGCTCACTCTATCCCAAGGGTCAGTAGAAAAGAAAGATATATTATCTTCCTGTTTAATGGTTAGAATAATGTTGACGTCTCTGTCTGTATTCAGGCAAAATTGAAGCTTTATGGTGACAGTGCTGCCTTAATGGAGTTGTGGCGGCTGCTGGCATGGTTCGGCAGGACACTCCTCACACCGCTGTTCTTAGTTTTTTGTTCTGAATCTGGGTTTTTCTCTCACCCATTCTAGGTGCTGTTGATGGTTGGGCTGCCTGGGTGTGGGAAGACCCAGTGGGCGCAGAAGCACACCCAGGAGAATCTGGACAAGCGCTACAACATCTTGGGGACGGATGCTGTTCTTTTCCAAATGAGAGTAAGCAGCCAGAGGTTGTGTTCAAGTGAGGAGACCTCCTCAACCTGGCTAGATGGACCCTGTAGCAGAAATGCTGGCTTTCTCGCTGGTTGCTGTTCACTTTCCTCTGTGTTAGCCACAGCGGGAAGTTTGGGCCTTCTGATATTGATGGCGTGTTACCATTAGATAACAAACTGAACAAAGTTAGTCATGTTAGCCAATATGCTGAATACGTCTAGAGCATGTACAGGAATTAATGCTGTAGATTGTTTTACATAGAAATCTTTGGCTGAATAAAACCTTGTATTTAGAAACCTTGAACTCAGTCCAAAGGCAAAATATTTCACAGGGAGGGTTTTTAGTGCTTTCCAAACCTTCCTATTTTTCTCATTGGGGGGGGGGATGGGTGTATTCCCCCAAACATGCCGCTTTGCTCCTGGGTTTTCACATTGAGATGACGCTGACAGCATGTTGGGGCATGTCTGACATTGCTTTCCTTGGTTAACTGCTCCTCTCCATATTCCCTCGTTAGACAAGGGGGCCTGAAATTGAAGAACTGGACACCAAAGGTCAAGATCAGCTAACTCAGCAAGCTGCCCGTTGCATTAGCAAGCTGGTCCAGATTGCCCCCAGGACAAAAAGGAACTTCATTCTTGATCAGGTACTGTATTTTATAGCCCAGTTCCACCTCCTAGGAATTACAGGCAGCCAGTTTGCCCTGGCAAGAGAAATGTTGAGACACAGAAGCAGTCTCTCCTAAAGGGATTATTGTTTATGCCTCAACTAGCAATCACATAACTGCTTGCCCATTCATTTCTTTCACTGGCTCAAACAACCATTTTTAGGTTGCCTGCATTTGCACCCATTCCAGGACGGGCCGGCAGACTCTAGTTGTAATTTCAGAGATCAACTGGTGGAACTCTTTCCCACTTGATCGCTCAGGTCTTCAAGCTGGCTAGCCAAAAAAAGTGGGGAAAAAACCTCACTTGCAATGTATTAGAAAGGCACACTGGTCAATATCTATGAACACTATAGCTGAATATTACCTATTATTTTTAAAGATTGCTGGAATAAGAAAGGTCTTGATGGCTTCATGAGCCTGCAGGGAAGGTGACGTGTGGGTCTATCTTGGGGAAAGGGAAGTTTTGAATTGTGAAGGAGGAGAATAGATTGGTATGTGTGATTATAGCATGGCCTAGAACAGTGATGGCAAACCTTTTAGAGACCGAGTGCCCAAACTGCAACCCCAAACCCACTTATTTATTGCAAAGTGCCAACACGGCAATTTAACCTGAATACTGAGGTTTTAGCTTAGAAAAAACAACTTCCCTGGACTCCCTGCTGGGCAGCGGGGAGTCCAGGGAAGGGGGCAGGGCCTTTGAACTGCTCCACGCTGCCTGCAAAAACTGCATTAGAACAAAAACTGAATTAGACCTAATATAGATGGGAACCAGACATCCATAGTGGTACCTTCACATTCAGAGGCAGTCTACCAGTTGTGGGAGGGCTGTATTCTCCATTCTTGAGGAAGTCCTGGAGAGACCTAGCAGGCATTTGCTGGAATCAGGAAAGTTTTCAGGGAGGGACGGAGGGAGGAAAAGGAAAGGAAGAAAGGAAGGAAGAGCTTTCTGGCCAGGGAAAGAAGGGGGCTTCTGGGCTGGTGAGTAGGGCGGCAGCCACCTCGTGCGCCAAGGAAAGGGGGTTTTGGTGGGGAAGGGGGCTTCTGGGCCAGCATGAGAGGCAGCTGCAGCCTCGCAAGCTGAGGAAAGGGGCTTCTGGCGGGGGGGGGGAGAATGAGGCTTCTGGGCCGGTGCGCTGCCACCTTGCGCGCCCAGGAAAGGGGTTTTGAAGGGAGAGGGGCTGCAGGGCAGCTGCCTTGCGACCCAGGAAAAGGGTTTTTGCCCATGGAAGGCACCGAGGGAGAAAGGGAAGGGGGCTGGAGGGTCGCCTCGCGAGGCGGCAGCCGCCTCGTGCGCCCTGCAAAGGGTTTTTTGGCCGGGAAGGGGGGGAGGGAGAGGGAGAAGGGGGCTGGAGGACGACAGCCGCCTCGTGCACCCTGCAAAGGGTTTTTGGCTGGGGAGGAGGGGAGGGGGAGGGAGGAGGGGAGGGGGAGGGAAAAGGGGGCTGGAGGACGACAGCCGCCTCGTGCGCCCTGCAAAGGGTTTTTGGCTGGGGAGGAGGGGAGGGAGAGGGAGAAGGGGGCTGGAGGACAACAGCTGCCTCGTGCGCCCTGCAAAGGGTGTTTTGGCCGGGGAGGAGGGGAGGGGGAGGGAGAGGGAGAAGGGGGCTGGAGGGTGGCAGCCGCCTCGTGCGCCCTGCAAAGGGGTTTTTGGCCAGGGAGGGGGGGAGGGAGAGAAGGGGGCTGGAAGACAGCCGCCGCTTCGTGCGCCCTGCAAAAGGGTTTTTGGCTGGGGGAGGGAGAGGGAGGCTGGAAGACGGCAGCCACCTCGTGTGCCCTGCAAAGGAGTTTTTGGCCAGGGAGGGGGAGAGGGAGAAGGGGGCTGGAGGGCGGCAGCCGCCTCTGCGCTCTGCAAAGCGGTTTTTGGCTGGGGAGGAGGGGAGGGAAAGGGAGAAGGGGGCTGGAGGGGGACAGCTGCCTCATGCACCCGCAAACGGTTTTTTGGCCGGGGGAGGGAGAGGGAGAAGGGGGCTGGAGGGCGGCAGCCGCCTCTGCGCTCTGCAAAGGGGTTTTCGGCCGGGGAGGGGGGGAGAGGGGAAAGGCTGGGCGGCGGAGAGTCCAGGGAAGGGGGCGGGGCCTTTGAACTGCTCCACGCTGCCTGCAGGCAGCGCAGAGCAGTTCAAAGCTGGCGGCTGGGAGGGCGGGGGCCCCGCCGCCCAGCTGAGCCGTGTGTGCCAGCAGAGAGGGCGACGCGTGCCGGAAATGGCACGCGTGCCATAGGTTCGCCAACACGGGCCTAGAATTATGCTGCTGAGCCTGAAAAGCTTTTAAGCAGAGCCACCTACTTGTCCACATATTAAAAAAAAAAACCCACTGGGAAATAAAGAATGGAGTTACAATCTGCATGAGAACTGACAAACTTGGGAGGAGTTGTTTTTAATTTCCAGGTAGGTGGGAAGGCACATCCCTTATCGCCACACTTGTATTGGGCCTACCACATTGTTGTGTTGGTAGAGGTGAAATCTCTGCATGGGAGTTAAATATGTAGGGCAGGAACCCTCGAAATGGTTGAGAGCTAAAGAAAGTTCCAGAAAAGGACAGATTCTTAAGGAGTTACAAGCATCTTTCCTCTAAGAGGTTAATACTGTTAGTACAAAAAGGACATGTAGTGGGTAAAGGTCCCCTGTGCAAGCACTGGGTCATTCCTGACCCATGGGGTGATGTCACATCCTGACGTTTACTAGGCAGACTTTGTTTACGGGGTGGGTTGCCAGTGCCTTCCCCAGTCATCTTCCCTTTACCCCCAGCAAGCTGGGTACTCATTTTACCGACCTTGGAAGGATGGAAGGCTGAGTCAACCTTGAGCTGGCTACCTGAAACCGACTTCCATTGGGATCGAACTCAGGTCATGAGCACAGCTTGGACTGCAGTACTGCAGCTTACTACTCTGCACCACAGGGCTCTAAAGTAGAGGGTACGGGGTATGAAATAGGGTTGAAAAAGTGTAACTGGCACGAAAAGAGAAATTAATCTCATTTTATACCATAATTTGTAGTCACGCAATGAAATTGACTGGAAGGCGAAAGAAAGCTCGGTTTGCAAGGCCAAAGAAAGCTCTATCATGTTCGCTGCATAATTAACACATGAAACATATCACAAGATGTAAGGTCTAAAAAGATCAGACAAATTCATGTGGCTGTCCACCGTATTAGTTGAAAGTGTGGAAGCTCCATAGTTGGGAGTTGTGGTTTGGTTTCTGCTGAGCCATTCCGCTTATGGTGGCGCTCCCCCCTTGTGCAAGGAACCTTCCTGTGACTCCAACAGTAAGTAAAGCGCTACTTACAGTGCAACAGATCAGTGGGGCCCGTCTTCAGGCCCTTGGGCGCAGATGGAAAGTGTGTCCTATTTATCTTGGCAGCCTTCTAGCTGGGTGCTGTTGGAGACAAGAATGCTGGAGTAGAAAGACCTTTGGTCTGATCCAACAGGGGTACTTAGGACTGCAGCAGCCCTCTGCAAATGAACAATTAAAATTTCACATTTGAGCCAAATTCCTGGTCAGAAGCTAGGCTGGGGAGAATTACTTTCCAGACCTCATTAGCTGGGTGAGGTGGCGTAACTGCTAGAAGCCATGTTATTGTGATTGTGGCTTTATGGCTGTGTGTGATGTCTGTTCTGCCCAAGTGTGACTATGGGAGTTTTTTTGTAATTGCTCTTGGCCCTTAGTGGACGATGGTGGTGTTTGCATTCCTAATATCTGTCTCCTTCCTCTCAACAGTGTAATGTGTACAATTCTGGCCAACGGAGGAAGCTGCTTAACTTCAAGGGGTTCACACGCAAGGTGATTTTAATTGTCCCCAACGAAGAGGACTGGAAGCAGAGGCTGGAACTGAGGAAGGAGACGGAGAAGGATGATGTGCCGGAGTCTGTGATGCTGGAAATGAAAGGTGGGCTCAGCCAAGGGTTTGGGGAGAAACATGACTTGGGGGGCCGGCAGTGGAGTCAGAGGTTTCCTTCCCCACTGAGCAGCAGGGCGGCCCAAGAGTTCCCCTCTTGCCTTTTCATCTTTTCTTGCTGTTTTCTTCCTGATCTCAGCCAACTTCTCTCTTCCGGAGAAGTGCGACTACATCGATGAAGTCCTGTACCAAGAGCTTGCAAAGGAAGAGGCTCAACCCCTGGTTACCAAATATAAGGAGGAGGCCAGGAAACTGCTTCCGCCCTCCGAGAAGCGAACAAACAGGCGCAACAACCGCAACAAACGCAACCGCCAGAACCGCAACCGTGGTGGGCAGGGATATGGTGAGTCTTTGCAAGTAGTGAGGACCGTGGTCTGGAGGTTCTCCTGAAATGCTGTCCGCGTACGCTGCGGGCACATGCCCCAAGGGAAGCGTGTGCCCACTGCGGGAAGGCTGGATTTCCCAGGTGGCACCCCTGTTGGGAGTCCGCTCATTTCTTTGTCTCCTTGCCTTCCAGATGTGCTCTTCTCCATTGGCGCTTAATTGCCTTCAGGGAGGGAAATGTCCAACGTGCTTAGAGCACCTGGCTGTGCTAGTCCAGTTATTTTTGCTCGTGTTGGGACTTAAAAAAACCCATTAAGTCACATGGTGCAGCTTCTTGCACTGTGGAGTGAACGCCCCATATTGAGGTTGTGCATCCTTTTGTAGCAAGTTGCCCTTAAACCATATGGAAAGGCAGAGTAAGAATTTTTGAGGAAAAAGGGGAAAAGATCCTCTGAGCCTGCCTGGTGGGGCTTCACTTATTTGACTCACCTTCACCCAGTGTACATTCCCCACCTATCCTTGCTCATCCCAAGGTGCCCATTTGACAGCTGTCCGCTCTTTTGTGGCTTCTGTGTTTCCAGTTCCCATTTTGGGGCTGCCCACTTAAATTGCTTTCCTTCCTATATCGTTCCTCTGGGCCTGGCGCTTCTGCTCCTACAATCCAGGGCAGCAGAAGCTGAATGGAAGAGACTGTTGATTGGGGCTTGTTGCCGCAAGCAATTTTGGAAACGCTTTCCCAAATTCCTTTTGGTCCTTTAGCCAGTAAAGAATTCTGTTTATCTGAACTGAATATGCCATTAGTTCTTTTGTGTGTGTATCTATATGTGTCTGCTTCCTGGGCCCTTCATTATCTCTACACCAGATTGTAGCACAGCACTCACTGGAGTATATAGGCTTTTGTAATACTGCTGCATAGCCTGTGTTCTGCGCACCACCTGCTGCTGCTTCTTGCTCAATGACAGGGCTCCCTGTACTTCGCTTCTGCTGAAGCCCATGGCAGGTGTAGTTTCTGCAGCAGAGAAGGCAGTCCCTTGTAGTGGATTTTGGAGAAAGCTGAAAACTTAAAACGGTCACTGAGAGCCTTTTTTTTTTTCCTTTTTAGCAGCTCAGCCCAGGCAACCAAGTATGCAGCACCCCCCCGGGCTGCTGTGTGAGTAGCATACCGGATCTGTGGGAATTGGGGTAGGGCAGGGAGGCGGGAAGGGGGGTTGTGCCACCAGAACGTTGCTTTGGGGTAGAGGATTGGGAGGAGCTGGGTGGGAGAAATTGGGTTGAGGTCATGTTTGGGAAGAAGTTTGCATTGTCTGTATGTTGCCAGCCTTTGTAGGGATCTCCCCCGGTGGCAGAGTTAGGAAAAAGTGTGAGGTTTAGGCTGGCCAGCAAGTTCCAGTGAAGCTTATGCTGATAGTTGCCATATGCAGATATATTATTGTTCTTTTGCATTCTTGCTCTGTTCTTTGGAGAAAGGTGATGGATGGCAGCTACGCTCCCCCCCCCATTGTCCCTAAAGTTTTCTAAGCCATAAACATGTGCTGCTACCTGGGGTGACATCAGGTCAGCTAGCAGCTTGGCTGCAGCAGAAATTCTTAACTTCATAGCTGAGTTGACACCACTATCTCGCCCCCCCCCACTTTTCAGCTGGTGGACAGCGCCGAGGAGGATACGACAATCGGGTTTATGGGCAGCAGCAGCAGCAGCAGTACTGGGGGCAGCCTGGGAACAGAGGTGGTGGTGTAAGTATATCCCTTCAGCTTCTCGTACACTAAGCAGGCGGCAGCAAAGAACCTGGACATTAATTACTGTGGCTTCAAGGGGTATGGTGCCGGTGGTGGGGAAGCCACTTAAACCCACTTGAAAAGTTGATGCTATGAGGAATAGATGTGGGATGCTCTGTGGACTGCACAGGGCTGAACATGCTGTATCCCACAGGGCTACCGCAACTTCTATGACAGATACAGGGGGGACTACAACCGGTTCTATGGACGTGATTATGACTACAACAGATACAGAGACTACTACAGGGACTACAATCGGGAGGTAAGAGGCTGCAAGACACTCTTAGATAGATTTGTGTGCCTTTCTGTTGAAAACTATATCCTGGAGATAATTGCGGCTAGAATGGTCTTTCGCTTTTGGCTATGATAGCGCTGCAAGGGAAATGTTGACTCAGCCTGAAGAACAATGCCTGTTCTTATAGAAAACGTCCAGCCTCATAAGGTACCCTCAAGGTATTTTATGATATAAAACAAAGTAAACGAAATAACAGCACAGTGATAAAAGCAATCAGCACCAACATTTTCACTGCAAAATACCAGTCAGTAGCAAGAGGAATAAAAGCAGCAACAGAAAATGGGGACGCCAGGGCTAACAAATAAAATGATCTGTCACTAAAGCTTGAAACTCGAAAAGGATAGCCTCCATTGAATTTCATTAAAAAAACTTCCTGCTCCTGCTTCCCTCAATGTATGCTACCTGGTTTGATCTGTTATTGCCCTTGTTGAGCTCTTTATCTGTTGTGCGGCAGTAAGATAGCAACATGCTTCCCAGAGCAAGTTGACAGGGCAGTACGTCTACGCATGATGCACAGACTTGGCCTCAAAGCCGTACCTGCCAGGGACAAGGATAGAGGTGGCAAGAACAAAAGAAGCTGGAAGAATCGGCTCTGCTAAGGAAAGAGAAAGGAAACAGACAGCAGAGCACCCACATAGAATAGAAATGGCTCCTACTCAGCCATCTGGCAGGGGCCTGGAGATTTGTAATTACAGATGACAGATCAGTTCCCCTAGATAAAGTGGCAGCTTCAAAGGGTGGAATCTTTGGCATCACATCCCTGCTGTGCATCCTCTCAGAGTCCCCCCCCCCCCAAATCTCTAGGAATTTCCCAAAAGTAAGAGTTGTTCAGCAGTGGGGCTGCTTAGGGAGGTTTTGAGCTCCCCCTCACGGACAATCTTCAGGCAGTGGCCAGACAAACACAGATCCCACATTGAGCAGGGGGTTGGACTAGATGGCCTGTATGGCCCCTTCTAACTCTTATGGTTCGACGTTGGCCATGTACAGGCGATACAACCATATTTGTTATCGGCTATGCTTTAAAACCATGTTTCCGGGGCTCACAGTATTGTTTAAGAGGTGTAAGAGGATGAAAGCCTTCATGAAGTAGGCATAATATGTGGCAGGTGTACTTAAAAAAAAAAAAGAGGCTATCCAGAGTGTGGTATGTGCCAGTACTGAAGGAAAAGAGGGCTTTAGGGATCCACAAAAAATGCTTTAATCAAAAATAGGGGTTCTCGGGTTGCTAAAGTTTGGGAATCAGAGATTGATGTTTTAAGTGCTTACTGTTTAAGGTTAACCACTTTTGAATGCTTTGTAGCTGAGAGGTGGAATGGAAATCCCTCAAAATAATCACTACTTCCACTGTCTTTCCTTTTAGTGGCAGAACTACTACCAAGACAGAGACCGATATTACAGGAACTACTATGGCTACCAGGGGTACCGGTGAAACCCCAGCGATCTTCACCCTTCAGCCAAGCAACGAGATTCTACTGAGGGGGGAAGTGTCTTGTAATTTTCCCAAGATGCAACCAATGGAAACAGGGCTGTTGGGAGAGAGGCAGCAGGGGTAAAGGGGGTGGGGGTGGGGGAGGTTTAAACAAAAATTGTAAATTTTTTTTTAAAGTTTGTTGAAAGAATATTGTCTTATTCTATAAAAAAACAAAAAAACATTTCAAACCTAGTTTAGACATTTGTAATCAAAACATTTGCGCGAAAAGGAAAAGCAGCACCTAGCGGTGCCTGTGATTGGACAGGAAAACATTACACCATAGAACAGCTGGACTGGCAGTCAGGTGGGGAGGGGCACAGAGCTGAGAGATGCTCATTGACAGGGGCATAGGTGAGAGAATGCTGGGGGAAAGGTGGCTCATGCAAATGGGGGGGATGTACATTTTGACATCTTGTAAAAAAAAAAACTAGGGTTCTTGTGTGCCACTTTGCTTTTTGGCGGGTGGGCAGTGACGTGAATCCTATTCATGCCCGGTGAACAGGGTGACGCCTTCCATTTGGAGACCCAGAGAAGGAGGTCATGGTGTTCCCTTTTCCTCTCAGTGTTTGGCCTGTGTTTTCAGACAGTGAATTGCTGGGAGGCCTGTTGGGCATTGTGTGTCCCAGGCCAGAGGCTTCTCTTGAGCCTCTCCCTACTCCCCAGGAGTCTTCCTTAACCCCCTTAGTGTGATACTATGATCCATCTAGCAGAAGGAAGTCAGAGAATTTGGGTTGCAAAGTCCCTTCCTTGTTTTCCGTGGTTGAAGCAAGGCTGCCTTGGGGTGTCCCCCTGCACATGTACCCTTCCCCCCAAAGCTTAGCTGGCCCCTTTCTCTGTGTAGCATCTGTGCTCTTGTTAGTGGAGTGGAAGGAACATTTTTTCTCAGGGTTTCTGCAGGATCTTCTCATTGTTAGCACCTAACATGTATATAAGCTAAATTGTGCAAGCATGTAACCGTCACCTTTTGAGGAGCTTAACGCTGAGAATAGCAACATTTTTTTACAGTTAGTGCAGGGGGGAGCGAGCTGGGGGGGAGAAGACACAGTTCACTCAATGGTTGTGGTTTTGATAAACTTGGTAGGCTCTGTATATAGGAAACTAGGTGGGAAAGGGGGCAGAAAGGGACTATGATTATTTAGGGGGTGGGGGAGAGTTGTGCGTGCCCCTTGCTTGAAAAATGTTAACTTTCCAAAACCTGGCCCTTGGTGAAGTTCAGTTTTCAGAAGGTTTGAGGTGTGTTCTGTCGGCTTCTGTTGAGAGGCTCCCCCCCCCTTCTTTTTAAATTTGTGTGCCCAGTACATAAAATGTCCTTTTTTGGTGTTTGTCTGATTACATGGAAGAAGAAAATTATCCCTTTTCAAACAGCCAAGTGGGTTGGTTCAGTGGCTGGTATCCTTTTCTTGCTTCCCCCCCCCCCATTTTTTTTCAGGTGGTAGGGAAGAGAAAATGGGTTTTGTTCCGCATCCTGAAACTTAGGGATCTGATCATTAATTTTGCTTCCCCATCAAGTCTTTTCCACAGAACAAAAGGAATGGGGGGGATTTCTATGACAGGATGCCCTTCTTTGGATGTGAATGGTATTAACATCCCCGGTTTCTGGATCCAAGGAGTCACCTGCTTAGCTAATTGTGTCTGTTTCTCCTGCTACAGGGACTGAAGATTTGCCTCCGTTCCTTGTGATTCACTGTTTGAAATTCAAACTTTTTAAATTTTCTTTTAAAAATTTGGGTTTTGTTTTTTTAAGAATACTCTCGAAAGTCTTTGTAAGTTGCTCTGTCTCCCTCCCCGAGAGTGCTAATTTCCTGCATCCCAGCTGGACAAAAGATTGGGGGCCTGCCAGCTCCAGAAGGCATTGATCCTTAGATAAGGGGGCAGAGGGAAGGGGAGGGCAGCTGCCTCCCGGCCCTCTTGCCCTTTCTCAAAACATAGGAGCTAGAGAGAAGCAGGATTCTTCTGTCTCCATGCATGTGTGTATTCGAGAATGTTTGATTGTGTGACAACTGTTTTTATAACAAAGTTAAACTGGTATTTTAAACGCTTCAGGCCATTAGAAAATATTCTTCTGGGGAAGAACGGGGAGTGGGGTGTGTGTGAGAGAGAGCGAGCGCAAATATCTTCAGTAGCTGAAAACTCGTGTGGGTGCGTGATGGCTTGATGCTATGAAATGTTGATTTGGGGTGCTCTTTCCAGCATAACAGCACCAGCAGCCTTGATGTAAGCAAGCAGGTCCCCGGGTGTGTCTTTCAGGTTCACAGGAGGCGGAACAGGCACCTGGGCCCAGACTAGCTTCGACACCTTTGGGAAGTTGCTGCCACAGTTAAATGAGAGCTACAGTACTTTTCTCTTTCCTGGGGGGGGGATGACTAAAACTGTCGCATCCTAGACCATCAGAACAAGAGATCTTGACGACTTTGGTAGATGTCTTCTTTTTTCTGCACATTTTTGTTTAAAAAAAAAAGAAAAAATAATTAAATGGGAAAAAATTACAAAAAAAAAGGAAATCCAGCCTGTTTAAAATCTGTTAGTGTTTTTCATGATTGTATGTCTTAGTTGCTGTAGATGGAAAGCTCGAGCGAAACGGAGGCTGTAAATGTTTTTACAAACTGTAAAACGTTTAAGTGGCCAGTAAAAAGGGTTTTGCCATTGAACATGTAACTGTGTGGTTGTTTACATCTGTAACTTTCTTTCCTTAACAATTCTGGCATATGTAGGTTGATAAACTTCCATTTTTAGAATAAATAACCATTCGCTTGACTCCACATCGTTCTGTTGCTGCACTGACCTTCTTCGGTGTCGTTATGCTTTTTGCTCGTCTTTTTCTCCCCACCCCCAATAAAAAAAAACCTGAAAAAGACCAAAGCCAACTGGACCTTACTTTTCATTCAAGTTGACATAAGGGTGAAATTCTACTGGGATCCTGCACAGCTCTGCCCTCTTTTTCAGCTATTTGAATGAGGCTATAGCAGTTTTCCATTCCTGTACAGGCTCTTTTCCTGGGCAAGGAATCTCTTGTGCATGAGGAAGGATCCACTTAATTAACGGAAGAGATCTATACCCGTAAAGGTCCCCTGTGCAAGCACCGGGTCATTCCTGACCCATGGGGTGATGCTCACATCCTGACATTTCCTAGGCAGACTTGTTTACGGGGTGGTTTGCCAGTGCCTTCCCCGGTCATCTTCCCTTAACCCCCAGCAAGCTGGGTACTCATTTTACCGAACTCAGAAGGATGGAAGGCTGAGTCGACCTTGAGCCAGCTACCTGAAACCAACTTCTGTTGGGATCAAACTCAGGTCGTGAGCAGAGCTTGGACTGCAGTACTGCAGCTGACCACTACGCCACGGGGCTCCCTTCTATAATCAGTGTGTTTCATAGATGCCCCGAATGTGAGAGACCACAACCACTTTAGGGGTTAGGCTTAAAAAATGGAAGTAGATTCATTTACATCCCTGGATTAACAAAATGCCAATTTGAGGAGTATGGGGTGAGATGCTGGCTGGGTCTCTGTACAGCAGAGTAAAGGTAAAAGGTAAAGGTCCCCTGTGCAAGCACCAGGTCATTCCTGACCCATGGGGTGACATCACATCCCGACGTTTCCAAGGCAGACTTAGTTTGCGGAGTGGTTTGCCAGTGCCTTCCCCAGTCATCTTCCCTTTACCCCCAGCAAGCTGGGTACTCATTTCACCGACCTCGGAAGGATGGAAGACTGAGTCAACCTTGAGCCGGCTACCTGAAACCAACTTGTCAGGATCGAACTCGTTAATATACCAGAAAATACAAATTCCAGGGTTGTTGGGTTAATACAGCTGAATATAGTATGACTGTTCTGTCCAATACAGCTTATAGCTTCGGAGTTTTTAGCACTATCATGCTTTAAAATGGACCTCTGTGAATTTTTATTGACCACTATGACAACTAAATGCTTCTGTCAGTGGAAGAAATGTTATCTATCTCCTGTATCTATCTCCTTCAGGTGCTCCTGGACTCTTGCCCTTTTCTACTACTGCAGACCGACTAACACGGTGACCCACTGGGAATTACCTTCCGTGCATAAATGGCCATTATCACAGCCCAAATTATGCACTTTCAATGCACTTTGAAGGTGGATTGTACTGAGTGAACCGCTTGCAAACGATCGTTAAGGCGCACCGAAAGCGGACTGGAAGCGCATTAGCTGGGCCGTGCGGAAGCGTTCCCGCGCGCGGCCTCTCAGTTGACGCTTAGGGCGGCGCCACGCTGGGCTCTCCAAAGACGCTGCAGGCGCGGGCTGGGGGGGAGGAGGAGGAGGCGGAGGCGGGGCGCGCCGCCATTTTGGGTGCTGGCAGAGAAGCCGCCCAGGCCGGCGCCATGTTAGGCTCGGCTTTTCCCCTTTCTCCGTCGCCGCGGCTGCACATGGCGGGAGCCGGGAGCGGCCTGCTGAACGGCGGCGGCGACGGGCCGGAGGAGAAGCGGCTGCGGGTGGGGGCCGGCCCCCCGGGGAACCGCGTGACGGTGGTGCTGGGGGCGCAGTGGGGGGACGAGGGCAAAGGGAAGGTGGTCGACCTGCTCAGCCTCGACGCCGACCTCGTCTGCCGCTGCCAGGTGAGCAGAGCAGGAGGAGGGCTGCTGGGGGCGCTAGGCCGCGGGGGCGGGGGGGGGAGGAGGCTGAACAAACCCGAGAGAGGAAGCGGTGCAGGTAGGGTTGCCAACCTCCAGGTAATAACAGATTACACAAATGCATCACTATGCTTGTTCCTAAATAGGTTTGGAAATCAGCACAGTCAGGGTGCAAAATTACAAAATTATTATTAGTGATTAGGACAAATTGCAACAAGTGCTATACAACAAATACTTATCCTAGTACTATAATGCATAACAGTCACTCGATGTCAGCCATTCAGGTGTACAATTATTCTTATAAAGAATACTATAAAGATAAATTGCGTATTTGCGTCTGTAACACAAAGAATAATTTGTCCACCTGAATGGTTGACATCAAGTGAATCTTATGCATTATAGTAGTAGGATAAGTATTTGTTGTATAGCACTTGTTGTAATTTGTCCTAATCACTGATAATAATTCTGTACCCTGACTGTGCTGATTTCCAAACCTCCAGGTAATAGCTGGAGATCTGCTATTACAACTGATCTCCAGCCAATAGAGATCCGTTCCCCTGGAGAAAAGGGCCGCTTTGCCCATTGGACTCTAAGGCTAAGGTCGCCAGGTCCCTCTTCGCCACCGGCAGGAGGGTTTGGGGGCGGAGCCTGAGTAGGGCGGGGTTTGAGGAGGGGAGGGACTTCAATGCCATAGAGTCCAATGGCCAAAGCGGCCATTTTCTCCAGGGGAACTGATCTCTCTTGGCTGGAGATCAGTTGTAATAGCAGGAGATCTGCAGCTGGTACTGTCATGCCCAGATATAAGGGCTGGTTTAGAACACTATGTATTCATACGCACACACATGGAAGCTTTGGGGAAGTTGGCATCCGGGAGCCATGAACCAACAAATCATGCTCTCTGTGCCTGGTGCGGCCTTTCACCAGTAGAGAGCTCTGAATTACGTTCATCTTCAGGAATGTGGTTTCTGGTTACCAGGCTCACAAGATCAGGCACTCACTAAGTGACGCCTTCGGCCAATATCTATAGGTTATGCTAATTAGAGTGAAGTAGACACTTAATGTGCATTGGTGCTTTTGTGTATCAATCTGCTTGTCAGCAGCCATGGGCCTGCCCCATGCGAATGCATAAATGATACTGACTTTCCTTTGTTTCTCTGGTGAGTAACTCTGCATCTTATTTGTGGGTTATTTCACTCCCAGGGTCTCTGTTTAGCTAAATAAAGAACTGTCGCTCTTTTTAACTTCCTCCTAGTTGTCTTCATTGGACTCTATAAGACAACTTGGCACTTCAGTACCTGCAGGTTGGCAACCCAGGTGCTAAAGGTTGATTCTCTGGAGCAAAGGGAGAGAGTGGAAGGTGACGGTTCCTCGGCCCCAACCCCAAATGTCTTATGTCTCTTTGCAGGGAGGCAACAATGCTGGCCACACAGTTGTGGTGGGTTCGGTTGAATACAACTTCCATCTCTTGCCGAGCGGGGTTATCAACCACAGCGCCACGTCGTTCATTGGTGAGAAACTGCGCGTGCTGGCCACTCTTGTGAAAGGCCGCGTACTCCGGTGCGTCCGATAGGAATCCAGATTTAAAACCTCACTTTAGCTGCCACCAACAAGTCCTGCATAGTTTCTCCACACCACCACTCATGTTTCTTCTGCTGCTGCAAGTTCTCCTGCCTCTCTTTTCTTGATAAATCTTGACGGCGCTGTCCAGTTGTCAGAGCATCTTCCTTACACAAGATTTCCCCCTCTGTTTCCTCCAGAAGGGTTGCTTATCTCTGTGTTATTTCACTGTCTCAGGAAATGGTGTCGTCATTCACCTGCCAGGACTCTTTGATGAAGCTGAGAAAAATCTTAAGAGAGGGCCAGGTGAGTGACCCCCCCCCACCTGTAGCTGTCTCTGAGGGGAGGGGGAATCGGGTTAAGGAGGAATCGGGGAGGAGCTGATAGAGGGAATGCCAGGTTGTTGTCAGAGTCGCGATTATGAGTTGCAGAGTTTGGTCTCCAGAGCAACATCCAGTGTATCCATTAGTTTTGTGAGAGTACCAGCTTTCTTTTCATTAACAAAAATGGTGATGGTATGTAGATAGTCAGTGCAGGCTTGATTTGACCTATAACCCACTGATTTGTTTTTTTTGGCAATCCACGGAATCCTAGAAGCTAAAATGAATAAACTGAGGCTATCGTATTTTGGTCACGTCATGAGATGACAAGGGTCACTGGAAAAGACAGTCATGCTAGGAAAAGTTGAGGGCAGCAGGAAAAGAGGAAGACCCAACAAGAGATGGATTGACTCAATAAAGGAAGCCACAGCCTTCAGTTTGCAAGATCTGAGCAAGGCTATCAAAGATAGGACATTTTGGAGGACTTTCATTCATAGGGTCGCCATGAGTCGGAAGCGACTTGACAGCACTTAACACACACATGTAGATAGTAGCTGTTATACGGCATTCTTTAGAAGGACTGATACACTGCATGTATGGTTTATGTTCTGTATCAAAGTGTTTAGTAGTTTTTTGTGTTTTTGTTATATAATATATATATGTATGTATGTACGTATAAATAAAAGAACAGGTTCTGGGGTTCATCTGGGGTTCAAATTTAAAAAAAATTCCCCACCTGTCAAATAAAGCTGATTTTTTTTTTAGTTTTCAATGGTAGAAAATTGCATCATATATGGGAATAGGGTTGTAGTTTATTGTATGCATCAATCTTGCTTATACTGTACCATCTTCTACCTTTTGTAATCTATTTTCTGCATTGTTTATGGTATGGTATGCCTTCTTGGCTGAGATAGTTTTCTGCAACCTTGGTCCTACTGCGTTGTTTATTAGATGTCATATGCTGTCTGAATTCTTTTTATATTTTGCAATCCATCTTGGCCCTGGCCTGGATGGCCCAGGCTAGCCTGATCTTGTCAGATCTAAGAAGCTAAGCAGGGTTGGTCCTGGCTAGTTCTTGAATGGGAGACCACCAAGGAATTCCAGAGGTGCTATGCAGAGGAAGGCAATGACACACCGCCTTTGTTAGTCTCTTGCCTTGAAAACCCTACTGGGGTTGCCATAAGTCAGCTGTGACTTGACGGCACTTTACACACACACAGTCCTTACACACACACAGTCCATCTTGAGTCCCAGTGAGAAAAGTGGGCTGCCAATGAAGTTAATTAATCAATTTGACCTTCAGAGTTGGTGTGCGGCACATGTTGAATGAAGTGATGGAATAGTTCTCACGAATTATTCTTTCTCCATAGGTTTGGAAGGTTGGGAGTCTCGGACAGTGATTTCAGATCGCGCCCACCTTGGTGAGAGCCAGTTCCAAAGGCCCTAGAAGATGGGTAACAAGTAAAAGAGGGGGTTGGCCTTTCTCCTCTGACATCTTCCCTTTTTTTTCTGCACCAGTGTTCAATTTCCACCAGGCTGTGGATGGGATCCAGGAACAGCAGAGACAGCTGCAAGGTGGCAAAAAGTAAGAAGGTCTTGGGTACGCTGGAGGGTCTCGCATTTTCTCCCGAGTAGAATCTGGGAGCTTTGGGGGAGGAGGCTTTGTTGATTGATATCCTGCCGTTCTTCCAAGGAGCTTAAGGCTGTTTACACATATTTTATCCTCACGACAGCTCTGAGAGGTAGGTTAGGCTGAGAGGGTATCACAGGCTGAAGGTCGCTCACAATGCAATCCTAAACAGAGTAACACCCTTCGAAGCCCCGTTAGCATCCATGGACTTAGAAGGGTGTAACACTGCTTAGGATTGCACTGTTACCCTATCGAGTGGCACACAGAGGATTTGAGCCTGGCTCTCCCCGGTCCTAGCCCAGCGCCTGAACCACTAGGACGCTGTGGATTTCACCTTGTGGTTAGGGATGGAGGGTGAGGGTTTGGCCTACTGTTGTTGTTAGTACAGATACTGTGCCAGAACAACAGAATACAACACGGCACACGAAATACTAAATACATTGTAATTTGTTTGATTTTATCCTGCACTTTCTCCAAGGGGATAGATCATGATGGGTAGCCATGTTAGTCTGTCACTAGCAGTAGAAAAGAGTAGGAGTCCAAGTAGCACCTTAAAGTCTAACAAAATTTCATCTGAAGAAGTGAGCTGTGGCTCACGAAAGCTCATACCCTGCCAGAAATTTTGTTAGTCTTTAAGGTGCTACTTGGACTCCTACTCTTTTCTCCAAGGGGTTCAGGCAGGTGTACAGGAGAGGAATTAGTTCTACACACTGGGTCAACAGGCTGTGAAATGCGAGATCTGTAACATTTCTGTGCAAAGCTCAAAGGTGTATATTAGATAAGAACAGGTACATTAGGACACAGCTTTAGAAGTCGGGTTGGAGGAGTTACGATTGTGTTATTTCCAGTTGTCGCTATCGTGAACGGTCGCTGCTCTTATTATTTGAGCTTGCACACACATCTGTCAAATGCACTGAAAGCCAGCGTTTTGTAGTGGTTAGGAGTGGTGGTTTGGAGCGGTGGACTTTGATCTGGAGAACTGGGTTTGATTCCCCACTCCTCCACATGAGTAGCAGACGCTAATCTGGTGAACTGGATTTGTTTCCCCGCTTCTACACACAAAGCCAGCTGGGTGACCTTGGGCAAGTTACAGCTCTGTTAGAGCTCTCTCAGCCCCACCTACCTCACAGGGTGTCTGTTGTGGGGAGGGGAAGGGAAGGTGATGGAGAGCCGGTTTGATTCTCCCTTAAGTGGTAGAGAAAGTCGGCATATAAAAACCAACTCTTCTACTTCTTCACTGCAGCTTCTAGCCCACAAAAGCTTACACCACAATCAGTGGTTCTGTCCGGAGCTGCAAGGGTGTTGTTATCATTGTTGCGGTTGTTGTTGCTGCTGCAAACTAACAGTGCAACCCTATGCAGAGATGCTCCAGTCCAAGCCCACTGAAATCAATGGGCTTAGACTGGAGTAGCTCTTCTTAGGATTGCACTGTAACATGGCTACCCCTCTGTAGCACCGTGCAAAGCTCTGCACAAGATATAGAACTGGTGCCGCCCTTGTCCAATAGCCTGAGGGCTTGTCAGCATTCCTTGTGGAAGGTCTAAATATTTGTCATGAGTAATGAAGAGGGGGAGCAGTTGCCTTGATATGTAGAGAGAAGGAAGTTGCCCCAGCTGTTAAGGGATATGGAGGCAGAAGGTGTGGAAGGAGACAAAGAGGACTATTGGAAGATTAGCTAGTAAGGAGGGTAGTTGCAGGAACAGAGAAAGGAGGGGAAAGAATGCTCAGAGACAATAAGCATCTTAAACTTGCTTGTGTCCCTTTAACTCAGTGTTCAGTCCCCTGCTCTTCCCCACCCCTGGTGGGATGGATTTTTCTTACCTCAAGCTCTGTGAGCTCTCCCTAGAAGCTAAAATGACTAAACTGAGGCTGTTGTACTGCAGTCACGTGAGAAGGCAAGACTTATCAGAAAAGACAATAATGCTAGGAAAAGTTAAAGGCAGCCGGTAAAGAGAAAGACCCAGCATGGGATGGATTGACTCTATCAAGGAACCCAAGGCCCTCAATTTGCCAGACCTGAGCAAAGCTGTTAACAGTAGGATGTTTTGGAGGTTACTAATTCATAAGGTCTCCATTAGTCGGGAGCAACTTGATGGCACTTGATACACACACACACACTCAAGCTGTGAAGGAAGATGAATACTTTCTGGCTACTTGGATGTTAGCAGTGCAAACAAAATGTTGTCTTTAGTGGCTTGCTAGGGTAGGCATCTGGTCTGAACACCCACCGTAAGCTGCTAGTGACGTGCTTTTTTTAAAAGCCCAATAAGAATGGCAGAGCATAATTGTCAATATTAGCCGGGGTATCCCCCACTCTGTTCTAGGGGTTTCTTTGGCAGTTATCATTTCAGACCCTATTCCTTTTGCAGCCTTGGCACAACCAAGAAGGGGATCGGCCCTGCGTACGCCTCCAAAGCTTCACGGACTGGCCTGCGTATCTGTGATCTGCTGGCAGACTTTGATGAGTTCTCCAAGAAGTGAGTTGGGAAGGCAGAGAATCTACGAAGGAGGGAGGGGAGTACTGGGGCCCTGGAGCTGGGAGAGGAATATGAAATGTCTTGCTCTGGATGAATCTTGTGAGGCCAGATTCAGATCTAGGCTTGGTCCTAAAGAGCCTTGGGAATCTAGCAAACTTTCCTGTATCAGATCAGTAATCCCTCCAGGCCCCATTTCCCCACATTTGCTCCGTTTTTCTCTTCCCCCCAACCCATGTTCTGCCTTGCCTTGCCTTGCCTGCCCACTCTCATCTTTTCCCATTTCACCTCCAGGGTTGAACTAAAGCTGCAGCAGCCATTTTGGATTATCAGAGTTGCCTAGGCAATCCAAAATGGCTGCCCAAATCTTGTGAGGAAATCTTGGTATTCTTTAAAAAAAATTATTTTCTCTCTTTTCCCTTTTATCGTTTTACAATTTTAAGATTTTTCTGCAAACCAGGCTATCCCCCCAGTTTGTGGAAAGATCTCCCTCCTCTGTTAAAGGCCCTAATCTACAGATTTAACAATCCTCATTGGGCTCAGATATAATGGTATAGATTGGTGTGAATTAGACTGTTTCTGTACTAGCCAAGGCCTTATTATTCTCTAGCTTTTTTTACTCCTTGTCCCTCTCCAAGGCTGCCCTGTTCCAGTGTCCCTTTGTTCTGTATTTGGCATGTGCCACTGTCTGAGAAACCAGGTCAGCTCTGATTTTGGCCTGGAGAAACAATTGCCGTTACCTGCCTCAGTCAAGACCAGCAGTTGTTCCCCTGTATTCCTGGGCAGATCCATGACAGTTTGTGTTGGATTGCGTGGGGGTAGATTGGGTTGGGGGCCATGACAAACCTGTCCTTGAAGAGGTAGATGTGCCATCCTTGTGTGACTGACTCAGCAGTAGTGCCTCTGTCTCTCAGGTTCAAGGTCTTGGCTCAGCACTACAAAGCGACATACCCAGCTCTCACCATAGACACGGATGGTGAGCTGCAGCAACTGAAGGTGATTGATGGGCGGGAGAAGGGGCGGCACCGGTCCTGGTCCCTTTGTCAACTGGAAATCGTACTTCCCTGCTGCTTCTGAGATACTGCTGGATTGCGCTGCTGCAGTGCATCCCAATTCAACCTCTGCTCCAGATCACAGCCTGGTCTTACCATCCTTTCAGCTCCCAAATGTACAACAGGCAAACTGTGGTTTTATAGCTGCTTGGCGTAGGTCTGCTTTCCACCTGATCACTGCTCCCATTTCTGTGGCACTGTGACCTCCAGAGGTAGAGCACGTGCCACTCGCTGTAGCGTGTCAGTACAAACCTCAGACTGTCTCAAATGGTGGTTTCTGATTCTTTCTGTAAACCACGGTCAAATCAGACTTCACACCAAACTGTGGTTTTGCAAGCTCCTTGCAAGCCATTGTGTGTTAATTCATTCAGCCTCCTGAGCCATGGTTTGGCGCGATGTCTGGATGGAGCCCCCAGCGCTGCTGTTCACAACCACATGGATTGGAAACTTCCTCTGCCCAGTGCCAAATTCCACAGTTAACTGCCATAGTCAGTTCATCCCTTCCTTTAAATAAATGAAGCACGGAGCTCAATTGTTTGGAATTTATTTTGGTTTTTTATTTTATTGGCAGGAATATGCGGAGAAGATCCGTCCGTTAGTGAAGGATGGTGTTTATTTCATGTACCAAGCCCTACATGGTCCGGCCAAGAAGATCCTTGTGGAGGGAGCAAACGCGGCATTGTTAGACATAGATTTTGGTAAGCAATCCCCCCTCATCGCACATTTACCCTGCTATACATACTACTTGGCACAGGCATGCCGTCAGATTCAAACCGCATAGTGTGTTTATGCTGAGAGGAGGAGAGCCTGTTGAACGGTTACATACTCCGACAAACTAGGTCCCTGGCAAAGGATGTGGACTGTATAATGCTTGGATAACCCACTGTGAGAGGGTCTCTCTGGTTTAGCCATTTGTATTTCAAACTCGCTCTGCCAGACGCCTTATCAGTCCCACTGTTTACTTGCTGCTCGGTCTTTTACTGCTGTTTCCCCTCTATGTCTAGTTTTTCTTCCAAGCAGCAGAAGCCTTGGAATAAAAGCAGTTCCAGGAAGACAAGGTCCCTCTGCTTTCTGCTTCAGAAAAAAAAAAACTTTACCTACTGCAGAGAGTACACAGGGGGCTCTCAAGTTGCCTGTATATGCGTGCAAAGAAATGGCATTACATCATCAGACTTTTTTTTCCACGTCAGGTCACAGCCAACTTATGACTGACCCCGTAGGGTTTTCAAGGCAAGAGTCGGTGGTTTGCCACTGCCTTCCTCTGCATAACGACCCTGGACTTCCCTGGTGGTTTCCCATCCAAATACTGACCAGAGCCGACCCTGCTTAGCTTCCGAGATCTGACAAGATCAGCCTAGCCTGGGTTCTCCAGGCCTGGGCGCACATCAAATACAATGCAGAAAGCTGGCTTCATGTGGAGGAGTAGGGAAACCAACCCAGTTCACCAGATCAGACTCCACCGCTCCAAACCACCGCTCTTAACCACTACACCACATTGGGAGGATCCCCTTTTTTTTCTTTCTGGGGACCACCAGGGATTGAATTCAGCCTGTCTCCTCAACCAGTCCCTTCTCCCATATCATCTTCCAGGCCCTGGTCCAACCTTGCCTGCCTTTTCTCTCTCCCCAAAGGTACCTACCCCTTTGTGACCTCCTCCAATTGCACAGTGGGGGGCGTCTGCACTGGCCTCGGCATCCCTCCGCACTACATCGGCAAGGTGTACGGCGTGGTGAAAGCCTACACTACCCGGGTCGGCGTCGGGACATTCCCCACGGAGCAGGATAATGTGAGTGCGCCCTCCCCCTTCAGGGTTGCAAGGGCAGGGTTTCGGCAGAGGATCCTGGGCGTAATAAATTCGGTATCTGGTTTTCTCGTGAGCTTGATGGATGCCCCAAGAGGAGACGATCAGAAGGTCGGACCAGAACCAACAGGTTGAAATAAAATCAAGTTTTCAGATAAACATTAGGAAGAACTTCCTGACAGAGCGGTTCCTCTGTGGAACAGGCTTCCCTGGGAGGTGGTGGGCTCTCCTTCCCTGGAGGTTTTTAAGCAGAGGGTAGATGGCCATCTGTCAGCAATGCTGATTCTGTGAACTTAGGCAGATCATGGGAGGGAGGGCAGGAAGGTTTGTATCAGCGTTTGGCTCTCATGGCCCTTACATGCCCAGGGTAAGGCTGATTGCCACTTTGGGGTCAGGAAGCAATTTTCCTCCAGGCCAGGTTGTCGAGGGATCCTGGAGGTTTTTTTACCTTCCTATGGGCATAGAATAGGGGGTCACTGGGGGAATGGGGGGCAGGTAGTTGTGTATTTCCTGCACTGTGCAGAGTGTTGGACTAGATGCCCCTTGAGGTCCCTTCCAGCTCTATGTGTCTGTGTTTCTACGTTTGCAGGAGTAGGGGAGGTTATACCTAAAACAGCTTTCTAATTTTGGACATCTTTCAGGAGATAGGAGAGCTGCTGCAGTCCCGGGGGCGCGAATTTGGTGTGACCACGGGCCGGAAGCGCCGCTGTGGCTGGTTGGATCTTGTGCTGGTGAAATACGCCCATATGATCAATGGATTCAGCGCGTAAGCCTCTCCCGTCCTGCATCAGCCTGGGTGTCTCTCCCTTTTCTCGCTAAACTGCCACATTTTAAGATTCCCCAAGAAGGCTTGTTTCTTCTTAAGCAGAGTTATCCTTTGCAGCAGTACTCTGTAGAGCCATAGCACCATTGACTGACTGAGGCAAAGAATTGGGCACTCAGTAGTCTTCGGTTGCCCTGACCTGGATGACCCAGGCTGGCCCAATCTCATCAGATCCAGGAGCTAAGCAGGGTATGTTTAGCCTGAAGAGGAGAAGACTGAGAGGGGATATGATAACCATCTTCAAGTACTTGAAGGGCTGTCATATAGAGTATGGTGCCGAGTTGTTTTCTGTTGCTCCAGAAGGTCGGACCCGAACCAACTGGTTGAAATTAAATCCAAAGAGTTTCCGTCTAGACATTAGGAAGAATTTTCTAACCATTAGGAGCAGTTCCTCAGTGGAACAGGCTTCCTCAGGAGGTGGTAAGCTCTCCTTCCCTGGAGGTTTTTAAGCAGAGGCTAGATGGCCATCTGTCAGCAATGCTGATTATATGACCTTAGGCAGTTCATGAGAGGGAGGGCATCCTGGCCGGCTTCTGGGCATGGAGTAGGGGTCACTGGGGGAGGTAGTTGTGAATTTCCTGCATTGTTCAGGGGGTTGGACTTGGTGACCCTAGTGATCCCTTCCAGCTCTGTGATTCTAGGGTTGGATCTTGTTAGTATTCGGATGGGAGACCACCAAAGAAGTCCAGGGTCATTATGTAGAGCCAGGCAATGGCAGTCCATCTCTTGCCTTGAAAGCCCTACAGGGTTGCTGTAAGTTGTCTGCAACTTGATGGCTGTTTACACCACCAGTCAACAGGGCCCTGACCCGGATGGCCCAGGCTAGCCCGATCTCATCAGATCTTGGAAGCTAAATAGGGTCGGCACTGGTTGGTACTTGGACGGGAGACCACCAGGGAATTCAGGGTCGCTACGCAGAGGCAAGCAGTGGCAAAACCACCTCTGCTTGTCTCTTGCCTTGAAAAACCCTGCCGGTTCACCACAAGTCAGCTGCAATTTGACGGCTCTTTTCACCAGTCAGCTTTTCGCTCTGTTCACTTAATGAGGGACTTGGGGTGAAGTGGAAGAGAGTGCCAGGCTAACGAGGCCTTAATAGCTTGCCTTGGGGGAGGGTGGAAGCGCTGTCATCTCCTTAAAGGCAGAGATATTTAAAAAGGAGAGAAATCCCAGCTGTATCTCTGCTCTTCTCCATTACTGGGGGAGATTGTTGTAGTGGAATATGGTTTTCCCTTAACCGGTCTCGTTGCATGTTTGCAACCCCCCCATAACTTTCCCCTCCCCCTCCTCCATGTCTTCTTCATAGCCTGGCAGTGACCAAGCTCGATATCCTGGATACCTTTGAGGAGATCAAAATTGGTGTGGAGTATCGACTGGACGAGAAACGCATACCTTATTTCCCAGGTGACCACCATAGGGGGAAATTCTCTTTGGTAGCCGCCAGTGGGTTGGAGGGGGCTCGACAGCTTTCGCGGGTCAGATCCGTATGGGTTTGGAGGCCCATACGGATCCCTTTGTTTTGGAGGCCAGAGAATGAGATTTTAATTGGCGACGGGCTTTGCTGTGGTTAACACAGAAAAGAAAGTGCAGCTTCAAACCATGCATAATTAACTTAGGGAAATTACTGTTGTGACCGTGGTAATGGCTGTTGGGATTAGACAGGTTGATAAGGAGAGGAGAGCTCTTCAGAGGCTTTTAGCTGCAGTAGCTAAATGGCCCTTTCATATTCTGAGGCAGTTTCCTTCTGAATACCAGTTGCTGGTGGAGATCAATTAGAACGTAAGAAAGGCCCTGCTGGATCAGACCAAGGCCCATCAAGTCCAGCAGTCTGTTCACACAGTGGCCAACCAGGTGCCTCTAGAAAGCTCACAAACCAGACAACGGCAGCAGCACCATCCTACCTGTGTTCCAAAGCACCTAGTATAATAGGCATGCTTATCCGATCCTGGAGAGAATAGGTATGCCTCATTTCTAGCATCAGTTTTTACTAATAGCCATGAATAGCCCTCTCCTCCATAAACATGTCCACTCCCTTCTTAAAGCCTTCCAAGTTGGCAGCCATCAGCACATCCTGGGGCAGGGAGTTCCACAGTTAACAGTAACAGCTTCTGTCCCCCCCCCCTCCACAGCAAACCAGGAGCTCCTCAACAAGGTGACTGTGGAGTACAAGACACTCCCTGGCTGGCAGTGCAGCACCGAGGAAGCACGCAGCTTCGGCGAGTTGCCCCCTCAAGCCCAGGGCTACATCCGATTCATCGAGGATTATCTCGGGGTGCCAGGTGAGCATAACCGCCCCTTTTTGGAGACCGGAGCGGCAGCAGTTGGAGAGTCGCTGCCTGGTTTTTCAAGGTTGCCATCCCCCAACAGTGTGGGGCCAGAAGCTGTAGCTGGGGTGCTTGGGCCTCAGTCCAGGTTCTCACTGCCCCCCTCCCCGATTCTCTCTTTCTCTCGCAGTGAAGTGGGTGGGAGTGGGAAAATCCCGCACATCCATCATCAAGCTTTTCTGAGCCTGGAGCCGTATCCTGGTCCCGGAAGAAGACGGTGGGCCCTCCTGCCGCCACCACACACATTTCACGGACCAACCAGCAGCAGAGGGCAGAAAGGACGGGGATGGGGTAAACCTTCCTCCTCCGCCCCCCAGCTTAGCCCTTCCTTCCTCAGGGCAGCCTGTCCTGTCCCCTTCCCTTCGCTCGGAGCATTCCTCACTCTCTATCCTCTGCAGAGACTTGTGATCTCACCCCAGCCAATCCCTCCCCTGCCCCATCACAGAGCCCGTAGGAATAGTTCAACCCTTGCCATTCATCTCCGCTGCCTCTTTGCCATCCTGGAAGGGAGAGGCCAGTTGTCACCCGGTCCTTTTGGATGGCTAACACACTCCATTTTCCGCTTCTGCGTCCACGTGTCTGTCTGCCCACCACATTTCGGGTCAGCCACGATGCCAAACCGTACAACGAACCAAGCCGGGAAGGAATGTTAGACTTGATTACGCAATTCACTCCTCCCGCGGCACAATCCAAATTTGTGACTTCCTCTTTTGTAGCCCACAATATTTTGCCAAGGACTGCCAAAAAAACAAATCGGGTTATAGATCAAATCAAGCCTGAACTGACTCTAGAAGCTAAAATGACTAAACTGAGGCTATCGTATTTTGGTCACATTATGAGAAGACAAGAGTCACTGGAAAAGACAGTCATGCTAGGAAAAGTTGAGGACCAGGAAAAGAGGAAGACCCAACAAGAGATAGACTGACTCAATAAAGGAAGCCTTGGCCCACAATTTGCAAGATCTGAGCAAGGCTGTCATAGATAGGACATTTTGGAGGACATTGATTCATAAGGTCGCCATGAGTCGGAAGCGACTTGACGGCACTTCACACACACACACACACACATTTTGCCATTACATCCGAATTGGCAACTTGTTTGCTGCACTGGCCCTGCACACTTTGATTTGCTCTTCTGCTGGCAGTCCTCGTTTTCAAGGCAAATGCCAGCCGTAGTTTGTTGGATTCGGTATCATGGCAACTTGTGCAAAATGGGAAGTAACAAATTGAATTGTTGTGAGGGAGGACTTGAGCTAGCCCAGGGGCCCACAACATGGTGCCCACCGACACCTTTCTTGGCGCCTGCCAAGTATTTTAAGGTTATTTATGCATGGCGGTTTCCTCACAGTCACCCTGCCGACTACTTTGCGGATTTGTTTTGATTATGCTTGCATTTTCTGACCGTCTGAGGTAACCCATCTCTCCCTGCGTGCTTCCGTGTGTTTTGCCTGTTGTCTGCATTTGTGTTTAGCCAGCATCCAGAAAACGTGGGGGAAATGCGTGGAAAGAGCACGGCGACCTCTGGCGGTTGGAAAATGCCAGCATAATCAAAGTAAAGCCCCAAAGTAACTGGCGGGGTGACCGCGAGGAAAGAGCTGTGCATAAATGTCCTTAGAAAGTGGGTGGGGCTAGTTGGGGCTTCTGCCCAGCAGGGTTTCTAATTTCCTGTTAAATGGAGCTTCTGCCTGAAATGTTGAAGAGGTACTATTAGAGTTATATATAACCTCGCTCACTGACATTTTACGGCTGGCGGCTTCCTGTGTCGGCCGTTTTGTGGCTGCGCCAGTGTTAGAATTCCAAAGGTGCCCCCTGCAGGCTTGAAAAGGTTGGGGATTCCTGAGCTAGCCTAAAGTTGCTTCACATGAACACATGAAGCCGCCTTATACTGAATCCAACCCTCGGTTCATCAAAGTCAGTATTGTCTACTCAGACCGACAGCGGCTCTCCAGGGTCTCAGGCAGAGGTCTTTCACATCACCTACTTGCCTAGTCCCTTTAACTGGAGATACCGGGGATTAAACCTGGGACCTTCTGCATGCCAGGCAGATGCTCTACAAACTGAGCCACAGCCCCTTTGGGGCTTGTTTCTGCAGTGCCAACTAAGCATTTGGTTTTACATCTGAACCCAAACCATATAGGTTGCTGGTGATTTTCACCTGCCTGCCTCGGTACTCCAGGGACGTGGTGGTGCTAAGTATGGGAAACCCCAACACAACTGGGCGGTTTTACCTCTCCTAATAATGAAGCGATCTGCGTAATCCGCTGTGGGGGGAGGATCCCGATATCCCTTCCCTTGTGCTGCAGACCATGTCTGCTCTCTCTCTCCCATAATGTTGTGGAGAAATATATGGCTGGTTTTGATCTCTGCATTTCACAAAAGTCCAAAGCTCTGTGATTAGAAATACTCATGCAAACTAAGCCCTCTCCCAGGCAGGGCCTGGTTGAGGGGGTATATTGACTGTAGAAGCGCTACCCAAAATCACCGGAAATCTTTCCCCCATCCATTTTTTGTGATTTCTGAGCCTTAATCAGGACAAGAATTTTATTTTTAAAAACGGAAGGAGCGATTTTTTTCAGGGGCGACAAAATGCCCGTCCGGCACAATCCTACTTTGCACAGCGTCACTCCTCCCAACCTGACATGTTTATTTCTGCCGCTTCGAAAGGGAACTTCCTTTATATTGTCATGTTGCCCTCACGCCTGAGGCCCAGCGGGGTTTTCTGGGCATTTCTGCCAGTTTTTCACTGTAGACGATTAAATATCAATAAAGAACAATGAATTATTTTATCACTAGGATCTCTGGCGCCCCGGCTCAGAGCAGTGTGTCTCAACGCCACTTATTTATGCTTTGCTGCGGGAAAGGATTCTTTCCCCCTTGCCCCTCAAACGGGTGCATTCAACTCTGGGACTTTCCCCCGTATTTTTTAGGTTTAGCCATCTTAATCTTAATCCGGTCCTAGAGCTAGAAGGAACAACGGAGAGCTCAAATTTGGAAGGAAAAAAACACCTGATCAGTAGCAGTAAAATTTTGCAATATCATTTCGAAGTCTCTGAATCAGCTTTTGAAACCTGGCATCGGAGTCATGCAGCGCTGCTTTTGTTTAGGCAGCCATCGCTTTGCTGGCAAAACCAGAGTTTTGGCCATTTCAGTCACCACCAGTTCAAGCCCCGAAATTCAATCACTACACCCTTTGTCTTGCCGGGTGATAGTCTCACACCACATTTTTCAGAGAAGAGTTTTTTTATACCCCGCTTTTCTCTACCTTTAAGGAGTTTCAAAGCGGCTTAGCAATCACCTTCCCCTTCCCCACAACAGTCGCCCTGTGAGGTAGGTGGGGCTGAGGGGGTTCAAAGTGAACTGTGACTGGCCCAAAGTCACCTGGCTTTGTGTGGAGAAGAAGAGTTGGTTTTTATATGCCCACTTTTTTCTCTACCACTTAAGGGAGACTCAAACCGGCTTACAATCACCTTCCCCTCCCCATAAAAGACACCCTGTGAGGTATGTGAGGCTGAGAGAGCTCTAAGAGGGCTGTGACTAGCCCAAGGACACCCAGCTGGCTTCGTGTGTAGGGGTGGGGAATCAAACCTGGTTCACCAGATTAGCATCCACTACTCATGTGGAGGGGTGGGGAATCAAACCTGGTTCACCAGATTAGAGTCCACCGCTCATGTGGAGGGGTGGGGAACTGAACCTGGTTCTCCAGATTAGAATCCGCCGCTCTTCACCACCACACCACGCTGGCTCGCCATGCCTTGGTGTTGCCCTCCCTCCCACTCCCATCAGCCCCACAACACTGACACGGTTTTGTGATTCCCAGTTTTAATTTAATTATTTTCTGTGCTCTCTGGTACACGGTGGGGTGGGCATGACCAGCCCAAACCTCCTGGGCCCTGGAGTTGGGATACCCTGAACATTATTGTGGGCGGGGGGGATGGAGGAGACAGCTTCAGCACCTCTGATTAGGAGCTAAACTCCATTGAAGGAGAGAGTCAAGGCTTGTGGGGGGGGCAGGTTCACTTTACAAGCGAGTCGCTGCGTTCGCAGTTGGTGACAGGACACCCCCCCCCCCAGACCATGGCCGCTGTGAGACTCAGTGGAGTGGGGGCTTTTCCTTCTTCGGAGGGCCTGGCGCTGTCTCGCAGAGGACGGGTTTGTTGTGCTGGATCAAAGGGTGTGACAAAGTATCCACAACTGATGGGGAGCCTGAAAGGGGAAACGGGTGCCAGCTTCCTCTCCCCCACCCCGCACTGGCGGCCCACCAAGTGGCGGTTCCCGAGATACCTCGTGTCTTCATAGCCCTAATTCCACCCTGATGTGGTGCTGAGTATGTCCAGAGAGGGGGGGGAAGGGGAGCAGGCGAGATGCCCACTGGGCCCGGGGGGGGGGCTGAGGATGTGGGGCAGGCGGAGCTCAGAGCAGGGCGCAGAAGAATTTCTTCTCCCGGAAGGGGTTTTCGGAGGTGGGCACTGGGGTTATGAGGGGGTCTTCGCAGGCGTGAGCGTCGCAGTAAGTCATCAGGTCAGCCGCCGCCTTGGAGACCTGGAAGCAAAGAGGAGGAGAGAGACTGAAGAAGTCCTGGGACTGTCAGGCCGGCCCAGCTGTTGAAATGAGAGACAGAGAAGGCAAATGTGGGTGTGACGTTTTGGTTCTGTCGCTGGACTTCTGGAGGCCACGTTCCCACCCACACTGGCCATGACCATCACTATGCGGCTAGCATCTAGAGATCTTAGTACAAAACAGGCTCTCTCTAGCCCTTTATGCTTGTATATTGCATTGATTCATGCCATCGTATTCCTCATTACTGTGTATGGGTGTGAAAGCTGGACAATGAAGAAAGCTGATAGGAAGAAAGTAGATTCCTTTGAAATGTGTTGGAGGAGAGGGTTACGGATACCATGGACTGCCAAAAAAACATATCAGTGGGTCTAGATCAAATCAAACCTGAACTGACCCTAGAAGCTACAATGACTAAACTGAGGCTGTCGTATTTGGGTCACATTATGAGAAGACAAGAGTCACTGGAGAAGAGTCATACTAGGAAAAGCTGAGGGCAGCAGGAAAAGAGTTGACCCACCCCCAAAAAAAAACCAACAAGAGATGCATTGACTCAATAAAGGAAGCCACGGCCCTCAATTTGCAAGACCTGAGCAAGGCTGTCCAAGACAGGACATTATGGAGGACATTGATTCATAGGGTCGCCATGAGTCGGAAGTGACTTGACGGCACTTAACACACATTGTATTGAAAGTTGCATTATTCTATTACCTTTTTGATCTCATCCTCCGACTGCAGGGCAGTGTAGTTGGTTTCCCATCTTCATTTTATCCTCCCAACAACCCTGTGAGGCAGGTTTGGATAAGAGAGCGACTGGCCCCCTATGCTCTTTGTGCCTAAGTGGGGCTCTGAAGCCGGGTCTCCCCAGCCACAATCTGTCTCTAGCCACCACCCTGGCCTACAGGAGGCGCTGGAGTTCCCAGCTGCTGCGGCGTTCTACCCTTGTGGGTGCACAGAAGCTCTTGTGGCTTCGGCAACCTTGCACGGAATGAGTTGCATCTTCATCCCTCTGGGCTGACTTTGAGGTAGGCCCAAGCCACACCAACTCCGCCGCAACCGAGAGAGTGCTGCCTAGGGGTTGCCAGGTCTCTCTTCGCCACCGGCGGGAGTTTTTTAGGGCAGAGCCTGAAGAGGGCGGGGTTTGGGGAGGGACTTCAATGCCGTAGAGTCCAATTGCCAAAGCAGCCATTTTGTCCAGCTGAACGGATCTCTATCAGCTGGTGGTCAAGTTGTATTAGCAGGAGATCTCCAGCTAGTACCTAGAGGTTGGCAACCCTAGCGCTGCCTCTAGGGTCTCAGGTGCGCCAGTACTCACAAATTTTATACAGACAGACTTATTAGAAAAGGTAAGCACTGCATCATTCTTGGTAGCAGAGCACGTTGTGGGGAATTCTTTCTGGCAACACTCTTCCTCAAGAGAAGCTGCTGACAATTTTAGGACAGTTAGATTTAGGACTGTTAGATTAAGAACATAAGAAAGGCCGTGCTGGATCAGACCCAGGCCCATCAAGTCCAGCAGTCTGTTCACACAGTGGCCAACCAGGTGTTTCTAGGAAGCCACTAACAAGACGAGTGCAGCAGCACCATCCTGCCTGTGTTCCACCGCACCCAAAATAATAGGCATGCTTCTCTAGTCCAGTAGCACCATAAACACCAACAAGATTCTCAGGGTAGAAGCTTTAGAGAGCCAAAGCTACCTGTTTGGCTTTGAGTCTCAAAAGTTTACACACTGAAAATCTAGTTCTCTAAGGTGCTTCTGTACTCGAATCTTAACTGTTCTTCTGTGCAGACCAACAAACACGGCCTGCCCTCTGAAAATGACATTTTAGGAGTTACGGATTGGTTTGGGTAGGATAAATACCGGCCCTTGCCGCATGAGGGAGCATCTATACAACCTATTGATTACCAGATGGCCATTAACACACACACACACCCCAAAAAACTTGTTTTTGAATAGGTTAAAATGCAATTCTTCCGGATCACAGCTGCCCACTGTGGGGGGGAGTGGCTGTTTGGATCCTTCTACAAACGTGCAGCAGCTGAGCATTCTTGGCACAGGAGCTGACTATAAGTTAGAAAGGTTGCAGCCTGTTCAGCGGTTCAGGCCATGCAAAGGGCTCTCTCTAGCTTCTTGCGGAACTGAGCAACAATATCTGGGCTGAGAGTCATGACGGTTAAGCAAGACTGAAATTGGCTTACATTAGGAATGGTGACTTAGAATCATAGAGTTGGAAGGGACCACCAGGGTCATCTAGTCCAACCCCCTGCACAATGCAAGAAATTCACAACTACCTCCCTCACACACACCCAGTGACCTCCCACTCCCTGCCCAGAAGATGGCCAAGGTGCCCTCCCTCGCATCATCTGCCTAAGGTCATAGAATCAGCATTGCAGACAGATGGCCATCCAGCCTCTGCATAAAACCCTCCAGGGAAGGAGCACTTACCACCTCCCAAGGAAGTCTGTTCCACTGAGGAACCGCTCGAATGCTTACTCTGAATCAGGGTGGGCTGGCTTCAGTCCTCTATGGGCACCTCCCCCCCTCCCCCATAAAACCCAAATCCTCTGATCCACTTACGCATGTTAAATTTACAAAACAAGGCTCCATATTAAGGGCAGCCAAAGCTGGCTTGGGACATTCCTGGAGATTTGTGGCTGGTGCCTGGGGAAAGCAGAATTTTGGGGGCGGAGGAAGCTCTGTGGGGCTGTGATGCCACAGAGTTCGTCCACAGAAACTGCCATTTTCTCCGGGAGATCTGATCTCAGTAGTCAGGAGATCAACTGTAATTCCAGGAGAACTCCAGGCCACACCTGGAAGTTGGCAGCCCTACTCCATTCCTTCCAGCATTTAATGCATAACTAGTCTCTTCAACGCTCCTCTAGCTTAAGGACACAATTCTGTGTTGCTTTTCATTAAAATAAATTGGCCAAGGAACTTTACCAAACTGAGAACTTAGAATATGAGACCGAAAGCTATCAAACGGTGGAAGTACAGTGAAATAATAGTTGTTTTTTTAAAAACCTAATTACCAAAGTGTTGAAAAGGGAATGTTTTATTTGCCTTTTTGGGAGAACAGGATCAAATCCCCCCCTCCCAAGGAATGACCTGAGGTCACCACAGCAGAGATCCTGTTTTCAAGGGACACTGCGGAGAATCTACGTCGTCTGTATACTGCCATGCTTGCCAAGAGGTGTAGAGAAACCGGCTAAGCTTGCAAGCCTGTTAGCACCAGCTGAAGTGTCAGCACCATTAAATCCGGGGGGTGGAGGGCCGCCCTGCAGTGTACAATGTTTCTGGTCCAGCCATGATAAGGGAAGTAGCCGCCTTGCCTATTCCTACCTTCTCTCCCCCCACCCCTTCTCCCTTTCATACCTTTATCCTGCACATACTGGCCTCGATCTTCAGTTGCTCTACCATCTTCCGGGCCTGTCCGATGCTCATGGTGCTGTTGACGGGGGTCTCGCCCTTCATGGCGATGCTGCAAAGGGCACAAGGTAAGAAATTGGGGGCGGGTGAACACATGAAGCTGCCTTCTACTGAATCAGACCCTGGGTCCATCAAAGTCAGTATTGTCTACTCAGACCAGCAGCGGCCCCCCAGGGTCTCAGGCAGGGGTCTTTCACATCACCTGATTGCCTAGTCCCTTTAACTGGAGATGCCGGGGATCAAACCTGGGACCTTCTGCATGCCAAGCAAAGGCTCTACCACTGAGCTACAGCCCTTCCCCAAGTGAGAGAAATTGTGGCTGCCACTTAAAAAAAAATTAGACAAATTCGTGAAGGAGGCTGTTAATGGCTATAGCTAAAGTGAACCTCCGGTCTACTTCTGGATGCCAGCAACTGGGGACAACTAATAGGAACTGTTTCTTTCATGTCTTTTTCCTAAGCTCCTTGTAAGTACCTGGCAGGCTACTGCTGGAAATGTGATAAGAACTTAAGAGCCCTGCTGGATCAGACCAGGGATCCATCTTCTAGCCTAATGTCTTGTTTCACCCATGGCCAACCAGTTGCCCTGGGAGAGGCTGTCCCCTGATGTTGCCCGCTGGCACTGGTATCCAGGGGTTTACTGCCTCTGAATGTGGAGGTTCCCTTTAGTCACCATGTCTAGTAACCACTGATAGACCTCTCCTCCGTGAATCTGTCTAATCCCCCTTTAAAGTCATGCTTATGGCCATCACTACCTCCACTGGCAGGGAATTTCACAATTTCATTACTCGTTGAGTAAATAAATTTTTCCTTTGGATCTGTCCTGAATCTATTGGCCTCCAACCTAACTGGGTGCACTCTAGTCCTAGTGTTATGAAAGGGGAAGAAACTGCTATCTGTCCACTTTCTCCATCCAATGCATACTTTTATAAGAAGAGTTGGTTTTTTATATGCCGACTTTCTCTACCACTTAAGGAAGAATCAAACCGGCTTACAATCACCTTCCCTTCCCCTCCCCACAACAGACACCCTGTGAGGTGGGTGGGGCTGAGAGAACTGTGAGAGCTGTGACTAGCCCAAGGTCATGTAGCTGGCTTCGTGTGTAGGAGTGGGGAAACAAACCCAGTTCACCAGATTAGCCTCAGCCGCTCATGTGGAGGAGTAGGGAATCAAACCAGTTTCTCCAGATCAGTGTCCACTGCTCCAAACCCCCGCTCTTAACCACTACCCCATGCTGGCTCTCTATCATGTCGTCCACCCTTAGTCATCTTTTTTTTGGATCCTGAAAAGTCCCAGCCTTTTCAGCCGAAAGTTGCTCCATCCCCTTAATCGTCTTGATTGCCCTATCATTTGATACATAAGACCATATTTAGATTCTTAAGCAGACAGATTCAGCATTTGAAACCTGTTAAAAATACACCTCTTCGTCACCAAAGTTGACGTTATAGTTAACTCAATTAAAGCAGATAAACAAGTAGAAGGAGGGCCAGTAATTGTTATTGGCGGTGTGGCAAACGAAACAAAAAGTCCTCACCTGCTTGTGAAGGACAGTAAAAGAGAGAGAGAGAGACGATTCTCCTTGGGGAGGAAGTTCCAGAGTTACGGAAACTCCATGCTAAGACACAGTGTGCTTTTGATACCAAATACTGGGGATGTTTGAGATCGAAGTGCTATTTCCTTAATTGCTAGGGCTGCTAACCTCCAGGTGGTAGCTGGAGATTGTGGCGAGAATTTTTATTAAACATTGGTTTGGCTTAAGAAGAACCAATTTTATTAATCTGTAGCTTAGAAGCCATATGAAAACCTAACTTTTAGCTGACCCCAGCTCCAATTAGGATCCTGACCTTAAAGGGCATAAGGGATTGCATTACTTAGAGTTAATCACCCAAAACACATTGGATGCCCCAAACTATGTTTGTGATAGCAAGGCCATTTGAACAGGCAACAAATTGTCTGCTTACGTAGGGGGGGGGGATTGTTTTCTGTACACTGGTTGACGGACAGAACAAGATTTATCAGAGACCTGGACATGGGAAACTTATTATGGAACAGGATATTTCCAAACAACTTATAGCCATGATTTGTGAAAACTCATCTGGAGAATTTGAAAGGAGGTGGCCGTTTGAGACCCTCTCTCTCGGTTTAGGCTATAAAAGGCTAATCCAGTTGTCCAGTCTTCGTCCTTCTCAGGGAGAGACCATTTCTGTCTCTTCTTTGGAACAACCTCAGAGCGCTCTGATAATTGTTTGTTGGTGTGTCAATTCTGTGTGGGTTTGTTAAGTTCTGTCTTATATATTTACCTAACGTTGTTTTCTTCTTTGCTTTATATTCTCTTGTAAATACAATAAACTGCATGTTTTACTGATACATGTTTAATGTGATGTTTGAGAAAAGTGTTTGTGAAAAGTCTGTCTTTCCTATCACATTCTCTGGACTTCACTTTTGGTGAGTAAAGCAGGCAGGGAAATTCCAATTACAAAAAGAACCGAGAAAAGGGAGAAGGGAAAAATTATCCTAACAGAGATCTCCTGGGATTACCGCTGATCTCCAGGCGACAGAGATCGGTTTACCTGGAGAAAATGTCCGCTTTGGGAGGTGGACTCTATGGCATTATACCCCATTGAAATCCCTCCCCTCCTCAAACCCCACTTCTCAGGCTCCACCCCCGAAATCTCCTGGTATTTCTCAACCCAGAGCTGGAAACCCTGTCGCCTGGCTGGGGGCTTCCTGGAGGCAGAGCATCTCTACAGCCACTCTTGGAAACAAGATGCCGGACTAGATGGGCCTTCGGCCTGAGCCCGTAGGGCAACTCATGTCTTCAGTGATGTAGCCCTTGAAGGGCCCAGTTCTTAAAGCTGCCCCACCCAATACACATATCTCCACAGGCCGCTTCAGTCTACATTCTGATATATCAATCAATCAACTTTTATTAATGTTTTAGTCACAGACTTTAACAATGTTCAGATTAAAACCATACAAAATATATAACCCACAACACCCAGAATTACATGAATAAAATTTGTAAAATGTTACAGACAGTTGCGAATATACATATTGTTGCTGAAATAAATGTTATAGGTTCCCCTAAAATATTCTTTCTGTGGCAACTTCGGAGCCTAATTTCAAATAAATTTCTTCCTTCACTTAGAAGCTAACATGATAAAAAAAAAAAGCCATACTAAGTGTGATCTTAGAGTTAACGTCTGCCATTAAAAATCTAACTCAGTCCTCAACTGTATCTAATACATCTGGGATATGCTGGGTTAATTTAAAACAAGCGGAGTCGTAAAATGGGCAACTAAACAAAATATGTGGGAGATCCTCTATCGCAGGGGTGGGGAACCTTTTTTCTGCCAAGGGCCATTTGGATATTTATAACACCATTCACGGGCCGCACATTCTGGCCCTGCCCCTTTTAACCCCTCCATTATTGCTGCTTCTGCCCCTAGCCCTCTTGTAATACAGAGGAAATACGTTTCTCCACAACCCAGGTGGGAAAGGGTTAACATAGTTTCTTGGGCGGTCCTAGCAGCTCCATAGCTAATGACTCTTCTGCAAGGGGGAAAGAAGGTTCCTTTTCTCGGCAAAACAAACTCACATCAGCCTTAAATAGAGGATATTCCTGGCTGCGGGAGGGGGTGGATCGCCAGTCTTAGATCCTTGTGAGCTAGAGATCTGCCAGGACCCACAAAGGGCCAGACCAAATGAGTTCGCGTGCCTTATACGGCCCCCGGGCCTGACGTTCCCCACCTTTGTTCTATCGAACCTGTGGAACAGGGACATCACTCTAATATAGTTTGTCTCCGAATGAGAGCCAGCAACGTCATGTAGCGATTAGAGCAGGGGTCCCCAACGTGGTGCCTAGGGTTGCCAGGTCCCTCTTCGCCACCAGCAGGAGGTTTTTGGGGCAGAGCCTGAGGAGGGCGGGGTTTGGGGAGGGGAGGGCCGTAGCGTCCAATGGCCAAAGCGGCCATTTTTCTTCAGGTGAACTGATCTCTGTCGGCTTGAGATCAGTTGTAATAGCAGGAGCTCTCCAGCTAGAACCTGGAAGTTGGCATCCCTAGTGGTGCCTGTGAGCACCATGCCGCCCGCCAGCATCTTTTTCTGGTGCCTGCCAAGTGTTTTTAGGAAGTGGGTGGGGCCAGGTAGGGCATTTGCCCGGCAAGGCTTCTGATCGACTATCGGAGATTCGATTGGCTGTGCAGATTTTTTTTAATGTTGCTTTGGCAGCAGCTGTCACCACAACACAAGAATCTACGCTGTGGTATTGAAGTTAAGCTGTGGCAATCATAGAATCAGAGTTGGAAGGGACCACCAGGGCCATCAAGTCCAACCCCCTGCACAATGCAGGAAATTCACAACTACCTCCCCCCTCCACACCCCTAGTGACCAGAAGATGGCCAAGATGCCCTCCCTCCCATCATCTGCCTAAGGTCACAGAATCAGCATTGCTGACAGATGGCCATCTAACCTCTTCTTAAAAACCTCCAGGGAAGGAGAGCTTACCACCTCCCGAGGAAGTTTGTGGCTGACCACGCCTCCTGGCAGCCACTTTGTGGCAGCCACTTTTTTTGTTGCCACGCCCACCATGCTGTGTCAGAAAGGCTGGGGACCCCTGGATTAGAGTGTCAGATGAGGATCTGGGAGTCCTGGGTTCTCCCCTGGGTGGCTTTGGGCACTCTCTATTTCTTTTGGGCCACTCACTCACTCAGCATAACCTACCTCAAGGGTAGGGTTGCCACTGCCAGCTCCCTCTTCGCCATCGGCAGGAGGTTTTGGGGGCAAAGCCTGAGGAGGACGGGGTTTGGGGAGGGGAGGGACTTCAATGCCATAGAGTCCAATTGCCAAAGCAGCCATCATCTCCCGGTGAACTGATCTCTATCGGCTGGAGATCAGTTGTAATAGCAGGAGATCTCCAGCTAGTATCTGGAGGTTGGCAACCCTAAGTAGAAGGTTGACTTGCTGGTGATTCTCCTTCAAAATGGAGGATAATCCCAAGCTGCTAGCACCCTCAAGGTTGGCAGATATTTTTACAGCAGAGTTAGGGAGCTCAGAACTGCGCTACAAGGCGGGTTATGCTGCAAATGCCTCATTGAAATTGTTTGTAACCCCACCTCCCTTCCCATTGCACCATCAAGTGGGTTTTATTTACTGTTGTTTATTACATATCAGCACGAAGCAGCAAGCATGATTCCCCCCTCAGATCTTATTTCCACAACAATCCTGTGAGGCTGGCCTGAAACAGAATGACTGCCCCAAAGTCACTTGTTGCTTCATGGCTGACGGGAGATTTGATCTGGGATCTCTTTGGCCATAGTTTAACACTCCTAAGTACTATAGTGGTTAGTTGGTCCAGGTCAGCTAGTAGTATCCATGCAAACAGGGATTCAAATCCTGGCCAAAGACTAGTTTGCTGACCACTATACCAACTCTGCTCATAGCCTTTTGTGTACACGCTGCAGTTGTACTAGAATTGCATCATAGCCAAGGCCTGTAGGAGTAATAGGACAATGCTAAGCATCTATCCTGAACCCAACAGTGTTTTCTCCCTAATAAGTCTGCTTAGGACTGAAGTCTAGGCCCCTGTTCACACAAGGTTCAGGGCATGTGTGCTCATGACCCTGAACTCCCTTCTGTTCTACCCATCCTGCCACATATACAGCCTCCACACTAAAGCTGTAGGTAAAATGCACACTAACTGAACCCCAAATATTAGCTCACAGCAGGGCTGACTGGGGGGAGGGATCCCTCACTTTCACGTGCCTTAATTTGAACCTGAGGGTTGTCTTTTAAAAAAAGAAAACTTGGGTCACAGGAAGTAATAAATGACAAGAGGGTCTCTGGGCACGGCCTGAGTGTTTTTCTCACACCGCTAGGGAGAAAGGATTCCTGGTCTCAGGGTCTGGCTGCCAAGCTTGCTAAAGCCCTAGCAGTCCTCCGTTTAGAAATTAGCCACCCATACAGCCTGCAAAACGGTGCCAGCATGATGGTGTTCAACCTCGCAAGAGAGTTGTTATGATGGAGAATGCCAGGAAGTATTTCCTTCCCTTTGAGCAGTAGGGTGGATTGTAAAACTAACAGAGGTAAGCCCTTTTTTGGGTTGTTCTTTTAAAATCAACCCCTCTGAGAGTATTCTACCATCCTGTGCTCCCCTCCCCCTTTAAGGTTTTCTTTTCAGGGCCTTGGCTCCCATGCTATCCACAATAACATATTCAATTTATGCTGTGTGGTGAAGCTTAATTTCCCCCACTAGGTTTTTTTTTTCCCTAGACAAAGAAGCTGGGGCCTTTTTCATGTTTAATAACCCCTCCCTCATGAAGAAGTGACCACCTCTGCAAATGTACCTAAGCTGTACCCAGTTCTCCTGCCCTACCCATCACCCTCCATATGCCACATTCCTTTCTCTGCAGGTGCAAAGCGAATGGGTAGAAAATCCATTGGGCAGGGAGGGGACATTAGAAATGTAGAAATCATGGCAGTCCCAAAGTCTTGGCATCAGAAGACAGAACAGCAGGACGCCTGTTATTTTTCACATACACCCATTTCTCTATCTCCCTTCCCTCTTCTGCCATAAATGGCAGGGAGAAATCTCTGCTTTACAAGCCCTTCACAGTTACCTTCTGCTTTTCCCAGTCCCTCCCCACCCCCTGCCATTCACAAGCTAGGAAATCTGAAATTCCTACTGTGCTCTGGTGAGAAACACAAGGCTGTCATTGCTCCCTTGCTCCCGACTCCTTAAGTCTGCCCTTCGCATCCTTTTAGGTCTCTGCCCTGAAGAGTCTCCATTTGCCAAATAACTGCACCAGCTAAAGCCACTGACCTCTTTTGGTGATTCCTGCTGGAAATGAAGATATGGAGGAAAATTTCAGGTTTCAGTCTTGGGTGGATGATCTGGCTGGTGGGAGACTCTTCCACCCACTTGCCTGGTTGGTAGAGGAAGGGAGGGGGGTATTTTTCCCCCCACAGCACCTTGGCTGCCGTTCTCTCCCCTCCCTGCTCTTTGATGATTCCACACTGGTGTCTCCCCCCACCTCTTCCAGGATGGAGCTTAATTCAATGGACCGGTTGGTACCTTGAGGATGCTACAAGCCACTTAAGGCTGGGAACAAACCATCTCTGTGGCAGGGGTGGTGGTGAAGGTGCACAAACCCTGCTAAGCCTCTTTCAAAAAGCAGCTGTTTTTCTGGACTGAGAGGGTCTGATCACCACGTGGGAGAATCTCTTCATTGGGGAGACTGAGAGGTAGGCAGTAGCATACGAAAAAAATAGTCAAGGAAGGGTTTTTTTGAGGACTGACACCCCCCCTCGTGTAGGTAGTGGTATGAGCGCATGAGAACTGCAGTACAGTGCCTGCATCTCCCTTTCATTTGGAAATCTGACATCAAGGCATTGCCCAGACCCCCCCCTGCACACACACTTTCTGATGGACATCAGCGCCCCAAACTGCTTCCTTTCCTGTTGGCATGTTGCGGTTGGTGATGATGGTATTCTCTCTGTGCATTTGCACAGAAATGGAAAGGCAGTATCTGAGAGCTGCTTTTCAGTTCTAGGTGACAAAGCATTCTTTGCAACTTGGAAGCTCAGGTCCTCGTTTTAGGAGGACAAAATGCCCTTAGCCCCTAATATTAAAAACAAAAGTGGGGGACAGATAGGATGTGGGGGAGCATCTCATTTTCCACTCCTCCACTATGTACTCTTTCCTGTCCCTGAAAGTCCCCTTAGGCTCTCCCCTATTTCTGCTTCCTTCTCTCCTTCCCACTCACTAGCCAACCTACTGTCTTCAGCTTCGTTTCCTTCCCTCCCTCTGGCAGACTCCACCCAGGAAAACTACAGCCAAATCATGGTGCTGTCACCAGCCCCAGTTGCACAGTGGGGAATCTGCAGGGACTTGTGGGCCCCCAGGTAGGGTTGCCAGTTCCCCCTGTCTCCTCCCATGGAGCTGGGGTGGGGATCGTGCCCAGTGTGATTATGTCACTTCTGGTTAACACCCGGAAGCACCACATCGTGACGGGCCGCTTTACCGCTCAACCCCACAAACGCTAGAGTGGCTTGTTGTGATGCAGCGCTTCTGGGTGTAAACAGGAAGTGACGTAATCATGTTGCACTTGGCCCCCACTTCTGAGCTGGCCAATGGATTGGCGGGTAATTGCCCGCCAATCCAAGAAACCTGGCAACCCTACCTCCAGGGCACTTCACTTTCTCATGTACCCCCCTCTCCACAACGTTTCCTCTTTCCCTCCTCCTGGCAGCCTCCGTATCCTTAACTTTCCCTGCTTCCTTCTCTCCTTCCTACCCCCAGCAACCACACCTTTATCTGCCACTAACTTGAGCTATAGTTTTTATTTACTTCATTTATGCCCTGTCTTTTTTCCAAAACGGGGACTGAAAACATGAGGGCATCATTCTCTTCTCCGCCATTTTATCCTCACAAGAACCCTGTGAGATAGGTTAGGCTGAAAGTTTGTCACTGGCCCAAAGTCACCAAGTGAGTTTCCCCAACACAATGGGGATTTGAATCTGGGTCTCCCAGATCTCAGTCTGAAACTTTAATCACTACATTACACAGGCTTTCATGAGGTGACTGCAAGCAGCTGGGCCTGAGTAAGTCATGCAAGCTGTATGACAGCAAGTAGCTGGTGGCTGCTGGTGGGACTGGCCCTGGTGAGTCCTTCCTTAAAGGCAAAACACAACACTGGAAAGGGCCTGCCTCATCCCCCACATTTTTTGACAGAAACCAAGGCTTGAAGGGTGGCGATACTGTTGTAGTTGCCTAGAAACAGCCGCTGAGGGTATTTGTTTCTTAAAGCTACAGGTGCTGCTTCTATCATTTTGTAGGGTTTTTAACCCCCAATTTTTTTGTAAGATTTCAGGTTTTTCTGCAAACCTCGTTTTTTCAGGTTTGTAGAAAGATCTGTCTTCTCTGTCCATAGTTCCACTATTGAGATTTAAGTATCCACAAACAGGGCCATGTTGAGAAGTAGATACATTGATAATAGTACTAAATACTTAGCACTTTCAGGGTTCAAAAGCTTCATGTAAACTATCTTCTCATACCAGCCTTTTAAGGTAGGCCAGTTTTATACCCTCTATATTGCACATGGGAGAGTTTAAGGCTGAGACAGCATAGCTTGTTTAAGGCTACTTAGTAAGTTTGTAACAGAGGCAACATTTGAACTCCCCCCCCCCGCACCAAACACTATTATCTTGGCAACTGTGCTACACTACCCCTTTGCCTCAGCCCCTCCTCTTCTGACCCCCCCTTTCCATTATTCCGGAGTCACTTTGATGTAACGGTTACCTTGTTACGCAAGGATCTGGGAGCCTTGTGTTCAAATATCTGCTCTGCCATAAAGGTTTGCTGGGTAACTTTTAGCCAGCCACACACACTTTCTATCACAACCCAATCTATCTTACAGGATTGCTGTGAGGATAAAATGGGGAAGGGAGAACCAGGCTGGTATGCTGCTCCAAGCTCCTTGGAGACCAAAAAAAGTAGTACTAGATGGAGACTTTAAGCTCCCTGGGGCAGAGTCCTTTTTGTGCCTGTTACTCTATAAAGCACCACACTGATGGTACAAAATGGAAATATTGCTGAGCCCACCCTTCATATATTACAAATACGGAGTACATTCCAGTTCGCAATCCATTGAGATTAACCTACTGACATCACCAAAGCAATAGATCACAACACAGCACACACAATATTTGTGGACAGACTTAAGAGGGAAAGAACCATTCTAGAAGCAGCCATGCCATTTATAGTAGGAAGGAAGCAGAACCTGAGAAGAGACCCAGGCCCCAAAACCTTGCAATGGAGTCAACGCTACCATGGAGACATACCAGAATGAAGATCATTCTGATTGCTTTGTCTGCGATGGGATGGGGGTGGGCGGGCAGGGAAGCAGGCACCTCGGATTGTTTAAAATGAAGGGGGGAGTTATTTAGACGAGGGTCCAGTCATCATCTGTGTGGGACTAGTGCAAACTTGTAACTTGCATGCGCTGAAAGTTATAATCAAGTTATGCCTAACTGCTCATTTGCATAGAGGCGCTCTTTTTTGCACTGGAACTGGTAACTTGCATGTATCCTGTCTGGTGAACTCATCCCTACAATCTCATTGGGGCTACAGGTTGGGGAAGTGTGATGAGGGCATTGACACACTGATGGGTGTGGAAGCCAGTGTGGGGTAGTGATAGAGTGCCATAAAGTCAGATTTGGGCAGCCTGGGTTCAAATTCTGCATGAAGATGGCTGGATAACTGTGGGCCAGACTGTCAACCTAACCTACCTCGCAGGATTGGTGTGAAGATAAAATGAAGAAGCACGTATGCCCCACTGTGAGCACCTTGACAGAAGAGTAGGATAAAAATGTGCTAGACAGACAGATAGGTGCATTGCCCACTGCACCCGTAGTGCTGTCAGTGGGGTAGAAATTGAGGCCCGGCACCTGGTTTGGGCCCAGCTGGCTGTGATATGGGAGGTGACAACCGGGGTATATATTAGTTAGAGTGCTGGACTAGAAATTGGGAGCCGGATTCAAGTGACCGCTTTGCCAATGAAGCTCAAGGGGTGACCTTGGCTCAGTAATTGACCTTTTATGCATGGGTTGTTTCTGTGGCGATAACCACCAACTACTTTGGGGCTTCGTTTTCATTATGCGCATCTTTCCCGACCTTCAGAAGTCACTCCGCTCTCTCCACTGCGTTTCCTGGATGCCGCCAGAAACAGCATCCAGAAAACGCGGGGGAAACGTGAGGAGAGAGCAAAGTGATTTCTAAAGATTGGAAAAGACGTGCATACTGAAAACAAGTCCTAAAGTTAAATAGGCAGCATTATGATAACGGGCTTGGAGCCTGGGCTTCACCGGATTCTGGTCAGGCAGGAAGCCTCCGTTTTGGTGAGCCTGTGGACACTTTTTTGATTTGAAGACTGTGTAGTGGACACCGCCACAAAATGTCTGTCATGAAAGGTAGGACCGGTCACAAAATGGCTGCCTAGATGGGGGGATCACAAATTGCTGGGAAGTTCCAAGCTAAGCATCTTCCTGTAGGGTTACCAACCTCAAGGTGAGATTTGGCGTTCTCCCAGAATTATAACTAATCTCCAGACCAGAGATCAGTTCCCTGGTGGAAATGGCAGCTTCGGCAGGTGGACTCTATTACCACTGACCTTCCTCCCCACTCTAAACCCCACCCTCCCTAGGCACCACCCCTGAATCTCCAAGAATTTTCCAAGCTGTAGGTCTCTTCTTCTGGGAAGAGATGCTTTGGAGAACAAAGTGGGCATCAAGCTAATCGATGGTGGGCACCAATGCTGCCTGCAGGTGCCATGCTGAGATTACTGCGGTAACATATACTCATTCTCCTCACTCCCCCATCTCATTTTTGAGTTCTGCTTCAGACACGTCAGCTAACTACAGGATATTCCCTAGGATAATTTTTCTCTGTTATTGTAACTCTGGGTTCTGAGTTCTCACTGTTATTAATCACAGTCCAGATGACATTCTTCTCAGCCCATTGTTTTCCTGGTCGTTCTCCCAGGTCTTTCACAGGTTGGTTTGTGGCAATGTACTTTACCTTAAGGGCAATGGCAGTGCAAGTGGCACCTATGTGGACTATTATGGCGCTATTTTCTCATCCTGCCAGGAGGAGGAGTTGTTTGCTGAGGTTAGTCATGGCCTGACAAAATATAACTTGTATCCCAGCAGGACCGGCATTTCCACTTGGCCGCACCTTCCCTGCCTTATGTAACCACTTTGCCATCTATCCCAGCAACAACTGTGCTAACCTGGCTTGCAAGATCTGCCATTACCACTGCAGTTAAAAGCCTGGTTGTTTCCCCCCACATACATTTTGCTACACACCTTTGAATCTACAGGACTAATCATGAAAACTGCGGATGGGTCCTATTGCCTCATTTCTATTGAGTGTGCTTATGAACCTCACAGTTCGCTGCTAAGCAACAAAAGGTGGAAATTCTATTCCCTTTTATTTTTCCTATATTTTTTCAAGGATCCTTTTCCCAAGGGTAGAAATGTGTGTAGCATCTCACTATGCAGGTTCATAAGCGTGCATGTGTAACCTGCTTGGTAATAAGGAGATGCTGTGCAATACCTGTACAGACATTCAACCAGAAAAGTTTGAAGCTGCGCGTGTGTTATCTGTTTAGTAAAATGGGGGAGTGGTCTTATTTGATCCTGCCTACATGTGACATCAGAGCCCCCATACAAAATACCCTACTTCTTTCCATAGTTGCCATTTGGATGGAAAATTTGGGGAGTCAATGAGAATTACGACACAATCCTGACCAAGGTGAGAAAAAACTTTTTTCTGGTTACAGTGAGAGAGGTTGATATATGGAACAGACCGCAAAGGTTTTTTGAATACCTCTGACAACCAAAATTAAGAACAAAGAGTGGGAGGGAACCCCACAGTACAATTTGACAAATCTATGTCCACCTCATCTGCTTGCATTATGCTGGAAATACATAATTGGAGCTCGTTGTGCAACCTTGGGCAAGCCACATTCTCTCAGCCTAACCTACCTTGCAGGGTTGTGAAGACATTTGTTTAAATATATGCCTGCTGTCCTAGAAGGGACTTGGAGGGAGGGCAGGACGTAATTGTGCTAGGAGGCCAAGCTGACAAAGTTGTCCTTCTGGAAGGCAATCTAGGTGTTCCTGGCACTTTCTCTTCCATCAACAAGGCATAGCTCCCCCCCTTCCTGTCGCAACCTGAGCCTCACCCTTTCCGCAGGGAGACCTCCCCCCCCATTCCTTAGCAGGGCCGAATTTAGGTTTGATGAGGCCCTAAGCTATTGAAGGTAATGGGGCCCTTTATATGTCCAGCTGTCCTTTGTCAACAACAAATTGACACTGTTTTTTTTGTGTTGAATGTATGCTATATGGTAATTTATGGACCTAATAGGTATCTAAAGCCATTTGCACATAAAGTATGTATACACAACACAAAACACTGTTGCTGTATGTAGGTTTTATTTCATTTGTTTTTTATCTTATATTTTGGAAATGTACATCCAGGTTTTTTTCCTTTAAATTTTTGGGGGGGCCCAAGAGAGTGGGGCCCTAAGCTACAGCTTGTTTAGCTGATACGTCAATCCGACACTGCTCCTTAGGCCCCTTGGGGTAGGAGAGAACCCAGGAGTCCTAGTTCCTCCCTGCCTTCGCCAACACCGATGCAATTTTGGGGAAGGAGGTTCCCCCCTCTTCTGCGGCGGCGGCCGCTGCTGCTGATGTTGCGTTGCCATGGAAACAGCATGTAGGCAGCAGCAGGGGCACCTCTCCCTCCCATCACGTGACCGGGAGGATGCTCGCAACAGGACCTTTTCAAAAAAAGGAAAGGAAGACCCGCCTCCTCCTCCTCCTCCTCTCCCCCTCCCTTCCAGGGTAGTTGTAGGGGCGGAGTTAAACCCGGAAGAGGCAGATTTTGGAGAGGCACAAGGAGGGGTGGGGGAGAAGCAGAGAGGAGGAGGCGGCTGGGAAGAACTCAGGTGTTTTGCTCTTCTTTTCCCGTGGCTGGGACCCTGGCTGCTTGGCTCTCCATCCCTTGCCCCCCCTGCCGGACCCGCTTGAGACCCAGGAGTCCCGGTTTCTACTTATTCCTTTCTCCCCATTGCAACTGGAGTTCTTGTCCTGAATTTGTGCTCCTCTGTTTTTGTGTGCGGGACCCAGGCGTCCGGGGACCTCCTCTCCCCTTTCTAACCCCCCCCCCAAAGTGGCCGGGCTCCGAGTAACTAGGCTTTTGAATCCCCCAGTTCAGCTGAAGTTAAAATGTATGTTTCTCCTGCCTCCCGGCGTCCCTCCCCCGCATAACTGGGCCCCAGCTGTTCACTTTTGGAGGCGAATCCTGCTTTTTCTCTCCCCCTCCCTTCCTGCCGCAGCACAGCGTTTTATCCTTCCCCGTTTTAGTTAAATTCCTAAATGTGTATAAGTGGATTTTTGGCCCCTGCCCCACGTTGTAGCAGAACTCCCCAGAGTTTTAACTCCCCCTCCCTCATCTCTCAGAGGGGCTGTGGCTCAGTGGTAGAGCATCTGCTTGGCATGCAGAAGGTCCCAGGTTCAATCCCTGGCATCTCCACTTAAAGGGACTAGGCAAGTAGGTGATGCGAAAGACTGAGACCCTGGAGAGTTGCTGCCGGTCTGAGTAAACGATACTGACTTTGATGGACCAAGGGTCTGATTCAGTATAAGGCAGCTTCATGTGAAATATTAGCATCTGAGCTCCTTTTAACTGGCTTTTCTCTTTCCCTTCCCTTCCCCCAAATAATGGCTGGAGCCCCTCCCCAAGTGCTCTGCCTCCTTATCCCAATTTGAAGCTGGAAGTTGTGTGCCCCAACTCCTCTCCCCCCCTGCGGCCTCCCCTGCCTCTGATTTTCTGGTATCCAGGTGTGTACAGACTACACCTGGAATTGTTTGCTTAACATGGAATTCAGGCATTGGGAGTTTTTCCTTCCTGGAAAATGATGGTCAGGAACTCAGGATGCAGCTCTGCAGATATACCAGATAAACGCTGTCTGCTTGCCTTGTCTCTGTTTACCCTCCACCAACACAAAATTATCTTTCCCTACCCCACTACCTTTGTTTTGGGGAAGAGTATCTAGAACAGCCAGATCCTGTCCATTTCTTGTTTGTGACTTGATGTGCCCTTTTTAAAAACTTTCATTTAATTGGGGATGAATTCTGGACTAGAAGGAAGTGCCTTATCTATAATTGCGTTGTAATTACCACTGCACTTATAGGAGATAACTTGGCTTCTTAGCTGAGAATCTGCAGATGTGTTTCTGTTTCCTTTCCCGCCCTGGCCCCCCAACAGGAAAAAGGTTATGGAATGTTCGTTCTGGTTGGCTGTTAATCTAGAATCGCCATCTCCTCAGCAGGAGAAATTCCAGAGTTTGTCTTCCCCTCCCACCTTCATTTCTGTAACAAGCAATCCTTGATTAGTTCCCCAAATTTGAAGCACTCCTTACCTAGCCTTTCTCTAGTGCTCTTTATAACCCACCACATACCTCTTGATCCTTCTCTAGGCCCCATCCTTACTCTCTGCACTGCCTTTCTTTCATATTCACGTATCTCTGAGTCGGTTTTCTTCTTTGCCCACCTGTGTTTTCCATGTGTTTTTAGAGCACCGCTAACCCTGGCTGGGGATTACTTTCTTGTCTCCTCCAGGGCCCCTCCATCTCATGGTGATGCTGAGACTGCAGAGTGCCTGATTCCCAAGGGGCTGGCGAGCTAGGCAAAGCGGCTCTGCCGCCTGCCATGCTCTGGAGTCATCGACTTCTGGGCCGTCCGGTATCTCTTGATGGATGTAAACAGCCTCCAGAAAGGCAAGAGGCGTAGACGGCGTGGCATGCGAACCAGGAGTCAGAGTCTCTTCCCTGAGTAGGAGGCCTTCTCGTGGCATCCCAGACAGGATCAAGGAGAACTCCTTCACTTGCCTTTGTGTTGCTTAAGAAACTGCGGTTCCATTCCAGTCTCCTCCCAGTGCCGTAGGAAGGCATTTGTTGCCCAGTTCATTCCTTCATTCCTGGCTTCCCTGGATCCTGGACTGCTGCCTTCTTCTGCCGGTGCCATGGCGGGCAGCACCGGACCCTTCCTGCTTTGGGCCCAGGACGTGGCGACGCTGCTGATTCTCCGGGTGCGGCGCACCGTCCTGCAGACGGCCATTCTGCTCTGCGTGTTACTGCTTCTCCTCTGGGTCTCCATCTTCTTGTACGGCAGCTTCTACTACTCCTATATGCCGACGGTCAGCTATGTCAGCCCCGTACACTACCAGTTCAGGTCAGTGGCTAGGGTAGGAAGTGAGGGTGGAGAAAGAGGTGATGATCGGTATTGGACTACAGTAGTGGCCATCTGCTGTGAATGGTTCCTGTTCTTTTCTGGTATACGTTTGAATTTTGCAAAGGCAGGTCAACTCTTGTGTTTCATGGCCTTTGGTTCCACTTGTTTGCAATAGTCTCCTGACCGAAAAGAGCTGGTCACGTATCTGATGGTGGGCTGTAGTCTGCAAACTATATCAAAATAAGTCTTCCAGGTGTTACAAGACTCTTATTTTTGTTTTGCCGTCATGTGCTTTCCCCCTCTGGAATTTAATTTCCAGACTTTTTGAGAGATTCTTAGAGGAGACTTCTATCCCCACCCCTTGAATAATACTCTTAAAATAACTAATTTTAGTTTGTGCACAAATAAGAACTGTGTACCTTCAAGGAAGCCCATGCATTGTGTTTCTGCACGAGTCCCCGTTCTGGGCGTATTTCGCTGTTGTAATTTTGGTGTGTCTCTGTGTTGAGTTTGCACCTGAGGCTGCCCAGTGACCTGCCCCGATGGAGGCTGATTGGAAAACTGCAAAACCAGAGCAATAAATTTTTCATTCCTCCTCTGTGGATAGGTTGGATGCACAGGAGCTGTACATTTTTTGGGGTACTTTATTTCTATAAATGCAGTTGAGAATTTATGGGAGGAAGGTTTGAGCTAGGAAGTTCCAGCTGTATATATGCATGCATGCCTTGTAAGCTTGATTTTTATTGAGGCAGTCAATCTGGGCTGTACTGCTTCAGGTTGCAAGTCTAGGCTCCCGTGGTTGAATGCTCCTGCATTCTCTATTTTATTTTAAACAATTTTTTAAAAATCCTTGCACATAGAAAGCTAATGCGTCAGGGAGCAGTGTTCTAGCAACGTTTTCTTGAAGTGTGGGATTTGTAAAAAAAAATTGATGGAGGATGTGACGCTGCCTTACACTGACTCAGACCCTTGGTCTGTCAGGGTCACTGCTGCTACTAGTATGGTGTAGTAGTTAAGGGTGTCAGACTAGTATCTGGGAGACCCCGGGTTCAAATCCCCCCTCATGCCACGGAAGCTCACTGGGTGACCTAGGGCCAGTCACGCTCTTATCAGCCTAACCTGATGGAGGAGAGGAGAATGAGGTAAGCAGCCTTGGGTGCCCATTGAGAAAAAGGTGGGTACAAATGAAGTAAATAAATAATAATAAATAATGTCAACCTGGCCAGCAGTGGCTCTTCGTGGTCTCAGGTCAAAGTCCTTTCATATCACCTACTACCTGATCATAAGAACACAAGAAAGGCCCTGCTGGATCAGACCCAGACCCATCAAATCCAGCAGTCTGTTCGCATAGTGGCCAACCAGGTGCCTCTAGGAAGCCCACAACAAAGACAACTGCAGCAACATCCTGCCTGTGTTCTACAGCACCCAATATATTGGGCCTGCTCCTCTGATCCTGGAGAGAATAGGGATGCATCATGACTAGTATCCATTTTGACTAGTAGCCATGGATAGCCCTCTCCTCCATGGATATGTCCACTCCCCTCTTAAAGTTTTCCAAGTTGGCAGCCATTTTAACAATAATGTCAGGGTTTGAATTGATAACCTTCTGCAAGCAAAGCATGTGCTCTATCACTAATGACCCCCATCCCCCCACAGTCTGAAGTGATGCAGCCAGCATGTGGGCTTACCACCTCCATGAGAAGAGCCATTCTAGAGTCTGGCAGGTATTCAAGGAGGGGGTGGGTGTCTTGAGAGGCAACAGAATCTCCCAAAAATGTTGGGATCTGACTTGGATCTTGGTGTGGGGGGTCTTCTCACTTTTTATAGGTCAGATTGCAGCTTGCCTGGACCAGAACTATGCTCTTTTCCCGTTGCCAATGTTTCTTTCCTCAAGAACAGCCGCGACCGGGTAAGTGGCCAGTATCGCAGTGTTACGAATTTGGTTACGAATTTGGACAGTGGGTGTAATCCTAGGTTCTATGAATGCATGATGAACACTTCATGTGTTCCAGGGGTCCCCAACCTTTTTGAGCCCGTGGGCTTATTTGAAATTCTGACGCGGCATGTTGGGCGTAGCAACAAAATGGCTGCTTCAGGAGGCGGAGCCAGCCACAAAATGATGACCACAGGTTAACTTCAGTTACACTGTGCAGATCCTTTTGCTGCCATCACAGCACATTTAAAAAAAATCTGTACAGCCAATCAGTAGCCTTGCTGGGGAAAAGCCCTGTCTGCCCCCACCCACTTCCTAAAAACACTTGGTGGGCACCAGAAAAGCTTTCAGCTGGCGCTGTGGCACCCATGGGTACCACATTAAGGACCCCTGAATTGTATTCAATAGAGCTTGGTATTATGTGCTCTGATGGCCAGCAGCTCTTGGGAGAAGGATCTTTCTTAATATCTACCACTAGAAATATTTTTAGGTCCTCATCTGAGGAATTGAACCCTAGATATTCCTGTGTGCCGCTGCCTCAGTTGCCTCCTATTGACCGGCGGTTTGAGTTGTTATGCAGAGCTAAAACAATCTCCTCCCCCTGTCCAGCATTTAGTAACATGTGTTTTGAGAAGGTTTGTCTTCGTGTAAATTTTGAACTCTCGTTGGGGCAAAAAAAAATCCACCATCTATTTTTTTTAAGCACACAATAATGTGTTTGTGTTGCTCAGTATCCAGAATACTTTCTGTACATTACTGTGGTAATCCTGTTGGAAAGGAAGGCGCCTTCTTCCAGGCCAGGGGCTTCTGGCCTGGTTTACAGCCTCAAGGTAGCCTTTTTTATGAAAAGGCAGATGGAGGTTTGAGATGAGGAGGATGAACTCGGTGGTTTTGGCCTTTTCCAAGATTCAGCTTGAAAAACTGAGGAGAAATGATTCTTAGCTATTTGTTACGCTTATTTCTGCTGCCGTCACAAAACTGGAAATCACCTTTCTATTGAGTACGAAAGTTACACATGCTTGTTTAAACAATCCGCTAGGAAACAATAATAGGGTTGGAGGCAGGCATCAGTCGGTGTCGGCCAAGCCAGGTTAAAGTAATGTCTCACTTCGAATTGAGAGAAACATCTTGGTTCTAACTCATTTCCTCAGTAGTGTCTTGGACGTTCAATGGTTTTTAAAGAAACGTTTCTGTTTCTCTGTCAGGGATGTCAGTACCACAAGCCAGGATAACTGTGTTCTTGGAGTCTGTGGGGTAACAAGTCTTACCAAACAGTACCTTTCATATGACAAAAATGTGAGTTATAAATAGTTGATCCCTGGTGCTTCTTCAGAAACTCAAAACTCTTCTCCTAGACAGACTTGTGCACATTCTTTTAGGCCTGGCAGGAGACAGGACAATAGAAGGCCACAAGCTTCATCAAATATTTATTTATAATATTTTGTAATATAATGGATATGAAGGAAGACTGCAAGAACAAAGAGTGCACAGCTATAACAGTTAATAATTGAGTTGCTGTAGAAGAAGAGCTGGTTTTTATATGCCCACTTTCTCTACCACTTAAGGAAGAATCAAACCGGCTTACAATAACCTTCCGTTCCCATCTCCACAACAGACACCCTGTTAGATAGGTGGGGCTGAGAGAGCTGTGACTAGCCCAAGGTCACCCAGCTGGCTTCATGTGTAGAGAATCAAACCCGGTTCTCCAAATCAGAGCCTACCGCTTGTAGCATTTCATGGCATGGGGAGAGAGGGTGACCAGTCCCCCTCCCAAGATGTTTCAGTTGCTTTTGTTTGTTTTTTGCTTCAGAGGGCCCACAAAAATAGCTTTTTAGAAATGTGTGGGTGTTGAGTTTCTGTGTGGAGGTGGGTCTCTGCTCACCTGGTTTCCAATGACAGCGTCGCCCCGGTTCTTCCTGACAGCACAGTTCAGCGTGCATGAAAGATTAATGATTCTCCCCAACACGTTTCACACATCCCAGCCCTCCTTGATATTCCCGAGTCCATGGGGAGGAGCTTGTCCCCTGAAATCCAGATGCACAGTTCTGAGAACAACCCTGTAAAGCAGGGCTGTGGGATTATTCCCCTGTTACACCTGGAGTGGCTGCAGGTGGAGAGAGAGAGTGACTTGTTGAAAGCCACCCAGGGAGCTGACACTCAAGGCAAGATCTGACGCGGGAACCTCCCGTCTCATGATCTTAGTCACTGTGCTAGACCGGTTCTCGGCAGCCTTGCACTGAAGCCTATACAGCGTACTGGCCCACAAATCGCTTCACTAGCCTGCTTCCCCAAATCCCAACGTTGGCTGTTAGCGGCCTACTAAGAGGGGCCTCAGACTGTGCTAAAAGCTTTCCCCAGCCAAGTAGCTGTAGCCAAGTAGCTGTTTCCATTTCTTGTGGCTACTGTTAGTTTTTGAGGTGGAAAAGTGAACTGGATAAGTTGGCTAGACTCAAGGTCCCCAACTTTGAGGCCGTGGGAAGTTTTGGAATTCTGGGAAAGGGTAGTGCAGTTACAAAATGGCTGCCATGTGACCAGGAGAGCGCAAACCTGTCATTCTCTTATGAGAGGAGGGGCTGTTTCCAAGTGGGCCCTCTCCATAGACCCAAAGGCGAGCCAGTGTGGTGTGGTGGTTAGTGTTAGGCTAGGGTCTGGGAGAACCGGGTTCGAATCCCCATTCTCTTGTGGAAGATTGCTGGGTGACCTTGGGCCCATTTAATTTTATATGCTCTCTGCCTAACCTACCTCACAGGGTTGTTGTTGTTGTGAGGGTAAAATGGAGGAGAGGAGAGTTATGAAAGCCACTTTGAGACCCTATTGGAGAGAGAGGTGGGGTATAAACGAAGTAAATAAATGATGAATAAAGGTGAAAGGGCCTTCTGAAGCACCTCTAATGATGTTGAGGAAAGCCTTGGGGAAGAAGCGAGGGCCCCCCAAGAAACACATTATCTTGGTATACACAAATGCCACATTGGGGGTTGCAAGACTACATCAGCAGAGTGCAGAGGTTGGCTTTTTCTTGATCAGACGTAATTTCTTTATAAAACTAAATGGGCTCCCAGAATTGCTCAGCGGTGGGAATCTCCCCTCTGACATGTCCTGTGTCCGCAGGTCCTCATGTACGGCCAGCCGTATCGCATCTCTGTGGAGCTGGAGCTGCCAGAGTCTCCCGTCAACCAGAACCTGGGGATGTTCATGGTGGTCATATCCTGCTACACCAAAGGCGGCCGCGTCATCTCATCGTCAGCCAGATCCGTATGTGCCAGAGAAGGGAGCGGGTGGGCGAGGGGTGGCCGCCGTCATGTTCATTTCCAACTCTCTTTGGAAAGAATGGCTTCTCTGCTGTCTTCAGTAGTTGCTCCACCTTCTGGGAACAAGTATACCCGGTTCTTCCCAGTCTATGGAAATGAAAGGGGTGTATGCATTAGATAAAATCTGATAAGGTGATGATATCTGGAATGATGCCTTCCTAGTTCTGTCGCTGCCCCTGTAAACCTGGTTTTAATTTGGAACCAGGCTTAGCCCAAGAACGTGGTTCCAAATAATGGAGTGTATGAAGGCCGGCCTTGTGGAAAGAGAGGGACTGAGGGTCTCTCGTGGCTGAAAGTCACAACTTCTGACCCAGAAACTTGGATGTGCTCAAACCCTAGCTGAGGATAAACAAAAGGAATGGTACCCTCTACAGCAGGGGTGTTGAACTCAACTGTTAGGAGGGCAGGACATGACATAAATGCCACTTGGGCATGCCTCGTCAGCCGAGATCGAGAGTTGGGGGGGGCTGCCTTGGCTGGCTCGCAGGCTGGATAAGAGCTCTCAAGGGGCCGGATGTTTGACACCCCTGCTCTACAATGACATGCGTGTGACAATGAGACCTAAAAATATGACTTCTAAAAGTCATGCTGGAGATAGGTCTTTCAGTATAGATTAATCATAATAGTGAAATAGAACCTCCCTGTTCAGAGGCAGTGTACCTTTATGGTGGAGACAAGTAACGAAGAATGATTCTCTCTTTCCTACCTCTGTGAGCTTCCCAAAAGCATCTGGTTGTTTGCTGCTGAAAACAGAATGCTGGACTCTTAGTTTGATTTGTATGCAATTCTTAAATGAAACTTTCCATTTTCTGTTCCCCCCGTAAATATCCTGGGTCATTTGTGCTTTGAGAGGCACTATGCGAAACTGACTGTCATTTCAGAAGAATCTGGCAAAATATTAGCAGTTTCTAGAAAGCTTCTGCTTGCCCTGAGAATTGGCTAGAATGGGGGATGTACCTTCAAAAAAACTTCTTACAATTTTTAAAATGTTTATGCTACTCAGGATAAATAATCTATTTTGATAAAAACTGTTAGGTAGAAATCAATCTATGACCAAAATTCCACAGTTGGTAAAACATTAACATAAAATAACTAATTTCTTTTCTGTGAACCTGGCCAGCACTAGAAGCAAAAATAAAACAATTTTTCTACGGTCATAATAAATCTGCTTGGAAGATTAACTTTTTGTAACAATAGATGTGGGGCAGCCATGCCAATATGCAATCCACATAATAGGTTAACTTCAAAAATATGTTAATAAAAAGCCTTGAATATTTGCTAATTAAAGCACTCCAAGCTGCTGTGTCTTAGAAGATGTCCACTTAGCTCATTTTGGGAAGAGGCTGTAGCTCAGTGGTAGATAGGGTTGCCAACCTCCAGGTGGGGCCTGGAGCTCTCCTGGAATTACAACTGATCTCCAGACTACAGAGATCAGTTCCCCAGGAGAAAATGGCTGCTTTGCGGGGCGGATTGTATGGCATTGCATCACTTCTGAGCTCCCTCCTCAGACTGCGCTCTCTCCCCCCCAAATCTCCAGATGTTTCCCAACATGGCCACCCTAATGGTAGAGCATCTGCTTGACATGCAGAAGGTCCCAGATTCAATCCCCAGCACTTCTATTTAAAAGGATCAGGTGGTAAGTGTTGTGAAAGAATTCCACCTGAGTCCGTGGAGAGTCGCGGCCACTCAAGACTAGGCAGTACTCATTTTAAGGCAGTTTCATGTGTTCGTAAGTTAACAATCCTGCAAAGTGTACTGGATTTTTGTGTGTGGAATTACTACTGTTCCTTGCTGTCTTTACCCTCAACATATCTTCTAGTTAGTGGTGTGGTTTCGTCCATTTTTGGGTGCTGTGTCCTATGCCTGACACACTACAAATACTGGTATGTTCAGAGAAAGTAGAATCATACAATTGGAAGGGACCTCCAGGGTCATCTAGTCCAACCCTCTGCACAATGCTGGAAATTCACAGCTACCTCCCCCACCCACACCCAGTGACCCTTGCTCCATGCCCAGAAGATGGCAAAAAAAAAAAAAAACCTCCAGGGTCCCTGGCCAATCTGGCCAGGAGGAAAATTCCTTCCTGACCCCAAAGTGGCCATCGGCATTAACCTGGGCATGTAAGAAAGGGCCACAAGAGCCAAACATTGACACAACCCTTCCTGCCCTCCCTCTCATGATCTGCCTAAGTTCATAGAATCAGCATGGCTGTCAGATGACCATCTAGTCTCTGCTTAAAAACCTCCAAGGAAGGAGAGCCACCACCTCCGAGGAATCCTGTTCCACTGAGGAACCGCTCTGACTGTCAGGAAGTTGTTCCTGTAGTTTAGCCAGAAACTCTTCTGATTTAATTTCAACCCATTGGTTCTGATCCAACCATCTGGGTCGACGGAAAACAACTCCATGCCATCCTCTATATGACAGCGCTTCAAGTACTTGAAGATGGTTATCATATCACCTCTCAGTCGTCTCCTCTCCAGTAAAAACATTTACTATTTCTTCTTATTTGCTGGCTGCTTCTTATCTTCTAAACCAGGGTTGCCCAATGTGGTGCCCGTGGGTGCCATGGCACCTGCCAGTACGTCCCTTGGTGCATACTGAGCTTTACAGAATGTGGGTGGAGCCATTTGTTAGGCTTCATTGTTATTGTCTGCCCTCATTCAAATGAACAGGTCTTTTTCACAACTGCTGTAGCAGCTGCAATCGTGGAGGATTAGGTGGGCTTTCCTTTGTCCATGTGTGGTTCCGTTCTCCCTTCAGGCTCCTTCTTTTTATTCTCCAATCTCTTTCTCCCCCTGGCTTTTCTTAATTTTTTTAAATTCCCGTTCTGCAGTTCTTTTGCAAAGCAAGGAAGGAGGTATTGGCAGCTACCGCCTGTGGTGGCCATTTTGGGTTTGGATCTGCCTCCTGTGGCGGCCATTTTGTGGTGCTGCTCACCACCTCCTTCCAAAATTCCAAAGGTGAAGAAGAGTTGGTTTTTATCTGCTGACTTTCTCTACCACTTAAGGGAGATTCAAACCGGCTTACAATCACCTTCCCCTCCCCACAACAGACACCCTGTGAGGTAGGTGGGGCTGAGAGAGTTCAGAGAGAACTGTGACTGGCCCAAGGTCGCCCAGCTGGCTTCATGTGTAGGTGTGGGGAAACAAATCCAGCTCACCAGATTAGCCTCCACCGCTCATGTGGAGGAGCAGGGAGTCAAACCCGGTTCTCCAGATCAGACTCCCCCGCTCCAAACCACTGCTCTTAACCACTATACCACGCTGGCTCTCAGACAAGTGCCCACAGACTCAGAAAAGTTGGGGACCCCACCCTAAATGATGAGTTCTTTCCTCTTTGTTTTGTGTTTTCATGGAGGGCTAGTCCCATCGTTGCTTGGATCCAGTGACAGATTTCTGATAATAGAGGGGGGATGAATTTTACTGACTCCCCTGCTGTCCCTGGAAGTCCAGTCTTCCCCCCCCCCCCCAGCAGTATTTTGGGCTGCAGTGGGACAGGGAAGTAAGCAAGTCCCATTCTGCTGACAGAAATCCCTTCCATCAGCAGAAATTACCACTGGATCCAAACACTCAGCCTGTTGGTCATAATGTCTAAAGCCTCCATGTTCAGCAGTAGTGTATTTTTCAGTATCACCTGTAGGCAAAGCGAGAGAAACTTTGGCCTCTGTGTCCTGTTTGAAGATGTGTTGAGAGGTATCTGGTCGGCTGCCGTGAGAAACAGGTTGCGCAATATATTTTATTAAGACCACAAAACAGCGTGCAACGTTTTTGAGTTCTCTGGACCTGTCCACCCCTTGGATGTTTAAAATGGGCAGGATGGGGGATTTCAACGGCTGCTTTTCATCTTCTGTAAAATAACAGGTAAATTTGCATAGGTTGTAATGCTGGGTGGGGCCACTGTGAAGTTACACCTTTTTCCTTCTGGGAAGAATAGTGGCAGCCTCCGATTGCAATTATAAAAACCATCGGTGAGTTAAATAAGAAACAGGATTCTGGAATAGGTGGCCTGATCCTGCAGGGCTGGTCTTGGATTAATTCAGAAGAAGAAGAGTTGGTTTTTATATGCCGACTTTCTCTATCACTTAAGGGAGAATCAAACCGACTTACAATCACCTTCCCTTCCCCACAACAGACACCCTGTGAGGTAGGTGGGACTGAGAGAGCTGTGACTAGGCCAAAGTCACCCAGCTGGCTTCATGTGGAGGAGTGGGGAGTCAAACCCGGTTCTCCAGATTAAAGTCCACCATTCTTAACCACTATACCATGCTGGCTCTCTAGAGTAGAGTATACCAGTTTCTCAGACACATTAGCCATTCTGAGTGCTTTCACAAATATCTTGGACCTTTTTATGGGCTCATGTCTGTTCTTACAGATATACCTTATATCTTACAGATATAAAAGGGAAATTTCTTTTTTTCATGAAAATTCCCGCTTTATATGCAGGGTAAACATTATTTCTGGTGCCTGTTTACTCAATTCCCTGATCCAGTTGTTCACATCTAGTGGGGACATTCTCTACCAGTGGCGTAGTATAATTCTAGCAGTTTTTTTTAGAAGAGCGCAAGCTAAGCATAATTGCTGTTCTCCGCTTAATTCCCAGAGCGCAGGATATTCTCCCAAGGTTGCAGGCAGACATGTAAGTAAACAATCATATTTAAAGATACTTAAGCACTTCCTCTCTAGGTGATAGTACAACACACGTTAGTGGTCTGGTTCAGGCAGAATGGAATCCTGTGGTTGAGGTGTAAGTGAGCGGGATGTGTGTGTTTAAGGCTTCCCCCCCACCTTTCTTTAAAAAAAATTAAGCGAAATACAAGAGAGAAATCTATGGAGTAAATCATTCCAAACTAGGATAATGAGAAAAATATAAACAAATAGTCAATATATTACCCACATAAGACTAACTTTTATACATGTCAACATTTGACACTTTCATCTGGTTTAATACTATTCTAAAATAACACAACTCAGTTTTTTGAGCTAATGTCGTCTGCAAAAACACTTTCCTTTCCCACATATGTCCACAAGTTGTTTATCTTGTCCATTAACATAATGAGTCAGCATTTCCTGAGCCAGGACTTCCTAAGCCAGCTATCTGTTGTGGGCAGGGATTTCTGCTTCCCGCTCTCCCCCCCACCCCGAGTTAGCGTGGCGGATGTTACCATATTACATACCAAATGTTCATGCCTGCGTGTATATCATTCTTGTACTGCACCCAGTGAAATCATTCTTGTATCATGCAGTATCTTATACCCCAGGAACTGTTCCCTCTCTCCTGCGCAACCAACTAATTAACGAGTTGGGGGTAGCACTAAGAGCTAGGATTGCCAAACTCCAGGTGGGGCCTGGAGATTTCCCTGAGTTACAACTGATCTGCAGAATAGAAAGCAGTTCCCCTGTGGGGGAAACGACTGCTTTGGAGGGTGGACTGTATTTCATTATACCCTGCTGAAGTCCCACTCCAAACCCATCCTGCCCCTGGCCCGACCTTCAAATCTCGAGGAATTTCCCAACCCAGAGATGGCAACCACAGGTAGAGCACAGGATTTGCATGCAGAAGGTCCCATCTTCAGTGATCTCGGGAAAGACTTTTCTCTAGCTAAGCCACTGAAGGGTTGTTCTTAGACCAAGTAGGTGGTAGCGCAGCTGGGTGGCCCAGGGTTCTGATAGGTGAAAGGCCATTAATATAAATAAATTAATATAACAAAGGGAGGGCATCTTGGCCACCTTCTGGGCATGGAGTAGGGGTCACTGGGGGTGTGGGGGGGAGGTAGTTGTGAATTTCCAGCATTGTGCAGGGGGTTGGACTAGATGGCCCTGGTGGTCTCTTCCAACTCTATGATTCTATGATTTTCCCTTTAGGAGGAAGCCAGAGTTTGCTGTTGTACCTGGAGCAGGGTACTGGAGGTTATTCTTTCTAAATCATTGGGCTGGATCCTGTGAATGCAAGCATCGCAGGCTCTTCACCATCCTACTTCCTGGAGCCATTTATGATCTCAGGAAAGTTTGTTCCTAGAGTCAGCGGACTTGGGTGTACTACCTGCTGCACCTTTTGGCTGGCTGTACTAGACAGGGAGAAGGGGCAGAAATTGTTCTTTCCCTTTTGTTCTCTGAATGGAGCTCCACTCACAAGGGAGGCAAAAAAAGGGTGACCTCATTTCCTTCGTCCTCCCCAGTGCAGCCATCTGATCTGGTGCAGCTATTAGTACATGCGAGTTCCTTGACCCTGGGAATAAACTTTTCTGGGATCGCAAGTGGCTCTGGAGGAGAAGGTGGAGAAGATTCTGGACAGTCTGAGCTTTCTGCTGGAGGTTTGTGGGATCCAGGGCACAGTTTGGTTTGTGCTTTCCAGGCAAACCCAAAACTGCACAGTTCCCTGCTTCAGATAAAACACCAAATTATAGTTTGCTGTGGAAATCCTTCCTTATCTGCCTGCATATGTAGAGGCTAGGGGAGGAGGTAGAATGGGGAGGGGGGAGAAGCAGCATGCACGCTTGTGGTTCCCCCAGACTCATGCTCATAGTTAGCTGTTGTGCCTGCACCCAGCCAATATGGTTTCTCTTTGTCACCAGCATTACTGTCCTCAACACTTTCCTACGTAACAAGGTTCCAAAGCCCAGTATGCACCGGAAGCAGTGAACACACATGAAGCTGCCTTATACTGAATCAGACCCCAATCCATCAAAGTCAGTATTGTCTACTCAGATTGGCAGCAGCTCTCCAGGCGGAGGTCTTTCACATCACCTACTTGCCTGGTCCCTTTAACTGGAGATGCCAGGGATTGAACCTGGGACCTTCTGCATGCCAAGCAGATGCTCCACCACTGAGCCACAGCTTCTACAATTACAGTGTTTGTAACTGTAAAGAATATGGTGCAAAATAAGATTACCGAGGAAGCTTTGGTGCATGCACAGATGTGGAAACTTCGAATCAGTGAGACGGGAGGCATAATATGTCTTTATTTTTTCCTGCCAGCCATGTGGTATCCTTTAATTGACTGCTGGAAAAAGCAAAGCCTCTCACTGTAATTCTCCAGTTCTCTGATATTTTCAATCTTTTCCCCCCTCCCTGAGTTCTTGAATTATGGTGGAAAGCATCTTGTATTTCTTCTTACCACCTATATAATAAAGGGTGGCTTGTGTCAGCTGCAAATGCAAGAAAGGCAGGCCACCCTCAGACTTCTGCGTACACAGGCAGTGCCCCAGATGTGCAGAAAAAAGGCATTCTGTAGTAACTAAAGCGCACCCCCACAGCTGTCTGAGTATGTTCCAGAGAGCATCAGAGGTTGAAAGTCCATTAATGGTAGAAGTGTAAATTGTCCGGAAATTTTGAACCCACAGTGGGGGGAAGTGTCTCTCCTTTTTTATGAAAATTACCAGTATAAATGCTGTTATTCTCTACAAGCAAAGTTGCAAATACACCCAATACTAAGAGACAGCTACGAACAACTTCACCCTCTGATACCTTAGTATATGTATCTTCAGCTTTTGCCACTTGAGTAGTAAACCCCCCCCATACATCAAAATCTGTATTTTCTAGCGAAATAGTAATTTGGATAAACCAGTTCATTCTGTCATAAGGCTAAGCAGCATATTTGGATAATAAATATTATAACACCGGAAACATTGAATTATTCACTAGTGTAATATCATGCAAGTTATATTGCAATTTAGATGAAATTAGACTGCCTAAACAGCAAATATGCTTGGAATTTTTTTTTTTTTTTTTGTCTGCAGTATACATAAGAATCGCCATCTAATAGAGGCATGTTTTTCCGGGCCTTCGAATTGCCAGCTAAAGGAATGAAAGTGGGGTGGCTTGCTTACACCACCTTCAAGGGTGGGCCATCCAGTGTACTGCATTGAGTGTTACATGTATGATTATCTGCCTGCTGGACAGAAGTCGTGGGTGTGCGCTCGGTGCAGGGAGCTTCTGGCTCTCAGGAAGCAAGTTCACTTCCTCGAGGCCAAGGTAGCTCAACTGGAGGAGTTGAGGCAGGCAGAGAGAGAGGTGACTAAGGACTCAGGGGATGAAATAGTCACATCCCAGTCCCAAGGTGACAGCATCCTGCCAGTCTCAGATGATGGAGCCCTTGGGGAAGGAGGCCATCTCACTGAGGTAGGGGAATGTGGTACCTTAGAAGGGACCTCTTCCTTGGTGGATGAACAGAAATCCTCTTTTACCAAGGATATGCCTCAGAGGGGAGGGGGGCTTCTTATAGTGGGGGATTCAATCCTTAGGAATGTAGATAGCTGGGTTTCTGGTGGGTGCATGGACCGCATGGTGACTTGCCTGCCTGGTGCGAAGGTTGCGGACATTACCCGTCATATAGGTGTTTGGAGAGGGGAGGGACTTCAATGCCATAGAGTCCAATTGCTGAAGCGGCCATTTTCTCCAGGGGAACTGATCTGTCGCCTGGAGATCAGTTGTAATAGTGGGAGATCTCCAGTCACCACCTGGAAGTTGGCAACCCTAGTTGGTCGGCATCTGCACGTGTGTGGTTCATTTACCCCTTATAGCTACTGATGGGTTTATCCTGCATGATGCCAAACTGAGCCAGTTACCTAGAACAAAGATGGGCTCATAAATATGTTAAATGTAAACATAGATGTATTGATTGAAAAGGTTTACAGTCTGTGGCTATCTTGATCTGTGGCGGCTTCCGAGATGGTTTATAGCATATAAAACAGTAATAAAAATCAGCACTAAAAGCAGCAGCCTGAAAAGATTTGACATCTTTCACAACAAACCTTGCGCTGCAGTAAAACTGCTAGTACAATCAATATAAAAACTGCATGAGCTCTGTCAAACGAAGACAGAACAAGTGAAGGCAAAGAGAGGTAAGTGAAAGAAACTCTCCACCGAAAGCCTGGAGGGAGTGAGGAGTAGCTTTCTCCCAGTCCTTAACACTCTACAGGTGTGGTGCCAAGTGAACAACTATAGAATTCCTGAACTGAGGAGCCACTATCAAAAAGGCCCTGTTTCCGATGACTACCCACCTTGTGTTCTAAAAATGCCTTGCACACAGTAGGGGTTCCTACTCGCTATCCGAACTCTTATTCAAGCCAGCCAACTTGAAGTATCTGTAATCAGAAAGAGTAAACCGGATGAGCTTTAATTGGTTGAAGCAAAAACTTCCAGGCTGTGTAGACATTGTTCTCAATGGCAGCCGAGCGTGGGGTTGCCAACTCCAGGTTCAGAAACGCCTGGAGATTTTAGGGTGGATCCTGTGAGGGCTAGGGAGGGGAGGGACCTTGGTAGGGTAAAATGCCATGAAGTCCACCTCCCAAAGCAGTCTTTTTCTCTAGGAGAAGTGGAATAGATGTTGTAAATAAGTAAATGTTATTTCTGTAGTCTGGAGATGAGTTGTAATTCTGGGAGATCTCCAGCCCCCCCCCCCCCTGGAGGTTGGCAGCTGTAGCTGAGCACCTGAGTTTGGTGTGCCTGTGGATTGGTTGTCCTTTTCTTTACTCAACTTGATTTTTAAAAGTCCTACGGTGGTAAAGCTAAAGCGAATATCAGTGAAAGCATACAAAATGTATTTATTTCTTTGCCTAGGCTATGCTGCACTATCGTTCAGACCTACTGCAGATCCTGGACACCGTGACTTTTGCCAGCCTCTTCTTGTCAGGCTTTTCAGAGCAGAAGCAAACCATGGAGGTCGAATTGTTTTCGGACTACAAGGAGGACTCGGTGAGGGGCAGCAGGGTTCTGACCCCTGGCTCTTGGAGGGGGGTGTCTGAAACTCCCCAGATCCTGTCTCCTGCATAGTCCCTCCCAGGGCTGATCTCTCCCCCTCCCAGGCTTGCAAAGTTTGCCTCTGCCTATTGGATGTTGAGCGGGGAACATCTAATGCCCCCATGACTTCCTAGCAAGCTTCAAGTATACGATTCTCACAGGTTGATGCCAGATACTGAACACTCTTCATGGGCCTTGGCCTTCTGCAAGAGATAGCCGGCTTCCCCTCTGTGGATGTGACATTTTTATTCATGATATTTCTGTACTACTTTTCCTCATTGATCAGTGCGGCTACTGTGAGGGAAAAAGGAGATGCATGCTTCTGCTCATTGGGTGCATAAGGGGCAGAACTAGGGTTGCCAACTCCAAGTTTGGAAATACCTGGAGATTTGAGGGTGGAGCCTAATGGGATTTAGGGAGGGGGGACCTTGGTGGGGTATAATGAACACATGAAGCTGCCTTATACTGAATCAGACCCTTGGTCCATCAGAGTCAGTATTGTCTACTCAGACCGGCAGCAGCTCTCCAGGTACTCAAGCAGAGGTTTTTCACATCCCCTACTTGCCTAGTCAGATCTCAGAAGCTAAGCAGGGTCAGCCCTGGTTAATATTTGGGTGGGAGACCACCAAGGAATACCAGGGTTGCTGTGCAGAGGAAGGTACTGGCAAACCACCCCTGTTAGTCTCTTGCCATGAAAACCCCCAAAAGGGGTCGCCATAAGTCGGCTGTGACTTGAGGGCACTTTACACACACACACACACACACACACACACACTTGCCTAGTCCCTTTAACAGGAGATGCCGGGGATTAAACCTGGGACCTTCTGTGTGCCAAGCAGATGCTCTACCAGTGAGCCACACTCCCTCCCCTGAGCCCCTGAGAGAACTGTGACTGGCCCAAGGTCACCCAGCAAACCTGGTTCTCCGAAATATTCAGAGGTGGCTTGCCATTGCCTGTAGGGTTTTCAGGGCAAGAGACATTTGGAGGTGGTTTGCCGCCATTGCCTGCCTTTGTGTGGGCTGGGTTTTGAGAGAATTGACTGGCCCAAGGTCACCCAGCAGGCTTCATGTGGAGGAGTGGGGAATAGAACCCCATTCTCCAGAGTAGAGTCTGCCACTGATAACCACTGCACTGTGCTGTTAACCACTATACCACAGCTACCCTCTGTAACTGTCTTCATGGGAGGGGACAGGTTGCCTTCACAGGACCTTTCTCAAGGCTGTCAGTAACCTTAGCAGAGCCAATCCATCTAGATCAAAGCTTCTTAAATTGTGGGTTATGACCACATATGGGGTCGCGTTACTGAATGTGCGGGTCGCAAAAAATTTGGCAACAGTAAAAGGTTTCTGAACCTTTTATTAGTAAATGTTTGATTTGTATACTTATTTTATATACCTATATACCTGGGGTCGCGTAAAGATTTCTCGGGCAAAAAAGGGTCACGAGTGGAAAAAGTTTAAGAAGCCCTGATCTAGATGAGTGTTTCCCCAAACTTAATTAGCTGGCTGTGATACTGAATCATAGCAAATTTCATCAGGAGATGATGCCATGGATGGGGAAAAAACCCACTCTGATTCTGGCGGGTTTCATCCAATGTTCTTCAAGCATTCTTAGCAGTGGATAAGATTCAAGAGCAGGAAGGAAATATGAGCTCTAATATTGGAAGGGGAAAACGCTTTCAAGATGTATAATGAGTTAAATTTTAGCTGAAACATGTTTTGTAATTCATTATGGGGGGCTTCGTTTGTTGCCTCAGTTGGGGAATCTTGCACTTTGCGGAGCAGGAGGGTTTTTTGCCCTCTTCATAAGGGCTTGGTGACTTACTGACTTCGTGTCTCTGTCCTTCTTTCTAGTATGCTCCAACAATCGGTGCTGTGATTGAGATCCAAAGCAAGAGGATTCAGATCTATGGGGCCCAGCTGCGAATACATGCTCACTTCACTGGCTTGCGGTAAGGACTGAGCAGCCGGTGTGAAATATTCAGGGTGATGGTGGTGGGGGGATGTCTTTAGTATCTTTGACTGGGGTTGGGAAAACTCTTGAGAGATTTCCTAGGTGGCCCCCTCTTATGGGCAGAGGTATTGGACCATAGAGGTGTAGAGCCCCCCTAAAACAAAATACACTTTAATTGAAACAACTAAAAATATTACCTAAGCTTACTCTTCCTCGGTGGGAAACTGCGTAGGCAATCCTGATTCCCCACAGTGTTGAATTGTGCGCAGAATATAAATCAGCGCAACTGAAGAAATGGGCATAATGTCTCAGGCATAATTTTGCAATTATCTTTTTAGGTTGAGGTATTACGTTATGGTTTGTGCGGGCCTTAGTCGAGAGCCAGAAGTTGTGCAGGGCGCTGAAATCAGCATAAACTTGAAAAGTAGACCTTCATGACCTTGAGGGCTAGGAACTTGAATTTTTAATTACAAACTGATTTTCTCACAAATCTATCAGCATCAACATTCTACTTTTAAAAAAATACATTCCTACTGAACACAGTAAGGAAAAAGCTTCTGTAAGACTAGAGGATAGCTTGGAGCCCGTAGATCCATTCGGGGGATGGGAGTGCTTTGTCTCTTTCTCAGGGCGAGAAACCTCCCCCTGACTCCAGACAGCTCAATATTTTGTGGCCCTCATGCAGAGCTTCTGGGAATTATGTTGAAGCAGCTTGTGAAAGCACAGCATAAAGACCTGGACCACTGCCTAACTGTAACCTCGCTTCCTTCTCGGTCCCTCTCTCACAGGTACCTGCTCTACAACTTCCCAGTCACCTCCGCCATCTTGGGTGTGTCCAGTAACTTTGTTTTCCTCAGCGTCCTTGTCCTCTTCAGCTACCTGCAGTGGATCTGGGGCAGCGTATGGCCTCGAGACTCGCTTTCTGTGCAGGTGGGAGACGAGACTTTGCTGTGGAGGGAGAGGGAGGTGGGGGGCTGCTTCTTGTGAAACCCCATGATGGTGTGGGTGCCCACACTGAAGGCACCTTCAAGCTGATCCTCAGCACTTCCTCTTTACCAAAAGGTCTGTGCCACTGCGCCACACGGAACTTGTGAATTCTCTGTATCCCGTGCTTCTAGTGGTGTTTTGAAAAACAGAAGCCCAACCAAGACCCTCAGTTTATGGCACCTAAGAGTCAGTCAGTCATGTTTATTGTGCATGGCCATAGGCCTTTACAATCTAGACAATATTTAAAAGGTAAGGTAAAGGTCCCCTGTGCAAGCATCGGGTTATTCTTGACCCATGGGGTGATGTCACATCTTGACGTTTACTAGGCAGACTTCGTTTGCGGGGTGGTTTGCTGATGCCTTCCCAAGTCTTCCCTTTACCCCCAGCAAGCTGGGTACTCATTTTACCGACCTCGGAAGGACGAAAGGCTCAGTCAACCTTGAGCCGGCTACCTGAAACCAACTTCCGTTGGGATCGAACTCAGGTTGTGAGCAGAGCTTGGACTGCAGTACTGCAGCTTACCACTCTGCGTCATGGGGCTCAATATTACAACAACTTAAAATGTAAAATCCCTTACAAGATTAAAATGTACCAATTCGGCCCCTTTCCTCATTCAGTGGCTTTCTTTGCCCTAATTTTCTTAGCCGCTAGACCATAAAGTGCCATTTTTCAGGAAACGAAAAGGTCAATATCAGGAAGCAAGAGAACTAGTTTGTCGGCATCAGATAATGAGTGTAAAGCGGAAAGAATATTTAACAGGAGCTTATTCCGAGGTTTGATGTAAAGAGGGCAGGGCAGGGTGTAATGAGGTGGATCTGCCACTGAGCTAGCGCTACCTAAGGGATTAACAGCATAATAAGCAATAAAACAGTTTAACAAAATAACAAAAGCCAGCATGGAATAGTAACGTGTCAGTCTGAAAAGATTTAAAATCCAAAAGTAAGAGCAAGTACAAACTTCTATCGAAACAAGGGAGGGAAAATAGACCCAACAGAGTTGTCCCCCCCCCCCCCACTGAACCACATGCTGGGCCGGGGGGGGAGAGGAGTTTTCCCATACACTGATTGTGGCTGATTTGGTGCCTCAAGTGACCACTTGAGCGGTCAGCCAGCCCTTTCACCGCAAGCATTGCCAACCATGTTTGGATAAAGATGCCACGGAAAAAGCCTGGAGCTCCATCCGTAGGCACGGCTCTCATATCGCCTCCCCACGCTTGAAACCCGCTCCTCCTTCAGGGGGAATTTAGCCCCGCCTAGAACAGGCTGACTCACCAATCCCAGATATTGATGCTCCACACGCCGGAGATTCCTCATCTGCATCAGGGTGTTGCCCCTGGCTGATCTCCAGGCGACGGTTGCTTGATGTTGCTGAGGGAAAGAGAAGGAGTAGAGCGGAGTGTCAGTTCTGACAACTGAAGCAGAAAGTCTGAAGGTGGGGCCTGCTGAGAAGCCAAAGAGGGCACTGAGGGGAAGGACTTCCATACCCTGCTGTCTCTCTGCCACATTTTTTTATCCCATCCTCCCTCCAAGGAGGTCAGAGCAACATTCATGGCCCATTTTATCCTTGCGGTGTGGTAGGTTAGGTTGAAAGAGCAACTGGCCTGAGTGAGTTTCATAGCGGAGCGGGAATCTGACCCTGGATCTTCCCGAGGCCTAGTCCAGCAGTGTAACCCCCTACACCACAGTGTCTCTGTTCCACTAGTGCTACACCTAGGGTTTCCAGCTCTGGGTTGGGAGATACCTGGAGATTTTGGAACTCCCTGCCTCAGGATGTGGTAATGGCTGCCAGCTTGGAAGGCTTTAAGAGGGGAGTGGACATGTTCATGGAGGAGAGGGCTATCCGTAGCTACTAGTCAAAATGAGTACTAGTCATATCGCATACCTATTCTCTCCAGGATCAGAGAAGCATGCCTATTATGTTAGGTGCTGTGGAACACAGGCAGGATAATGCTGCTGCAGTTGTCTTGTTTGTGGGCTTCCGAGAGGCACCTGGTTGGCCACTGTGTGAACCAACTGCTGGACTTGATGGGCCTTGGTCTGATCTAGCATGGCTTTTCTTATGTTCTTTGGGGGTGGAGCCTGAGGAGGGCAGGGTTTGGGGAGGGGAGGGACCTCAGTGGGGCATAATGCCATAGAATCCACCTTCCAAAGTGGCCATTTTCTCCAGGTGAACTGATCTCTGTTGTCTGGAGATCAATTGTAATCCCAGAAGATCTCCAGCCACCACCTGGATGTTAACAGAAATACCAGTATAAGGCTCAGAATAATGTGTAAATGACAATTCGTACACTGAAAGTGAAAATATTACAAAGCTAATTTACTAATAAACCACAACTGGCAAACACAAATTTGGTGTAGTGTAGACCACAATAAACAAACATATACAATTAACACTACAACTATGTGAAACATACAAGGAGAGCCTTCTTCAAAGGTAAGTGCAAAATGAATTCATATCAAAATGATATTTCAAAATGTTCTTGCTCGGGGTCGCATAACTAGTTCCCCCGAGCGAGAACTTTTTGAAATATCATTTACACATTATTCTGAGCCTTATACTGGTATTTCTGTTGACTTACTGTACAGTATTGGCAATTTTTTCATTGTTACCACCTGGATGTTGGCAACCCTAGCTATGCCACTGCAACTTCTCTGTGCCCCTCTGACCCTATTTCTCTCCTCTGATTAACAATAAATAAATCCTGCGTTCCTTCCAACTCCTTGCTAGACTATTTTAACGGTAGTCCAAACTAGAACATTACAGCTGGAATAGATGGTGCAAATTGAATATAATTTGCTTAATTGAATCTAAGCTGCCAGTTTCACTTGGGGCGATGGGGAGCATGGTTGCAGATGGAATTTGGACTGGGGTGTTCATTGCCAATCTTCTGTGCCCTCCTTTAGGTAACTGGCCAAGAAGGATCTGGAGTACAACTGCGAGAAGACGTACGCAGGCGGGTTGTGATCCCCAAAGCAGGTAATACGGGAAGGGGAGTTGGGTCAAGAGGGTGGGATAGTCTGTAGGGAAGGACAGTAGATCAAGTACATTTTTGGAGGGAGTGTTGGTTCTGGTCCGACCTTCTGGGGCAACAGAAAAAAAACTCCACACCATCCTCTGTATGGTAGCCCTTCAAGTACTTCAAGTTGGTCATGTATTGTGTGAAGGGCTGTGGTCAGTGTAAACCATGCTCTGGTTTTGAGGCGTGAACTGAGATGACTTAAAAAAACTGGAATATGAGACAAATGGCCCCTGTGTCAGTTTAGCTTGTCAACAGCCATTCTGTCTCTCACACTCCTCTCATTGGTTCTGCAGGCCTGGAGGAAGCCGAGGAGGTTCCCCCGGAACAACCCGAAGATGTTGGGGCTGCTGAAGGTGTCGAGCTGCCTGGAGCAGGTATGAGCTTTTCTTCAGTGGAACTCGGACCCCTTAAGGGCATAACTCAGCAGTGGGATTGAACTGGAAGTCTTAGCTTATTCAGCCTTCTGTTTCCAAAGGGGCTGCCCAGATGCCCTGAAAAAGCTTGGGGTGTGTGTGTGGGGGGAGTATGTGTATGTGTGTGGGAGAGAGTGGACAAACACTGCTCGGCAAGTGGTGTAAGGCTGTGTGGTGGTTTTTAAAATCCACGGAAGTAGGTTTGGGAAGGTTTTAAGAGCAGATCGGAGTCAGGAGTGAGAGTTTGCTCTTCAGCTTAATTTATTCTCGTTTGGTTAGCTAATGAGGGAGGAGCCAGGCCACCGAAGCCCCACCAAGTGGTGGTGGAAAGTGCCGTCAGGTCGCAGCTGACTTATGGTGACCCCTCCCTTAGGGTTTTCAAGGCGAGAGACGCTCGGAGGTGGTTTGCCATTGCCTGCCTCCCATGGGCGGAGAGAGAACTGTGACTGGCCCAAGGTCACCCAGCAGGCTTCTGGTTCTCCAGATTAGAGTCTGCCGCTCTTAACCGCTACACCATGCTGGCTTGGCCGCAGCAAGCCTCTCCAGCTTCTGTGATTGCTGGAGACCATTACTGACACTCTTCAAAAATCATTTTTTTTCAACCTCAAGGCCTTGAAACTTTGTTGGAGGAGGGACACGCTGAGAGTTTAATTTTACACATGCTACTACCTTTTGTACACCTGCTGGATTTCCAAATTCAGCCTTGGGTGTCGCCTTTAAAAAAAAAAAATTAAAACCACCAGCAGAACTTTATGCAGATGCTTAGCAGAGTTGGGCTGCCTGTCCTTGCCTTCTGGCTCTTGATTACTCTTTGTTTTACGCAGTTGCTATGATGCAGACTGAGAAGAGCAAACCTGGAGAACCGGATTCTGGATCAGAAGCCAGCTTAGGTAAAGAAGGGGAGTAACTGAAGGGTGGCTGCATCTTTGTGATCTCTGCATAAGAAACCCCCCACCCAACCCTTTCATAGACCCCTCCCTGTATATAGAGTACACAATGCCTTCCAGAGCTGTAGCCAACTTTTCCTTATTAGGTGAGGCTGCTACGTTTCCAATTAGGCCCGCAAAGGAACAGAGAAACAATAGTTTCCTCATAATTTATACTTATTTTTTTGAAGTACAGAAACTTCTGCTTCCTTATAAATTGGCATCTTCTTTGGCTTCCTGCAAAGCCAAATAATAGTATTCGGTTCCGGATCATTTAATTATTTCCTTGCTCCAAAGCAGCCTATGCCATTGTCCTCTCCTTCATATTACCCTCACTACAGCCCTGCAAGATAGGTTAAGCTCAGAGGGCATGACTGGCCCGAGGTCACCCAGCGAGCTTCAGTGGCAGAGTGGGGATTTGAATCTGGGTCTCCCTGTTCCTAGCTGGACACCAACCACTACACATTGCTGCCTTCCAAACAGAAGAAGCCACCTTGAGTGAGGGTGTGTGTTGTGGCTTGGCAAAAGTGGGCAGAGGAGACAGATGGTGTTTGGAATGCTGCTACTTTCAGGGGCGCCAGCTTGCTTTCATTGATTTAAACTAGATATCTTCCAATTCTAAAAATCTCCCGTTCATCATCGGGTCTTCTGTGCATGGGACTAAACATGCGCAGGCCTGCCAACAGAGAAGATTTTTCAGCTTCCATATCTATCAGCTCCACAGAGCGCTCCCCTCCCCCTGGGGCTATGTTTTCCTGCCCAAACCGTCACCTGATCATGGGGAGGGGGGCACGCTCTTCCCTCAGTTGTATTTCTGCGACCACAGAGAGAGGATATTTTCCAGTTCTAAAAATCTCCCGTTCTTTAAATGGAAGTTTTCATGTCACAAACAAACAAAAAATCTTAGGTTGGGTAAAGCAGCGATCCAGGTAGGTAGTATGCCCTGGCTATCCTCCCCATGGCTTGTCTGCCCAAGGCAGTTTTAGAATGCTGTCTAAACATCTCTTTTCTCTCTCTCTCTCTCTCTCTCATTTCTGTGGAGTGAGAAATATGGAAGGCTTTCCCCATTGCAACAAGTAACGTCAACTCCAGAGGAGGATCTATTCTTCACTGTCTTGTGGGTTATTGGAAGGGTAACTGCTTTGATTGAATTCCCAGAAAAACTGATGAATCAGGACATCCCCAGATGAATGGCTGGCTTTGCATTATCCAAGCAAAGATTTTTTAAAGAAAGCCCCAAGGCTTGATACTAAACATAAAGGAGGGTTAATCTATTAATACAAATTTTAATTACGCCCTTTCATCTTATTTCTGTATATAATCACCGAAGACTAGTGAACACCTAGTAAAAAGACAGGGTAAGATTGCAAAAGCGTGTAGATTGCCTTGGTGATATCTCCGAAAGAGAGGTCGTACAAAACAGTCTCCCAACAGAATGTGAAATTTAAAGTAGCAAGGATTAGTGGCTCGTTGCTCTGAAAATCAGATAATTCAGGATAATTTGTACAAATCCCCAAGCAACGATCAATTTGTAGATTTTTTTGTCCAACCTTAAAACATACATAATGTACAATTTTCTGCTTTTCATGGCACAAGGCTGACAAGTTTACTATTTTTTAAAAAACTGTACCCTGCCTTTCTAATTTAAGGAACAGGAAAAAAAACTCTCAGGGTGGCTTTCAAATTTCAAGTGAAATTAAAAAAAAATCATTTGGAAACCACAAAGCAAAATTAACATTGCAAGTTCCTGCAGCAGTCTAGAGGGTATAAAACTATAAAAGGTGATGATTATTAAATGCACAGGCCTCTGGTGCTTGCGACTTTAATGATGGCGCCATTGCAGATCTCCTTGCGGAGGAAGCTCAAAATCTGGGATGACTACAGAAATAGCTCTCTTTCTACACTGGTTAGGTAAAGTAAAACGTCACATCCCGACGTTTACTAGGCAGACTTTGTTTACGGGGTGGTTTGCCAGTGCCTTCCCCAGTCAACTTCCCTTTACCCCCAGCAAGCTGGGTACTCATTTTACCGACCTCAGAAGGATGGAAGGCTGAGTCAACTTCGAGCCGGCTACCTTAAACCGACTTCTGTCGGGATCGAACTCAGGTCGTGAACAGAGCTTTTGACTGCAGTACTGCAGCTTAACCGCTCTGCCCCACAGGGCTCCTTACACTGGTTACCTGCCTGCTTTCCAAATGCAGTGGGGGTATTTGATACAAGGCATCAATCAGAAAGATAATTTTGGTTCTGAGTCCTACAGATTCGCTCATCCCCGCTGCTTTCCAGGATCACTCTGAGCCGGAAGCCAGATTCAATGTATAAAGCCCCTAAGCAAACTGCAGGCTGGTTGCATCCATGCTAGCCATTCAGTCTGGGACTGCTGCCATCGATCAGTTCACTCGGTTTTAATAGAGAGCCTGGTTACCCTGTCACAGGAGGGAGAACCAGCCACAAAATGACTGCTGCAGCTTACCTTCAGTCACACAGGGAAGGTGCTTGTCCTGAGGTGGCAGCTGCTGCCAAAGCAATGTTTTTTGAAATTTGCACAACCAATCAAACCACTGATGGCCAATCGGAAGGCTTGCTGGGCAGAAGCCCCTCCTGAGTCTGCCCACTTTCTAAAAAAACATGGTGGGCACCATGGTGTCCACAGGCACCATGTTGGGGACCCTTGCTCTAATCAATATTTAAGTAACCTAAACTATCATAGAGTTGGAGGGGACCACCAGGGTCCTCTAGTCCAAACCCCTGCACAAAGCAGGAAATTCCAAACTACCTCCCCCCCCCACACCCCCAGTGACCCATACTCCATGCCTAGAAGCTGGCCAAGGTGCCCGCCCTCTCATGATCTGCCTAAGGTCATAGAATCAGCATTGCTGACAGATGGCCATCTAGCCTCTGCTTAAAAACCTCCAGGGAAGGAGCGCTCACCACCTCCCGAGGAAGCCTGTTCCACTGAGGAACCACTCTAACGGTTAGAAAATTCTTCCTAATGGCTTGGCTGAACTGGCTGTGGCAAGCCAGAATTGAAAACAATAATTTGAAGTGGGCTTGCTACCCATCTTCAGTGCTAAGCGTGGTTTGATGTGATTTCCAACTCAACAAACCAAAGTTAGGTCTGCTCTTCTGCCTTCAGCAGCTGCTTGCACCGAGAAACCAGGACATTCTGAGGAGGTGGCAACCAAAAACAGACTAGCAGCTCTTAAACCATGGTTTGTCGTTTGCTTTGAGCTTCCAACACACACCAGGGTTAAGAGAATAAGGTGATCCTTTCTGGATCAGACCAGAGATCCATCTAGTCCAGCGTTCTGGGACTACAAGGGCTAACCAAATTGCTTAGATATTTATATCCTGCTAGTGACTCAAAGCAACAACAAAAAAAAGGAAAAAATAGACTCACTGCAAGTCTGAGTTTTCCCTGTGGTCTGAATACAAAGGAGACTGTAAGATTTGGGGAGATTTTTTTTTAATACACAACTTTTAATAGCAACATCAAATTGACTGTCAACATCAAATTGACTGTCGACACCAGACAAAATGCTATTGAGGTTTCTTAGGGCTACTGTCCCTTTAAATTTTCTTCCTGCTGCTAGCTTATCTCCTGTTCTATCATGTTGTCCTGAATCAACTGTTAATTGTGGGTAGGTGCTTTTCACTTTGCTGCTTTTCACTTTGCTGCCAAAGCATTTCTGATTCCTTTATCATGTGAAATTAAAGTAATAAATAAAGCAATTAAATTGAACAGTGCTGTAAGGTGAAACGTAATATATGTAATTCTCCCCCTCCCCTAAGCATGCATCAATAAGAGGAGGGCTGTTCTCAGCCTGATGTCTATTGTACAGAAGAAGAATCTAGCTGTTTAAAAAAGTACTATGTGGAAAATATGGTTAAGAGCGGTGGTTTGGAGCGGCAGAGTTAATCTGGTGAACAAGGTTGGTTTCCCCACTCCTCCACATGAAGCCAGCTGGGTGACCTTGGGCTAGTTACAGCTCTCTTAGAGCTCTCTCGGCCCCACCTACCTCACAGGGTGTCTGTTGTGGGGAAGGGAAGGTGATTGTAAGCCACTTTGATTCTTCATTAAGCGGTGGAGAAAGTCGGCATATAAAAACCAACTCTTCTTCATTTTTCTGTAGAGACAGAATTTGAGTCTGTGGACAATTCTTCGCTGCTCACAGAGGCCAACTTCCCAGCTGCTTCCCAGGAGGGGCATCCTTCAAGCCTGCTGCCGTCGGAAGGAAGAGCCGCTTCACCTGGGGCAGAGATCCGTCAGAGGAATGTTTGCTCCAGTTCCTGAGAGGTTGCTCAGCCTCCCTCCCCTTGGTATTTGCACTTCTAATAGCATATGCCCATCACCGGCCTTGCTTGTCCCAAGGGAGCTGCGCCTCCCAGCTTGTGTTTACATTCCAGCCCCCTTTTCCTTAACGCCCGGAGACACTGTTAACTTAATAAAATTTATTTGCTAACCATTAAGGTGAACCGGTCTGTCTTGGGTGGGTGGGGCGGTTGAAGGTCTGCTTGTTGTAGATGGAAACTACACAGATTATAATCTGTTTTAAAAATTCTGCAACCGACCTGTTAGGGACCTATATCTTTGCTTGTTTAACATAAATCACTCTGCTGTCTGTTCAGACGTTTCTGAGGTGGCAGATAGTATTGCCCACACATTATCTGGTTTATGGGCCATGAAGACTAGAAACTTCCTTTTTGAAACATGGAAGCGTAGTTTGTAAAGATGGCTATATGAAGCTACCTTATATCAAGTTGGAGCAGTGGACTCTGATCTGGATTCCCCACTCCACATGAGCGGTGGAGGCTAATCTGGTGAACTGGATTTGTTTCCCCACTCCTACACACGAAGCCAGCTGGGTGACCTTGGGCTAGTCACAGCTCTCTTTGAGCTCTCTCAGTCCCACCTACTTCACAAGGTGTCAGTTGTGGGGAAGGGAAGCTAATTGTAAGCTGGGTTGATTCTTCCTTAAGTGGTAGAGAAAGTCTGCATATAAAAACTCTTCTTCTTCTAGTGGCCTGTCGAGCTCAGTATAGTCTCCTCTGAGACTCTCTGGCATCTGAAGCAGAGACTGGTCTTCCCAGCCCCAGATAACTGAGATCCTTTAACTGGTGATACTGGAAATTGAGTGGAGGATCTTCTGCATGGCTGTGCTGTCATTCTGTGGGATTTCAGCCAGTACGGAATGTAGTATTTGGGTGTGGAATTTGGTTTCCTGAAAATTCTCTGCACTTTTTTTTTAAGTGAAGCAAGTTTAGTACTTCAGATTGAGAGCGCATGCTTGAACGGGTGTGGGCAATGCCTCTAAAGCCAAAGTTGATCAAATAAGATTTCAGATTGTGTAAAGAGAGCCATCGTGGTATAGTGGTTAAGAGTGGCGGACTAATCTGGAGAACTGGGTTTGATTCCCTACTCCTACACATGAAGCCTGCTGGGTGACCTCAGACCAGTCACAGTTCTCTCCGAACTCTCTCAGCCCACGCAGAGGCAGGCAATGGCAAACCACCTCCGAACATCTCTTGCCTAGAAAATCCTACAGGGTTGCTGTAAGACATCTTTGACTTGATGGCGTACGCACACTTAGAGGCAGCATGGCGTAGTGGTTAAGAGAGGCAGACACTAATCTGGAGAACTGGGTTTGATTCCCCACTCCATATGAAGCCTGCTGGGTGACCTTGGGCCAGTCATAGTTCTCTGTGAACTCTCTCAGCCTGCGCAGAGGCAGGCAATGGCAAACCACCTCTGCACATCTGTTGCCTTGAAAACCTTTTGGGGTCCCCATAAATTGGCTGCTAATTGACAGTGCACACCCACAAACACACTCACACGCGGACAGCAAAGGGGCTAGTTAGGCTCCATGGTGGCTTGCACCTCCAACACCACTGACAAAATATATAGACGCAGTCAGTTTGTATAACATTACAAAGAACTCTGTCCGTGCAGAGTTTTAACACTTTGAGGCTTTTTAAATTTCCTTTTTTAGCATTGAGGTGAGGCCTGTGTGTCTATGGTAAAGCACCTGCTTTGCTCGCAGAAGGTCCCGGGTTCAATTCCTGGTGTTTCCTGTTCTCTGGGAGCAGATATGGGGGACGGGGGGAAGAAGTATTCTCCACCTGACTCCCTGGAGAGCCACTGTTTATGGCAACTTCACACGCAGACAGGCTTCGCCCAGCGCTGGTGGTGTCGTTATGTTTCTTGGCTGTCTGCTGCTTTCTGGATTAATAGGGTTTTCTGAGCAGTCCAGAGGGTCCCGCCCAATTGGATTCTCCAGTTCGGCTTGGGGGAAAATCCGTGCTCCTCCCTGACTGGGAAGGAGAAGGGGGTGTCTGCATTCCACAGGTGGCTAGTAACCCTTGGGTCGGATTCCAAGCTGGCGGTGGTTGTAACCCCATTGCTCCACGCCCTGAGGGGAGGAAGTCTGTTACTTTGACGGCGGGACGTAGCGTGCAATGCCTCATTCCAGCCATGATGTACAGGGATGGTGTGTCTTCCCGGAACAAGCAGGAATGCTTTGTCGGTATGCTGAAGTCTGTGATGGAGTGTGGATGAAATGCGTTGCTTGCACTCAAAAATGCTCTTGGTGTTACCTGCCCCTGCTGTGTTGCTTTGGAAACCTTGTGGGAGGGCAGAGAGGGGGAACATAACTTAGCACTTAATAGTTTTCAGGAACTAAGTTTTTGAAATGCGTAGGCAGCAAGTCTTCAAAAAACCAAACACAAGCCAGGGATAAGAGCATGAATAGCTGTAGTTGATCAGACTAAAGGGTCGAGCTTTGCTGCCAGCAATAACCAGCAAGGTGCTTCAGGGAAGTTTATAAGCAGGGCATGGCTACAGCCCTTCTCTGTTGCTTGTCCTTAGTATTTTTTTAACTTCAAAGACAGAGTTGCCTCTGAACATGGAGGCTCTAATACAGATAACTGTGTTGCTGACAACTTTTTCAACATGGTTCATGCCAATGGCCTTCCCTTGCTGTGTTTTGCTTGGATGAAGGTACTTCAGTTGTCCACGGCCCTTAGTCCTCTGGCCTCTGACGGAGACCAGAGCCTACATGCAGTAGCAACAGAGTTTGTTCTGGCAGAAGGCGGGGAAGCAAGTTCCCTGCATCTGCTTACCCTTTAGCTGATGTCTGGCAAGTCAGGCTTCCCCTTGGCATGGTCCCCTTCCTAGGAGGAAGAAGGTCAAGTACCATGGCTAATAGTTGTTGATATATTAATGGAGTCTGTCTACTTAATCCATTCCTGAGACACTTAAGCTAGCGACTGTTGGAGCATCAAGTGGCCATGAATTCCACAGGTGTCACAGAGCTGAACAGCTGTCTCCTAACACCATGGTGACACTTGGCCAGATGAGAAAGGAACCGGCAACATGCCTGCTCCGGCTGGCGGAAAATGTCATGGTGGTAGGTGTCAAAACTTGCCAGGAGGTCCAGAAGCATCGACTGGGTCACGATCTTTCTCCTGGCGAAGAAGAAAAGTTGGTTTTTATATGCCGACTTTCTCTACCTTTTATGGAGAATCAACCCAGTTTACAACCTCCTTCCCTTCCTCTCCCCACAACAGGCATCCTTGTGAGACAGTGGGGCTGAGAGAGTTCAGAGGGAAGTGTGAACACATGAAGCTGCCTTATACTGAATCAGACCCTGGGTCCATCAAAGTCAGTATTGTCTACTCTGACCAGCAGCTGCTCTCCAGGGTCTCAGGCAGAGAGGTCTTTCGCATCACCTACTTGCCTGGTCCCTTTAACTGGAGATGCTGGGGATTGAACCTGCGACCTTCTGCATGCCCAGCAGACACTGTCCAAGGTCACCCAGCAGGCTTCATGTGGAGGAGTGGGGAATCAGACCCAGTTTTCCAGATTAGAGTCCATCGCTCCTGACCACTACACCATACTGGCTCACTTCCTTTCCTCTATGCTTGCTAGACTTTCCCCTGTCAACACCTCTTGCTCACCCTCTGCTTAACTCCTGTCGGCCCAAACCACAACTGACAAGCCCTGAGTAAGGCAAACCTCTGGAACATAATGTATGCGACTAAATCTCCCTTCTAAAGTGATACAAAGTCAATGGAATTCCCAGCGCAGCCAAGGGGCAGAGGGTGGAATGGGGCGCTCTTTGAAGCTTAATCACACTTGCTGAATGTTTCAGGTCCAAAGCCCTGATTTGCTGGCATCTGCATTCATCCAGGAATGCACCCTTCCCGGTGCTGAGTCAGAAACTCATGGGAATGACTAAGCACAAATGAAACACAGGCTCGTTTTTGTTAAAAATGTGTCAATCGTATAGTCTGTCTCTTAATTCTTTGAAAACTAATTAATGTTCCTCTGTCCTGGATTACGTTCCCCCCCCTGACATATCCTTAAGCATTTGTTTTTTAATTATGTTTGAACGTCTCTTCCTCTGACTCAGGGGGGCGGAAAAGGCTTTTATGTTTGTCTCTGAATTTTAAAATGGGGCCCAAGAGATGTTTGTGCCGAGGTGGGGTAATTGGGAGCAAAATAATTGGAAATGTGGGGCATGAAAAATATTATGTATAGACACAGACAGATCTCTGGAAGAATGGGAAGGCTTGTGTAGATATTTATACCCTGACTCTTTCCCAGGGGGGCTCAAAGCATAATTCTCCCCTCCTCTATTGTATCCTCATGAGGACAACCATGTGAGGTAGGTTAGGCTGAGAGAGTAACTGGCCCAACATTACCCACTGAGCTTCAATGTAGGGTTGCCAGATCCAGGTTAGAAAACCCCTGGATATTTGGGGTGGAGCCTGGGGAGGACAGGGACTTCAGTGGGGTACAATGTAGGGTTGCCAGATCCCTCTTCGCAACTGGCGGGAGATTTTTGGGGCGGAGCCTGAGGAGGGCAGGGTTTGGGGAGGGGAGGGACTTCAATGCCATAGAGTCCAATGGCCAAAGTGGCCATTTTCTCCTGGGGAACTGATCTCTATCGGAAGGAGATCAGTTGTAATAGCAAGAGATCTCCAGCTAGTACCTGGAGATTAGGATAATGTAAAAAATACTCACAATACTGGTAACCAAAAGCTAAGGGGGGAAAAACCAGCACAACTCAATATATTCAACAATTCATTAACGTGCTAACAGTGAAAAACAACCACAAGGTGTACAAATATATACAATTATTTACAATTGATTATCACAAGCCTAATAGCAAAGTCCAAAAGTCTATCCGAGGCCAATTTTCTTCTAATCCAAATGTGGTCGACAATGTCAAAAATTAGTTGGCACGAAGTCCGATCCAAAGGAGGAAACGCTATTCCGGATACTCTGTAGCGCTTTCACCAAAGCATAGCTTCATCAGCCTATAAAATGTATATAAATATTACAACATTCCTTTAGCCTCCATTACATGTTTACTAAACTTTATGCGAAAATATATTGGACAATATTAGCTTACATCACGATGTGTTAGAAGCATACAAATAGGGAGGTTTATGGTCTTTTTAGGTCTTTTAAAAAAATTAATTAATCAGTAATTGCTTCAATAGTATTTTAACTTTTGCAATTTTTTAGTATTTTTAACAAATTATTTTTTTAGCTCCCAAAAAAAATGGGCTGCTGATCCTTCTACATCAAAGTTAACCTGTAACTCACAGCCTCAAGCACATATAGAACCTGAGGGTCACATGATGTAATAAAGCAGACTGAACTGCCCAGGATTTAAAGGCACAGTACACATATGGCAACTCTCAAAAATAAATTTATAAAATTATAAAAAACAGGACAAATCAAATTCGTTATTCAGCCCATTGGGGGCTAAGGTGTTAAACAGATGGATAAAGCGCGTTTCGTTCTGAAGCAACACTTTCTGTACATCTCTAGGGTTGTGTGTGTTCAGTTTGCCCAGTTCCCCCCTTTTAAATGCACTGCATTTGTGTGCATTTGTTTACCGTTATCTTGCTTTTCTCCCAAATGGGGACTCAATATGGTTAACACATTGCACCCCCCCCTCCAATTCTCACACCAACAACCTTGTGAGGTAGGTTAGGCTGAGAGTCTGTGACTGGCCCCAGGCCGACCAGCAAGCTTCTGAGGTAGAAGTGGGGATTTGAACATGGGTCTCCCACGGTCCTAGACTGACGCTCTGTCTGCTAGACTGACGCTCTGCTCAATCTGGCTCTCAAATCCCACTCTGTGCAGATGGATGGAGTTCTGTCTGCCTCAGCCCACCTGTGCGAGTGGGTGCCAGTTCAGTTCTATCTGGAAAGACTACCTGCAATTCTTTGCAAGGCTTACTTCTCCAAAGCTGAGATTCCAAAACTCTGGGCCGGGCCGGGCCAATCTGCCAGGAAGCGGGGCTCACGAGTTTTTTGGAGAATTTAAGACACGATATATGAGCTGTTAATTTTTTTTTTATTGCCGTCAAGTCACCGCTGACTGATGGTGACCCTGTAGGGTTTTCAAGGCAAGAGTCGTTCAGAAATAGCTTGCCATTGCCTGCCTCCGTGCCACATACAGGGGAGATTTATACCAAAACAGATATTCCCTAATGCAGCCTTTGCTATGGCTCCTGTGTGCGGGAGAATCCCAGGACCCTCCCCGATGCTCCACCCCAAAAACCTCCTGCCGGTGGCGAAGAAGGATCTGGCAACCCTGGTTGGCATCTCTACCTTTTGATGATCCTCTTTGACAGACTTGCCCGTACTGGTGAGAAAAAGGCCGTCCCGGGAGCTGTTCTGCCTAGCGACTCTGCTGGAGTGTCTGGTTCATGTATGAATGTGTAGCCCTAGGTTAGGGCCGGACTGGCAGCATGGAAAGTCTCTCTGGGATGAGTACTCTCCTGTCAACCATCCAGGCAGAATCTCTCCCTCCCGGGCCCCCGCCGTCTCCCCTTTTTCTCAGGCTGGGTCCCCCCCCCCCCCAATTCTCTCTTGATCTCATACATTCACAGAGGTTTGCTGAGCAGATGTGCTGCCCAAGCCTTGCGAAGAAAAGCCCTTATAAAGCCCTTTGCAGGCACCTGCAGTGGGGGGCCCAATGTAGGGCAGCAGCAGTTTCCCATCCCTCTGGCTGCTTTTTGCTCATCCCCGCTGGCTGGGAAGGGGTGGGGAGAGGAAGAAACTCAGGGAATGAGGTCATACAGAGGAGGGTATAAAACTTTTTTGCTCGGCAGCGGCTGACACAGAAGGCGAGGGTGCTCCTTCCAGGCAGGGAAGAATCGGCCTCTGCCACAGGTGGCACCTTGCTTGGGACGTCAAACGGCATCCTGGCTGAGAGACCACAAGGGTTGGTGGACCTCCGACACAAGTAGCTCCTGTTTCTGCCACAGGCCACGCGAGGGCCGAGTGCCTACGCAGGGCGGTCGTTCCAAAAGATCACTCCATCATCCTTCATCCCACAACCCTGCTGCCTTGGTGACTGGCTGTTGTGTTGCTTAGACACCACCGTTGTTGCTTTTGTCCTGGAGACCCTTCATTTGACACCTCTGTTGCCCAGCAACCCCAAGCCAACCTCCCCTGTCCACCTGACGATGCCAGGTAAGTGAATGGCTGTGAATGATGCGCTCATCTGGGGTTGCGTTCACACAAGGTTATCACCATTGCTTTTGGCTAGGAGGATGAGTGAGCCAGAAAGACTCCGGCTCAAATATGATCTATGCAATGAATTCTCTTACGGCCCAGGTTACATGCTATGTTTTATTTATATTTCTTTACGTTGTTATACCCCACTCCTCTCCCCAAGGGGGGATCCGAAGCAGCTGACAATATCATCTTCTCCTGAACTGCCTTGAATTCGGCATGTTCCTCACAGGCAGATAAAGCTGGAGGTGGCTGAACAGTCTCTGCCTGTTTTTCTCCATACATTTAGGGTTGCCAACCTCCAGGTACTAGCTGGAGATCTCCTGCCATTACAACTGATCTCCAGCCGATAGAGATCAGTTCACCTGGAGAAAACGGCTGCTTTGGCCATTGGACTCTATAGCATTGAAGTCCCTTCCCAATTTCCAGGTATTTCCCAGCCCAGAGCTGGCAACCCTAATTGTATATCTTATCTCTCTTGAAACAGCTAACTTTCCATAGGGATGACAAGGGTTTATTTTTATTTATACATTGCTTTTCTCTCTTAACGGGGACCCAACACTGTTTACATCACCATCCTCCCTTCCTCCGTTTTTATTTTATTTTAAACATTTGTATCCCACCTATCTACCCAACTTAGGGTCCCCAAGATGGCAAACAAAACAATGTGAAAAGTCAGATAAATATATATTAAATATTTAAAACAATCAAATAAAATACAAACACAGACATATAACCAGGAAGGAGGGCCATTGAGAGCTAGGGAGGGTATGCAGAACAAAACAAAAAGTTTTCACCCACTGGTGGAAGACAAGAATTGAGGGAGACAGACAAAATCTCCCTGGGGAGGGAGCTCCAAAGTTTTGGTGCTACAACTAAGAAGGCCCTCTCTAGGGTTGCCATCCATCTAGCCTCAGATAACAGGGGCAACCTGAAGCAGGGCCTCTGAAGATGGAGTGGTTGGTTAGAAGAAGAGAAGAGTTGGTTTTTTATACCCCGCTTTTTTCCTACCTTTAAGGAGAATCAAACCAGTTTACAATCGCCTTCCTTTCTTCTCCTCACAACAGACACCTTGTGAGGTAGGTGGGGCTGAGAGAGTTCGGAGAGAATTGTGACCAGACAGAGGTCACCCCAGCAGGCATCATGTGGGGGAACGGGGGACACCAGATTCGAGTCCGCCACTCTTAACCACTACACCACGCTGGCTTCACCTTAGGTTCATTACGGGAGTAGGCAGTCCTCGTTTTGTCCTCCCACAACAACAGCCCTGTGAGGTGGGTGGGAGTGAGACAGCGTAACTTGCCCAAGGTCATCCTGCAAGCTTCCACGGCAGACTAGGGTCTCAGACCCAGGTCTCCTAGGTCTGAGTCCAGCACTTCAACCACTGTATTGCACACGCTTTCCCTGATTGTTCGAGGAGAAATAGGAAAAGCTTAAGTAAATAACTGAGAAAGGAAAGGTGCCCAGGGGCTCTATGACCCCTCCCATCTTTCTCTGCCTGTGTCGGGGTTAGTAGTGAGAACCTGGCTCCATGTGGCTGTTTATCAGGAGATGGTATATCTAACATGTAGTCATACATTTTGATGGTTTTAGGCAAGTCATTCTTCTGATTTAGCCCTGTCCGCATGGCTGAGCTAAGGGAGTAAGAATAGCAGGCTGTTTTATGGGAATGTTGTAGGAATGGCTAAAAAAAAAATCTGTTAAGTGCCTTCAGGTAGTTGATATGTGCTACAAAGGTGTAAATTGTCATCTGTTTTTCTGAAACACCACATACTGATGGGGAAACTCCTCAGTTCCCCAGAATCCTTTTTCAGGATGGATCTGAATCAAAAATTAAATAAAAACAAAAGTGAGGAAAAAAACATTTGGGGGCATGACCCCCCCCAAATCCCCCATAAGCAGTTAGTAATAACCTTAAAATAAAAAAGAATAACTTGTAAAGACAAATATAATTCCATAATCTACTGCACCCCCATTCCAAAACAGATTATGTAATTCTGTCCCTCTTTCTCCATTCATGAATATCTGCAGTATCATTCATGCAAACAGCATGTGTGACAGCTAAATTGAACTTCCATGTTCAGAGGCAAGCTACCTCTGAATGCCAAACCAAGGGAATGGGCAATAGGGGAAGTGAGATTTCCTTTGTGCCCTCTGTGTGAACTTCCCACAGCTGGATACAAACCACTAGTGGTTTGCCTTATTCAGCTTGGCTCTTTTTTTTTCCTGTTCTCAAATCTCCATAGGAACCGCAACAGAAGCATGTTTGTGCTGTGTGAACTTTGGGAGGAGGAATTGTGGCATTGGTTCTCTGGAATGTGGAGGAAAAGATTATGTTTCGGGGAGGAAGAACAAACTATTTGTCTGGCAGCAGCTAGGGCTGGGTGTCCTCGGTGCTTGAAAACATAGGGCTGAAGTCAGTTTCTTTTGCAAATCCTCAAGAGGGTCACTGGATGGTCTTCTCCTATGCTCCATTGGCTCAATCACTGACAAGCTTACTCAGTAACTTACCTGAGGTTTAGAATAATAGAATCATAGAGTTGGAAGGGACCGCCAGGGTCATCTATTTCAACCCCCTGCACAACACAGGAAAGTCACAACTACCTCCCCCCTACACCCCCAGTGACCCCATACTCCATGCCCAGAAGATGGCCAAGATGCCCTCCCTCTCATGACCTGCTTAAGGTCATAGAATCAGCATTGCTGACAGATGGCCATCTTCTAGCCTCTGCTTAAAAACCTCGGGGAAGGAGCGCTTACCACCTCCTGAGGAAGCCTGTTCCACTGAGGAACCACTCTAACTGTTAGAAAATTCTTCCTAATGTCCAGATGGAAACTCTTTTGATTTAATTTCAACCCATTGATTCTGGTCCGACCTGGGGCAACAGAAAATAACTCAATATTGACTCAGCCTTTCATTCTTCCGAGGTTGGTAAAATGAGTACCCAGCTTGCTGGGGGTAAAGTGTAGATGTCTGGGGAAGGCACTGGCAAACTACCCCATAAACAAGTCTGCCTAGTAAATGTCAGCATGTGACGTCACCCAATGGGTCAGGAATTACCTGGTGCTTGCACAGGGGACTACCTTTACCTTTTTAACTCAATATTAACTGGTTGGCAGCAGCTTTCCAGGGACTCTAGCAGACAGAAGTTCTCCCTCCCCCGCCAAACATCTGTCTTGAGCGCCTAAAACTGCCCGGGCCTTCAGTTTGCAAAGCAGGTGTTCTATTACTGAGCCTCTACCTTTCTCACACTAATTTTGCCCCCCAACTGTTTGTTCTTTCTCTTAATAGGAACCATGCAAGTCCAAAGACTATTTCTGGTAGCCGTCTGGATCCTGCTGCTGTGCCCTCGGGGTTCCCCAACAAGCATCGGGCACCCTTTGCCTGTACCCCTCAAAGATAACCCCCTCTACCTGTCTCCCTCGGGGAGTAACACCCCAGAGGTGATCAAAGACAAGCCTTCGTGGTCGGCTCCCGCCAAATCTTCTCAGGAAGAGAGGGATTATGATGATGACTATCTCTTCACCACGGACCCTCCGGAAATGCCCCGCTCCCCACAGATGCCCCCTCCGCACTGCGACTACCATCACTGTCACCATCTTCAAGTACCCTGTGCCGAGCTGAGAAAAGCCAGTGGGTGCTTGTGCCCGGGCATCACAAGGCCGGATGTGGCCCCGGAAGCGCCGCACCTGCAAACCATCCTCGTTAGCGAGGCGGGCGTCAGTCTGCATTGGTGTGCGCCATCTTCTCCCGTAGAGGAATACCACGTGATGTACCATGCGGTCGGGGAGGCCTCTGAGTCCGGCCCGGCCCTCAACAGCACCTTCCGGTTGTCGACGATATCGGGGTTGTTACCCGACAAGCAGTACGTGGTCTGTGTTGTTGCTTCCAACCGGGCGGGTCACAGCCCCACAGACGATGGGCAGCAGGAGCACGGGCCCTGCCGTCTGGTCCATACCCCTCCTCGTCAGATGCCCTATGTCTATGTGGCTGCGGGGCTGGCTGCCACCCTGATCCTGGTGGTGATCTCAGCCCTGGTCTGGCATTTCTGCATACGCCGGAGGAAACATTTGCTCCACGGATCCCGAGACAATATTTTGGATGGTCAGCCAGGCCTGGATGGCACCACAAACAGCACTTTCCGGAGCGAGGAACACTTATAACAGGGTCTCTGATAGGTCCCTCTTCAGAGTGGAGCAGACCATGCAGACATTTCTTATAGGCATGGGAGAACAACGGGCTCTGAAGCTTCTTGCCTTTGGCTGTGGAGGTAGCATCTGCATGAGAAGTTGGGGGGAAGGAAGGGAATAATTATTTTTGCTGCCCCACAGCTTTTTTCAAAAGCAGGTGTTGTCTCTGGGATCAAGGAGTCCATTTTGTACTTCCAATACTGAAATTTGCATTTTTTTGCATACATCCATCCCCGAGATCTCTTGGTTTGTGGGAAGGTGCTTATGCACAACCGTGGCAATTGGGCCAGTATCTCAGACATTACCTCCCCAACATAAATGTACTCAGGGAGTAAAAAAAATGCAATGAACTTAGCCTGTCCCCACGCTACTAAGTCAGCACGAAGACTCTGGATTCTGTCGTCTTATGAGCCCATTTTGGAGCGACCAAAAAGTAGAGGGGTGGATGTGCCCTAACAGGAATGCAAAGAGATTTCCTCAAGAGAAGGATGTTGTATGATTTCTGTCTATTTATGTATTTATTATTTAAGTTTGAAAATAATACAGAGGTACAAAGGTGATGGGGGGTGAAACACAGAGATGGTTAGGGTTGAAAAGAAATACCTGTGTGGTTTCCCACACACAAGCTATACTGGAAAGAATATATATTTCAAAGATATCAAGTTTTATAGCAGTGCTGGGGATAGAAATGCGCATACTTGCTCATCCAGAAGCAACATGGCAGCTATGAATGTGCAGTCCATCTGCCCTTACCAACTGAGTCTGATGCTGGTTTACCTGTTGTTCCTTCCCCTACAGCATCTTGGGAGTTGTAGTTTGATGAGTGTGTTCCTATCCTTACAGAACTATAGAATTCAGGGTTCTTTGGGATGGGGCTGTCTAAACCAGTTTGTGATAGGCTGGATCCCACAGATCTATTCTTCTAAGGGTGGCACTTTTCTCTGGCAAAAGGAGCATCCGCATTAAGCCCTATGTGCCAAAGGAAAATGCCACAGTTAACAGAGCAAACGGATCTAGCACAGGATACTTATGCTCAATATCGGTTTCCATCAGCTTAATTGTCATCGCTTCCTCCTTTCCACCAAGAATTCTCAAAATTGTAATTTTATGGGAAGCTGGCCATTTGGAATCCCTACATTTTTGGTTACAGAATTGATGGTTCCATGTTGGGCAACAATTATTTTATTTGAGAATCACCTTGAACATGCATAGAGACAGCAATAGGTAACTCAGTTCAGTAAATAATTAACTTTTAAAATAATTTTCCTGGGAAGAGGGGTCTTGTGGTAGGTACCCTAAAGACTAACTTTTTATTCTAGCATTCTATTGGATTTCTAGTAGGTAATGTTGAATACTTTGCTCCCGCATACAGTGGGGCTATCTTTATGCTCAATTTCGTGTTCCTTTTGCGGTTAACGGTACGAAACCAGAGGCCAAGAGACTGTCTCCAGTTAACTTTTCACAATGACGCGTGGCTGCTAATTTGTTGTCATTCGAGGGAGTAGAATGGAATCAATAAATGGAGTCAATAAAATCCCAAATGATCAAGCACTCAGGTTGCATTCCTTTCTTTTCCTAACTAACTCTCACCTTGGCTACGAGAACAGGATGGACTCTGTTGTAAGCCAGAGGTTTCCGTTGGAAGCATCTCTCACACAGTCAAGAAGCTGTTGAACTGAGGCCTGGAAAACCTTATGTTTTCCAGATGTGTGGAAGGAATGGATGGGAACATCTGGAATATGAATGACTACCTCTTGCTAGGACAACATGTCCCCATAGGCTGCTGGGAATATTGGGGTGGGCTTGGTCTGGCTTTCTCCTGTCTTGGAAAGAGTTGTGGGAAAGTATTCCCATGTCAGATTTTGTGAATAATGCTTTTTCATTCTCACCAGCTGAGAATAGTGACATTTATAATGTCAGAAGTATGGGTCCAGCATGTGATCTATTTAATAACAAGACTGTGATGGAATTTAGAATAAATGGGGCACATTGGCAAAGGCTGTGGAACATATGGGGGAATGCTATAGGAGGGTAGAAGAAGAGTTGGTTTTTATATGCCGACTTTCTCTATCACTTAAGGGAGACTCAAACTGGCTTACAATCACCTTCCCTTCCCCTCCCCACAACAGACACCCTGTGAGGTAGGTGGGGCTGAGAGTGTGTGACTAGCCCAAGGTCGCCCAGCTGGTTTCATTTGGAGGAGTGGGGAAACAAATCCAGTTCACCAGATTAGCCTCTGCTGCTCATGTGGAGGAGCGGGGAATCAAACCCGATTCTCCAGATCAGAGTCCACCGCTCCAAACCACCGCTCTTAACCACTACACCACGCTGGCTCGTGGTTCTACCACTGAGGATAATAAAATGGTTAGAAAGAAATATGCTTTGAGGCAAGAAAGGGTGAGCAGAACGTATCAACATGAAATATATTTAAGGGACAGGGCCGTTACCAGCAATCCTCCACATTTTAAGGGGGCGCGTTTGAAGAAATGAATGGGGAAATCTGTGACTAAGGGGAATTGGGGGGGGGGGTTCCCGATGACTTAACTACTACTGCCCACACTGTGTTTATGAACAATCCAAAGAGAGACAGGGTGTGTGAGTCTGGGTAAGTAGTGCTGGGTGGAGCCAGGCTGGAGTTCAAAGCAAAGCTGCTGGCAGGGGCACCCAACGCCTGTTGATCTTTTTCCCAATGGAAACTTCATGTCACAAATTAAAGAGCTCCCTGGAAATGTCTTTCAGGTGGGTTGTGGGTCCCTGGTGGGAGGCGCAGCTGCTGGCTAGGGCCTGATTATAGCCCTATTGCAGAACTGTTAGTGCTGGAAGGATGCTGGCTCATAGTTACATTCCTTTACAAATTACTATAGCAGCAAGCTCAGGGAATCAGATTCCCTCTCGTATTCTGGGCCAAACACAGTACCATCATTTACACTGGGCTTAGAAATCACATATGCTATTTTGATCATCCATACAGCTGCCTTGTGAGATTGTGGTGTGACAGCCAGCATGGTGTAGTGGTTAGGAGCAGTGGACTCTACCAGGTTTGATTACACGCTCCTCTACATGAGTGGCAGATGCTAATCTAGAGAACCGGGTTTGAGTCCCCACTCCTCCACCAAGGAATACCGGGATCACTATGCAGAGGAAGGCATAGCGTTAGTCTCTTGCCTTGAAAACCCCATAAGAGTTCGCCATAAATTGGCTGTGACTTGATGGCACTTTACACACACACACACACACACACATACACACACACACATAAATGTAACACCGCACCTTTCTTCCTAGTTAGTTTTATTTGTCCTGTGCTAGAAATGATATCACCCCGACCTGGATGGCGCAGCCAGGGCTGGTGCCAGTCATTTTTGTGCCCTAGGCAAGGCAAACTTCTTGTGCCCCTCCCCCCATTGCTAACCAATTTTCAAAAACTGATGTCTTATAGAAAAAATAAAAGCACAAAACTTTTTATAAAACATAATTAATTACATTCCATAGCACTGTTGTGGTACTTATCTCAAAATCAAAAATATAAACTCTCAGTTGCATTTTCCCCCCAACAAACTAATCTGTTTAAAACGGTGACCCTCCGGCCAGTTCTGCGCCAGCCCTGGTTAGTACTTGGATTGTGGGACCACCAAGGAAGTCCAGGGTCACTATGCAGAGGCAGGCAATGGCAAGCCACATCTGAGCATCTCTCGCCTTGAAAACCCTATGGGGGTTGCCATAGGTCAGGTGCAACTTGATGGTACTTTCCACCACCAGAAATTATATGGGGGGGATCATATTTTCAAGGGTATCCTGGAAAGTACCAGGTTAATAACGCTCTCTGCAAGTCCCCCATTAAAAGGAATTTGTAACATATTCTGAATTTGTTAATGCAGATTTTCTTAGAAGTATATAATTTTGCAAATGCCCCCAAAAGATTTTATGACACAACTGTCCATATTGCCCCCAATGACCCAGGCTTTGAAGGGCGACTCTGTAAAGCTGTATAAGTGCAATTCCTGCTTCCGTTTGGATCAGGAAATGGCTGGCATGAATGTGTTCGTAAATGTTCCCATCCACATTGAGCAATCACACGCGGGCATGCGTGCGCTGATACACTCATGTGCAAGGGTAGCTGGCAACGGCTGCACAGGAAGATCGTGTAAGTTTTTTCACTTCTGCTCCGTTTTGCATCACTGTCTGCAAGCAGATGCTGCGTTTCCTCTCCCTCTCCCAGGTACCATCGTCCACCCAGCGAATCTGTTATGTGCATTTCTGCATGCAGGATGAGGTTTAAAATAAAGATTGCCTTTTCTCCCTCTTCCACAATGTCAGAATTTGAGCTCACCCAACAAAGTCAGATTCAGGAGAGGTACAAGGAAGTGCCTCTTTGCGCAATGCATACGTGGCTTACGGAACTCATCACCGCAAGATATAGTGATGGCCTTTAGTTTAGTTGGCTTCAGAAAGGATTAGTTTAATCCATGGAAGAGGAGGCCGTGATGGCTAAACAGAGCCTCCTTGTGGAGGGGCAATGTGCCTCTTAAGACTAGTGGCTGTGGGGCATTGGCAGGGGGAACATGTTTCCCCCTTGAGCCTCAAGGGAAAGATAATATACAAACACCACAAATGAATGAATTCCTTACTTCCCTGCTTGCGGGCTTCATCTAGATCACCACTGTGAGAAAATGGGATGCTGGACTTCAGATGGTCTTATGACCACGGCAAACATCTTACTCTTTCTGCAAGTTGTCTCTTCTGGTATTCAAATTGGGAACTTCCTGGCCACAGCAGGGACCTCCCAGAGAATCAGAATGATATATTTCTTTCTTTCTTATGGGGATGAGGGTAGGGTTGCCAACCTCCATATGGCAGCTGGAGATCTCCTGGGATTATGACTGATTTCCAGACGACAGAGATCAGTTCCCTTAGGCCCACTTTTCACGTAAGATTTTGATGCTCTCTTGCCGCGGAGCAAAAAAAAAAAAGCGATTTAAATTTATTTTTCATGGGCGCGATTTAAATTCATGCTTTCATATGCCCGTCAATCCAGAAGTAGTTTTGGTTTTTCATGGGAACAAAGCAAGCAGTATTCTACAACGGTTTGGTCTGTCCCCTTCTGAAAAGCTCATGCCCGCCCCCAACTCTGCCCCAACTTTGCCCAGCGGATTACCCAGTGCAGTTCACCTCTGTGGACACAGCCCCAGCCAAAAAAAGCACCAGTCCCTCTGGTTTCCTTATATAACTGCGTTGGAGTGTGCACTGTATGGCATTATACCCTGCTGAGGTCCCTTCCCTCTCAAACCACAGTGTTGCCATGCTCCACCCACCAGATCTCCAGGTATTTCCCAAGAAGTGTTGGTAACCTGAGATGAGGGAGAGAAATGCCAGTCATCAGTTCTTCCAGCTCCCTTAGGCAAAGGAGCAATTCTGGACAGACATTTCACAACTTCTGAGAACTTCATAGCAGACATGCTCACTGACTGAATAAACCTTGTTTGACAGCCAGCCACGTCCTACTCCTAAGATGAGCCTCATGAGTTTGATTTGAGATCAGTTCACCCTTCCCTCACTGTTCTCCTCCTCAGGCACCGAGCCGGGCAGCTTTGTGGCTGTGCCGTAGCTGTAGTAAATAAGTTTCATATCTTTATGCCTTTTGGTAGTTGGGGTGCTTTTATAGTTCACTTGGCTATGCATGGAAGGAACCCCTTTATTAATTTTACAGTAAAAAAGCATTAATTTTAAATGATGTGCGTGTTGGGGATGAACTATGATTCCCAGGTGTGCACGTACTAACTTCTCTAGATCCAGACAGATTGGAAGCCATTCATGTTACTGTCAGACAGGTACAAATGAATAGCCACAGGTAAGACAATTTTTTTTATCCCCATCCAATTATTTATTTCTATGTGATTTGAACCCTGATTCTTCCTTTGAACCAGTGCTCCCCACGTGGTGCCCCTACGAAGGAGTAGGGTTGCCAACCTCCAGGTAGTAGCTGGAGATCTCCTGCTATTACAACTGATCTCCAGCCGATAGAAAGGAGTTCCCCTGGAGAAAATGGCCACTTTGGCAATTGGATTCTGTGGCATTTAAGTCCTTCCCCTCCCCAAATCCCACCCTCCTCAGGCTCCACCCCAAAAACCTCCCGCCAGGGGCAAAGAGGGACCTGGCAATCCTACATACCACCTGCTGGTGGGTTTCCTGTCACCTGTTTGCTTCTTCAACAGAGCACCTCTTCCCCAAAGCAAAGCACCAGTCTTGGCTTTCCTCCACTTCATTGAAGAGGAGCTTCAGAAGAGCTCAGATATCTTTGTGCTTGCAGGGAGAATGCAGCCGAAACAGCTGCCTCCATCACAGGAGGATAATTAGCTTGCAACCTCCCAATATATTGTGATTCGTCCCAGCTACTAATGGCACAGGATTGCCAGCTCCGGGTTGGAAAATACCTGGAGATTTTTGGGGCAGAGCCTGAGGAGGGTGGGGTTTGGGGACAGGGTTGCCAACCTTCTTATTCCATTGCAATACAGAGTGCCTATTTTCTACACTCTTCCAAAGATTCACAAGTCCTTAACCTCTCCCCCTGGAAGACCAATTGTCAACGCAGTAGGCTCAGCCATTGAACCTATTTCTCAGTACATTGAATCTTTTCTTCATGTTTTTTCCATTGACACACCATCCTATGTGGCTGATACTAAGGATTTTATTTCCCAAGTGGAAGGTCTTCATATTCCAGCTGAAGCGGTTTTTGCTACTTTAGATGTAGCTGCTCTCTACACCAACATCCCCCTAGAGGAGGTTAGAACCATTATAGAAAGTAGACTTTCAAGCCGCACACAAGACCCACCTACTCATTTTCTCCTTAGTCTAATTGATATCATTTTTGAAAGCAATTACTTTAGATATGATCAACAATTTTATTTGCAAATCAAAGGTGTATCGATGGGCGCAGCATGCACTCCTTCTGTAGCAAATTTATTTATTATTCACTTTGAGGAACTATACCTTTAACCATCTTCTTCATTTTTTAGGAGCCACGTCATCTTTTACCGCCGGTTTGTGGATGATTTATATCTGATATGCAAATCTTCTGATTCCTATAGGGCTGTTTTGAACTGGATCAATACTTTAGATCCTAATCTTAAATTTTCTGGAAATTTTCATGCCACAGCCATTTCCTTTCTAGATATTGAAACCATTCACTCTGAAAGCAACAAAATCTTAATTAAACCATACAGGAAACCCACAGACTGAGGAGGTGGTCTCCATTTCTTATCACACCATCCTGCTCATCTTCGGAAAAACCTCCCTTATAGTCAGTACTTACGTCTCAAACGCAACTCCTCTAAGCCTGAAGATTTTTTCTCTGCGGCTCAAAGCTCTAACTAGGGACCTTAGATCCCGCAAATATCCTGACTCAGTTCTCACCTCAGCCTTTGACAGAGCTGCAAAAATGGACCGCAGCAATTTAATCTCATCTAAACACACACAATCCTCTTCAAGATTAACAGCTTCTTTTAGTTATACCCATATGTCTTATGACATCAGAAGGATTATACAGCGCCATTGGCACATTATTGATCACATCCCCGGCTGCACTGAGCCACCCCTCTTAGGCTTAAGAAAAACTTTTTCCCTTAGGGACCAATTGATTAAAACTGACATGCTGAACATAAGCAAAACTCGAATATCAGCATGCGGCCACTTTAAACGCAATGGCTGTTCCACCTGCCCCTTCAGTCTTCCCATGAAGCAGGTTACCTCCACTGACGGCAAATTCACCTACACACTTAAGCACTTTTCTAATTGTGCCTCTTCATACATGGTGTACGCTTTACTTTGTTCTTGAGCAGTCCCAAAAATGTACATAGGCTGTACAGTTAGACAAGTGAGACTTCGCATTGGCAGACATCGTGCCAGGATTAGGGCACGAGTAAAAGACGCGCCAGTTGTCAGCCATTTCATTGAACACCGTCATAGTGACCACATTTAAAATTCTTTGTCCTTTGGCAATACCTACCTAAGCCTTATCAAGCTCAGGACGTAAAGAAACTTTTGAATTGCCAAGAAAAACGCTTCATATTTTTGTTCAAAACTCTAGCCCCATCTGGACTTAACACTGATTTTGATCTCTCATGCTTTCTGTAAATTTGGCACTGCCTCTTTAACAACTGTCCCAGCTTAGCTTACACGTTCCTTGAGTTCATTCAGCTACATGTACTTTAGGAACAGGTTCTTACCTCATTGGCACACTGAAGAACTCATACTGTTGATGTTGCCAGTCTTTTCCATATGGGTAAGCTTTTCTTCATGTTAATAATAGGTCTTCCCACATTTAATGTCCAATACTTACAGTTGTTGTTACATAGCTGTTTATTTGTTACATCTTAGATTCTTACAATGAAAAAAATGGGACCTTGTGATGTTCTATACCATATCTGAAACAGTGGGTAAGCCATCCTCTTAACCTTTGATACATTTAAAGTAACTTTTTAATATTGGCTATATTTCAACCTGTGTTTGGTTACTTAGTATTCTGTCTGCTATACCTTAGAAATTGAAATTGACAACAATCATTGACAGCAGTCTTCACGCTCTAAAATCGGCTGGCAAGCCCTGTGTCGGCAAGCTGATGGATAGTCGAAACGCGTCCTTGCCTTGGACCCTTGCCACAGACTCTGTATTTCTTCGTGATTAATTTACACGTGGTAGCACAATTTCTTCAGTTTGAATTTTAGTGCTATTTGCCACAATTGTAGAAAAGAGCAAGAGTCCAGTAGGACCTTAAAGACTAACAAAAATATTTTCTGGCAGGGTATGAGCTTTTATGAGCCACAGCTCACTTCTTCAGATACAGCTAGAATGTGAATCCATCTGTCTTTAAGTAGAGGAGAGTGAATTCAGACAAGCATTAGTATGTAAATGTTAACAGTATGTAAATGTGAATAGCAGGCGTGATGGGATTAGGTGTGGTATGCAGAAGAGTCTGTGATGTCCAGGGGAGAGATGGGTGTGGATAAATCAGCATTGATAATGAGCCATGAATGCAAGGTCTTTATTCAGCCCAGGTAAATGCATTGTCTTTAGTTTGAATATCAACTGTAATTCAGCAGTTTCTCTTTCCAATCTCCCTTTGAAATTCCTTTGTAAGAGAACTGCTACTCTTAAATCTGCAACAGAATGTCCTGGAAGGTTGAAATGTTCTCCCACTGTTTTTTGAATATTGTGGTTTCTGATGTCAGACTTATGTCCATTTAATCTTTGTCTAAGAGACTGACCTGTTTGTCCAATGTAGATTGTGGAAGGGCATTGCTGGCATGTGATGGCATAAATCACATTAGAAGATGAGCAGGCGTATGAACCTGAGATAGTATAGCTGACATTGGTGGGTCCAGAGATGATGTTCCTAGAATCTATATGAGGGCAAAGTTGGCACCTTGGTTTGTTGCAGGCCTTGGTGCCAGAATCATGTTCCTGTTAAGTAGTTTATCATCATGGGTGAGACAATGGACAAACAGGTTAAATAATGGAACCTCTACAGTGGAGACAGTCTATCTCTAAAGAAAGCCCTCTTTCAGCTTCATAAGCCCACTTGTGGGTTTCTTAGAGGCATCTGGCTGTTAAATGCTGGGTACAGGATGCTGGACTGGATATGCCTGATCCAGCAGGGAAGTTCTGAGGATCTGTATGCCTCTCCAGTCCAGCTGAAGACAAATTCATGGAGGATAGTCTGAAGTTGGCGAAACAAGACAGAGGCAGTATGCTTCTGAATGGCAAATGCTGGGGCAAAGTACATGAGACATGCATTTGATCAAAGTCTGTCCATGGGCTTTCCAAGAGGGCTGAGTTGGAAACAGGATGTTTAACTAAAGAGACATTTGGTCTGTCCGAGGAAGGTTCTGTTAATGTTATTCTACTTATCTAGTGCATTTTTATCCAAGGAGCTAGGCGTAGGCTAGGCTAGGTTTTCCCTTCCCCAGTTTATCCTCACAAACTCCTACAAGGTAAATGAGATTGAAAACCAGACTGGCCCAAGATCACCCAGCAAGCTGCATGATTTGTATCCAGGTCTCCCTGATACTAGATAAACACTACAATCACTACTTGACACTGCTTCTTATGGTTTTCTGCTATTCAAGAGCTTGCATTAATTAATCTGACTTGTTTTGAGACAAATCGGACAAACTCTGGCATTTCATGTTTCCGTGGCTATCACCTCTGATTACTTTGGGGTTTCGTTTTTACTATGCCCGTCTTTTCCGTCCTTTAGAAGCCACTTTGCTCTAAATCCCTGATTTTCCTACATTTTCTGGATGATGCCAGAACAGCATCCATAAAACATGGGGAGAGAGTAGGGTTGCCAGGTTGCTTGGATTGAATCCATCGGCTGGCTCGGAGCAGGGAACGCACGCATGTGTGGCCGCACACCACGCAATTATGTCACTTCTGGGTTTACCCCCGGAAGTGCTGCATTGCGCTGGGATGCTTTAACACTCAACCCCCCCAAAACGCTAGCAGGATAAACCCAGAAGTGACGTGTGTGGCCACGTGCAGCCCCCCCCCCCCAAAAAAAAATCTTCCACCAGAGGAAAGGGGGAACCTGGCAACCCAAGGAGAGAGTGGTTATTTCTAAAGGTCGGAAAACATGTGCATAACGGAAATGAAGCCCCAAAGTAGTTGGGGGGTAGGATTGCCAGGTCCCCCTTCGCCACTGGCTAGAGGTTTTTGGGGCGGAGGCTAAGGAGGGTGGGGTTTGGAGAGGGGAGGGACTTCAATGCCATAGAGTCCAATTGCCAAAGCGGCCATTCTCTCCAGGTGAACTGATCTCTATCGGCTGGAGATCAGTTGTCATAGCAGATCTCCAGCTACTACCTGGAAGTTGTCAACCCTATCGGGGGGTGGTGGTAATAACTACAGAAACAACCCGTGCATAAAAGGCCCCTCTCTTAGGTGGGTCCTGCTGATACAGTCTCAGCAGAATCAAGCAGGAAAGCTTTCCCTGGACTCTAGGGTCCTAAGTACACATTACGCACCCCCAAGGCTAAATACTTTCTACAGCTAGGAGATGGGACGCAGCATGCGAACATGGAAACAAACACAACACTCCGCCTGAAGTGGGCACAGGGTAGGAAAAAGGGCTTGATTGTGCCTCTTTGTGTTGTGAAAGAAATGCTTTTTCAATGCATTTCTAATCCAGCCTCACGTTGCATCCCTCAGCTCTAGAGGCTGCCGGCCTTGACTCGGGCCTACTGTGGTTTTTGTCGCCCACTCATCGCCCACACGGGCACGGCTGTTAACTTCATCGGGAAGAGGGGCTGACTCATGCTTGAACCTTCCCCTCTTTATTGGGTAAATTTGGAGAGCATCAACAAGTTCCTGTTGTTTTGTGTCCTTGGAATCTTTGTGGCTCATTCAGAGCAAACACTCCGTCCTGCCCTGTCTAGAAATGGAAGATGGGAGGGAACCAGGACTGGCTACATCCTGTCTGCTCTCAACTTGTTACCAGAGGAAAGAGAACCCACTTCAGCCTCCTGAACAAAGAAGGTTTTTCACACCTGAAAGAGGGAACAGATTTGCTAAGCTTTCGTGCCTAGCCCGGCATCTAAAAGAGGCTGAAGAACGGAAAACCTCAAAAGATTAAAAACACCGGGTTGAATAAAATGAAGCAGTTACATCAAAAATCAAATTAAATCAGTCAATGGTTTTACTACACGCACAGATCCAATAATGTCGATAAGAATAATTTAAATACAAGGAAACAAAACATACACAGGAAGAACCTTGGTTGTCTTGATGCCTCCCAAATTTTGACTACAACTTATGGTTCCCAGCTCTGGGATGAGACTTTTGGGGTGGAGCCTGGGGAGGGTGGGGTTTGGGGTGGGGAGGAAATTCAGTAGGGTATAATACCATAGAATCCACCTTCCAAAGCAGGCATTTTCTCCAGGGGAACTGATCTCTGTCGCCTGAAGATCAGTTGCAATCACAGGAGAACTTCAGCTACCACTTGGGGTATCCCAGGAGGGAACCTAGGAATATATGGACATATACTAGCCCTTGCTGGCAGATAATATGAAATTAATGCTACCCATGGGAGCTATGTGAAAATATTGGAGAGGATATACCAACTTGCAGTTTAAGGGTTTGAGAAGGGACTGAGGAAAGGACTGAAACGGCCGTATTCCTTTTCTACCAGACACCTGTGAAAGAAAAGAAAAATTATAAAAAAGAATTTTATGTATAATACAGAGGATACATACCTGTTGTACTTGAAGAAAAAATACATACCGTTTTGGATATAGGAATATTGCATGTGTTGGTTGTATACCATATTGGATATTGAAAAATTGTATTTTGTAGTGTGTAATTTGTATTTTTGTATTTCTGTAAGCTTGTATAATTATTAGATTTGTTGTGGTATAATATAGAATTTGTTATATTTGTATAAGAGGTTGTTTCTGTGTCAATTTGGTTGTAACCACCTGGAGGTTGGCAGCCGTAGCTGCAATTAAAACCAAACTCAGCATTGGCTGATGGGTGGTGGGTTCTCTATTTCCACAAAATCTTCACTCATGAAAGAATTGTAAAGACTAAAAAAAATTCTGGCAGGGCATGAGTCTCAGCTCACTTCTTCCGGTATCTTCAGGTATCTGAAGAAGTGAGCTGTGACTCACCAAAGCTCATATACCCTGCCAGGAATGTTGTTCGTCTTTAAGGTGCTAATGGACTCTTGCTCTTTTCTACTGCTACTGACTAGCACGGCTACCCATCATGATCTATCTCCATGAAAGAATTTGACAGATTTAAGGAAGATTTGGGACTCCTCAGACATTACAAGGGTTGACTAGCTTAGTAACAATCTGGTGGAGCCCCTCCCCTGTGCTAGTATTCACACTTGTAGCTTCCCAATGAGCAAATAACACCCCCAGGAATGTTTCAGGTCAGGAAAACAACATCTGGGGAAGGCGGAAGCCCCTCCTCCATCTGCCCTCCAGTCCCCATCTGAATTGAGACCCTGTGGTTCTTCATAATTGAGGACTCATGATGGGGAACTGGCGGATGCTGTCTGGCTGCTAGTCCCTCAGGCAATCACGTGCTACATGTAACGTCTAGTTTGGGGCTCATTTGATTGCTGATCAAATAAACAAGGGTCTTGCAACACCTAACAAGACTTAGGTCTGGAGCCCATTTCATCAAACACATGAAGCTCATCCTGACTTGGCAGAGAGACACACACACAGGCAGGAAAAAATATTACAAACAGCAGGCTCAAATGTCCAGGAAAATGCAGTCTGAGAGTTAATTTATAAGAATAAAATATAATCAAGGAAAGTAACAAGAGACCAACAAGATTTTCGGAGTATAAGCTTTCGAGAGTCCTTCGGAAACTCTGACTCTCAAAAGCCTAAACTCTAAAATCCTTGGTCTCCACTGTGCTTACTGGACTCACATCTAGCTGTTCTACTTCGGACCAAGATGGCTACCGTCTGAAACTACCAAGTATAGGGTTTCCAACCTCCAGGTACTAGCTGGAGATCTCCTGCTATTACAACTGATCTCAAGCCGATACAGATCAGTTCACCTGGAGAAAATGGCCGCTTTGGCAATTGGACTCTATGGCATTGAAGTCCCTCCCCTCCCCAAACCCCACCCTCTTCAGGCTCTGCCCCCAAAACCTCCCACTGGTGGAGAAGAGGGACCTGGTAACCCTAACCAAGTACCAAGACTATTCACAACCGCAGTGATTAGCATTCAGACAGTGACTCTAATCTGGAGAACCGGGTTTGATTCCCCACTCCTCCACATGAGCAGTGGGTGCTAATCTAGTGAACCAGGTTGGTTTCCCCACTCCTCCACATGAAGCCAGCTGGGTGACCATGGGCTAGTCACAGCTCTGTTAGAGCTCTCTCAGCCCCACCTACCTCACAGGGTGTCTGTTGTGGGGAGGGGAAGGGGAGGTGATTGTAAGCCAGTTTGATTCTTCCTTAAGTGGTAGAGAAAGTTGGCATAACAAACAACTCTTCTTCTTCTTAAGTGTTACAGAGAACTGTGTCCTTATTTTGAAATATTGGCCTGTAATACATTGAATAGGGGAGGGAGACTTCCCAAAAAATGCTCTGAAGTTGTTTATTATGTAGAAGCGCTGAGATCCACAATGTTTTTAATTGGTGACCCCCGCCCCCAGGGTCCTAGCTAAATTTAACCATGGGTGGAGTCCCAGTTGAATAATTGGCTGCTTATAGTGTCTCCCCCCTCAACCGCTCACACCATTTCTAATTTCTCCATGCCAGGAATATAAAACTGTTTTCTCTACAAATTTGGATTAAGTAATCTCTCCACCCCCAGACCAAGCACTGGAAGGTGGTGACAGATAGAAAGTGTTTATGGACTTCGACAAGGGAGGGAGGAACAGGAATTCTCCCACAGGTTGGACATAAACAGCTCTGACCTCAAAAACATAAGGAAATACCGCTTCAGAGTTTTGCATGCTCACAGACATGTGGACCAGAATACCACACTTGAGTCGAGGCTCACCAGATTGTTAAAAATCATCTCTAGAACATATGATATCATCTATAAATATTGTCACACGCTCTGGGCTCCGTATCCTTTGGATGAGAGCACACCAGAGACTTATCTGCTTTATTTTCAAATTTTCAAGCAGAACAACAATTGGAAGGCAAGAAGTGCTCCTGTAAAGATCTACAATTCCCCTTCTCTAGGGTTATCCAGTTACTGGTACTTGTCTGGAAATAGACTTCAACCTCCAGACTAGAGAGATCAGGGGGCCAAGAGAAAAAAACTAGTGGTGGTGGATGCTTGCCCTAAGCCACTAAGGATGGATATTCTAGGCATTCTACACTCTACTAGACTCTATGGTCTCTGCAGTTTAGAGACTAGGAGAGGGCAGGATTGCCTAGCACGTTCACATTGACAAGGTTCAGTTAAATGGCTGGTGCACACCTTTGCTCTGTCTCATTTTTCCCTGGTTGATGTCTGCACAGGAGGTGGTAGATAGGAGAGACATGGTTGAATCTCCCATTCTCCACAGCCAATTAACAGGCTGGAAGGGGAAAAAATAAGAGGGCTCCTTGGTGTTCTGCTGATGCACGACCACTTCTGGCAAATAACTGGAAGTGACATCATCATGCTGGGGGAGGGGTTTACCATAGAGTTTCCAGGGATTCTTAAAAGGGTATGGTGTAACTTCCAGGTTTTCTCTGGAAGTGATGGCATGCCATCGGCCCAACGGCCTTTAAAAAAACAACCTGCAGCGAAAGTAGGGGTCCAGGAACCCCCCACTAGGAGACTGGAAAACCTAAGCATAAGGCTGGTATGCCCTCCCCCCCCCCGCCATTTTCTTCCCACTGGCCTTTGAGGCACTGGTGGGCAACAGGAGGGACCATAGCAAGCCACGTAGGGTTGCAGGACACATAGGGTTGCCAACCTCCAGGTACTAGCTACAGATCTCCTACTCTTACAACTGATCTCCAGCCAATAGAGATCAGTTCACCTGGAGAAAATGGCCGCTTTGGCAACTGGACTCTATGGCATTGAAGTCCCTCCCCAAACCCTGCCCTCCTCAGGCTCCGCCCCCAAAACCTCCCGCTGGTGGCAAAGAGGGACCTGGCAACCCTAAGGCCACCTGACCCCACTACCCAGGCATAGGGTTGCCAGGTCCCTCTTTGCCACCAGCGGGAGGTTTTGGGGGCGGAGCCTGAGGAGGGCAGGGTTTGGAGAGAGGAGGGACTTCAATGCCATAGAGTCCAGTTGCCAAAGCAGCCATTTTCTCCAGGTGAAGTTGTAATCAGTTGTAATAGCTGTGAAGTGCCTGGTTGTCTTATAGAGTCCAATAAAGACAACTAGGAGGAGGTTAAAAGCAACAGTTCTTTATTTAGCTAAACAGAGACCCTGGGGTGAAATAACCCACAAATAAGATGCAGAGTTACTCACCAGAGAAACAAAGGAAGCTTACTATCATTTATGCATTCGCATGGGGCTGGCCCATGGCTGCTGACAAGCAGATTGATGCACAAAAGCACCAATGCACATTAGGTGTCTACTCCACTCTAATTAGCATAGCCTATAGATATTGCCCGAAGGCGTCTCTAAATCTTGTGATCTTGGAAGTAGAAAACACATTCCTAAGGATGAAGGTAATTCAGAGCTCTCTACTGGTGAAAGGCCGTACCAGGCACAGAGAGCATGATTTGTTGGTTCATGGCTCCCGGATGCCAACTTCCCCAAAGCTTCCATGTGTGTGCATATGAGTACATAGTATTTTATACCAGCCCTTATATCTGGGCATTACAGCTGGAGATCAGTTGTAATAGCAGAGATCACTAGCTAGTAACTGGGAGGCTAGCAACCATACCCAGGCACCACCAGCACCAAATCTCCAGAAATTTCCCGAGTGAGAGTTGGTAATACTCTTCATATCAGAGAAAGAGAGATGCTTCTCATCTACCAATTTACAATTCTTGTTCTCTCCCCCACTTTAACAAACAATATCTCACTTCTGACACCAACTGTTGCATATTCCATCCTCCTTCCCGGGCAACAAGACCTTTTCATTTCCTTTGGACGGGAGCAGAGCAGGGGCTTTGGATAAGGGTACACTGGATGTCTTTGTGATAAATGCTTTACTTAAAAATCTTGAGTGGCAGCCAAGTAGCTCTCCAACAGGGCAGTAGATCCCTCCGAAAGAAACACAGGAAACACTGGAGGGCAAGTATGCGTTTCCAAGGATACTGTTAACCAAAAGTACAAACCACATTTGCTTTTTAAATTAGCAGAAGACAGGCCTATTTCAAGGTAAATTAATACAGCAGGCAGAGAAGATATTTCAGCAATGTGTAATAGTTGGGGGGGGTGGGGTTTGGGCAGTTATCCTTACATGGAAGATTATAAGCTCATCCCTCTTTGCATGTTGAAGGGGAATTTAGAGAAATGAATCTGTAATCATCTTGCTTCACGCATGCTTTCCCTCCATATAGGAGTGTTGCCCAAATGGCACTTATGCCTGGTGTGTATTCTCCTATGTACACAACCAGCCATACTCCATAGAGTTGCCAACCTCCAGGCACTATACAAAGTATAGCTAAACAACAGACTGTATTATACAATAACATTGACAAACACACACAAAAAGTCCTATTTCTTAAGCATAAGGACACAAACTCACAATATTCCAAGGTTTCCAAAATTCACTATACTAAAGACAGACAAAAAGTCCTACAGATACCAATTCAAGATTTTTCTTCTTCTTTCAGGTGTGGATTCCAGGTAAGTATTACTCAGTCCCAAAGCAGGGGATCAAAAGTGAAGTTGCCAGGTCCCTCTTTGCCACTGGTGGGAGGTATTTGGGGCGGATCCTGAGGAGGGTGGCGTTTGAGGAGGGGAGGGACTTCAATGCCATAGAGTCCAATTGCCAAAGCGGCCATTTTCTCCAGGTGAACTGATGTCTGTCAGCTGGAGCTCAGTTGTAATAGCAGGAGATCTCCAGGTAGTACCTGGAGGTTGGCAACCCTAGCATAGCCAGTTCTAGCACACAGTGCCTTTTCCTTCAAATGTCTCTAAGCTTGCAAGTTTCTTGATAAGCCAGCCAGCCAGCACATACTTTTTCTAGAAGCAAGCATAAGGGTGAAGAGGGAGGTGCTGAAGTTTCTCTAATTTAGCCTTTAACTTCAACATGGCCACATCCTGGCCTCTTCACTACAGGGATTTCACAGTTTCAATTAATTCCTGTGCGGTCTGCGTCTCCCTCTTTTTCTCTCTTTCCAAGCTTATTTTAGCCTTGGCAACGTTGGCATGGGATGAAGCGGGGGGGAGGCTAAGGAATGCAGAAAGAGTTGCCAATTGGGCTAGCCCCAAACAGGTGGTGCACAAAGCGTCTTTGATTCTCCCCTACAGCAGCTTTTTCCGCTTCCCGGACATAAAAACAACTCTGCTGAAGGCGGCCTTGCTACCAGTATATGAAGCCCGTGGCTTCGTTTTCACCAAGGAGGTGGTCATTTTGTGTCTTGGTTATTGCGGAGAGGTAGCCGTGTTGGTCTGTAACAGCAACATAAAACTGGGACACAGCGGCAACTTCAAGCCAAGCAACATTTATCCCAGCATAAGCTTTTGTGAGTCAGACGAAGGCCATTTCCACACAGGTTATTTCTGCCTCACAAAATAGGGGTACCAGCTCTGGGTTGGGAAATACTTGGAGATTTGGGGGGTGGAGCCTGAGAAGGGTGGGGTTTGGAGAGGAGGTAAGCAGTGGTTTTTTGATGGCAGCTTGGGTGGCCCAGCCTAACTAGCACCCAAATCCTGGGGCTGGCCCTACTTCCAAGGGTGTTTTCTCAATCGCCTGTTATAGAAGCACACGTAGTCCTCAATAAATAACACAATAAGCATTCCAAAAATGTTGTCGAAGGCTTTCACGGTCAGAGTTCATCGGTTCTTGTAGGTTATCCGGGTTGTGTGACCGTGGTCTTGGTATTTTCTTTCCTGACGTTTCGCCCACAGCTGTGGCAGGCACCTTCAGAGGAGTAACACTGAAGGACAGTGTTACTTCTCTGAAGATGCCTGCCACAGCTGTGGGCGAAACGTCAGGAAAGAAAATACCAAGACCACGGTCACACAACCCGGATAACCTACAAGATTCCAAAAATGCTTTCAGTAGCGATGTGCCGCCCCAACCCACAAAAGAGGCACATTCATTTTTGGCCAGCTTATTGCCTGTCTGTAGAGCGACCCCCACATTTATAGGCAAGCTATGAAACAAGAGTCTCCATTTCCCTCTGCCAAAAAGGCAGACATTTGGGCAGTCAGCTGACCACACATGAACACAGAAACTTTCTTATTTCTCTTTGAAACAGGATTAAATGATGCAAAAAGGCTCCAGCTGGACAGATGTTGACCTTTTTTTCTCATAAAACTCCCAGTGCTGGAGAATCAACTGCTTCCATTTTGGTATCTTATTTCAGATGGAATGGGAAGAATACTATTGAGCTGGATCTCGTGGATTCGTACCACTCACAGCAGAGCTAGGGTTGCCAGGTCCCTCTTCGCAACTGGTGGGAGATTTTGGGGGCAGAGCCTGAAGAGGGCGGGGTTTTGAGGAGGGGAGGGACTTCAATGCCATAGAGTCCAATTGCCAAAGCGGCCATTTTTCTCCAGGTGATCTGATCTCTATCAGCTGGAGATCTCCTGCTACTACCTGGCAGTTGGCAACCCTAAGCAGAGCTTTCCCCAGCCGCATAGAGACTTTCCTTGAAGGTGCACTGGGGTCGGCTCTTTGTGCCGGGAAAAAGTGTCCCAGTTAGTGGAAGGGATCCACAGGCTCCAACTCACTGCTACGAATGACACTGGTTAGGCTCTTCTACATCCAGGGTAGAGTACAGGATGTCTCTCTCTTTCAAAAAAAAAATTTTTTTGGTACACTAGAAAAATTGTTACCCTACCCTGAACCAAAGAAGAAAGTAGATTCCTTTGAAATGTGGTGTTGGAGAAGAGTGTTACAGATCCTGTGGACTGCCAAAATAATAATAATAATTTTAAAAAATCAGTGGGTTATAGATCAAATCAGGCCTGAACTGACCCTAGAAGCTAAAATGACTAAACTGAGGCTATCGTATTTTGGTCACATCATGAGAAGACGAGAGTCACTGGAAAATACAATCATGCTAGGGAAGGTTGAGGGCAGCAGGAAAAGAGGAAGACCCAACAAGAGATGGATTGACTCTCTCAAGGAAGCCAAGGCCCTCAGTTTGCAAGATCTGAGCAAGATTGTCAAAGACAGGACATTTTGGAGGGCTTCGATTCATAGGGTCGCCATGAGTCGGAAGCGACTTGATGGCACTTAACCCACACACACCCTACACCAACCTAACTCCGACAGTCTCTCCTTTTGAGATATTTTATCACATGTTAACAGAGAGTACAGGATGAGGCCTGAGTTACACAGGAGTTGGAGGACAATGTTCTTTGTGTGAGCCTAGAGAGAATTTTCCAGGCGTTGCTTAGCAACGATGAATTCTGAGGCCTAGCCAGTCACCTGCAGCGAGGGATCAATGCAGCATCTTCTGAATCCCTCTTGTACCCAAACCCAGTTTTACCCTCTCAAAGCTATCTAGGAGAGGACACCTAGTTTGGGGTTAGGCCTCTGATCCCAACTAAGTGGACAAAACTCTCACCATCCCCCCCCTTCCACTCCCAAAGGCTAGGCAGGACACTCCAACCAAGAGGCTGTGGCCGCCGGGCAGTTGGGAGTTGGCGCTCCCCAAACTGACCCCACAACCCTTGCCATGGCTAGCCAAGAGTTGCTTCAGATCAAGATCTTGTTCTGGTAAGGCGGGAATGGGTCAGTCATTTGGTCCCCCTGTCCCTTTAATACCCACCCACATTGGGTTGCCATCCTCCAGTTGGGGCCTGGAGATCTCCTGGAATCGCAACTGATTCCCAAATGAAAGATATCAGTTCCCCTGGAGAAAATGACTGCTTTGGAGGGAGGGTTGCCAACCTCCAGGTACTAGCTGGAGATCTCCTGCTATCACAACTGGTCTCCAGCCGATAAGAGATCAGTTCATAGGGTTGCCAGGTCCCTCTTTGCCCCCGGCGGGAGATTTTTGGGGCAGAGCCTGAGGGGGCGGGGCTTGGGGAGATATTGGCACTTCAATGCCATAGAGTCCAATTGCCAAAGCGACCACTTTCTCCAGATGAACTGATCTCTTCGGCTGGAGATCAGTTGTAATAGCAGAAGATCTCCATCTAGTACCTGGAGGATGGCAACTCTTATCAGTTCACCTGAAAAAAATGTTTGAAAAGTTTTAGGGTTGCCAACATACTGGAGAAAAGAATGTCCTGTTCCTTTTATATCCCAACTTTTACCTCCAAATACCCCTTAATTTTTTTCTCACAGCTGTAAAAAAACACACCCTTTTGTTTATTTTATTTCTACCTTTATTTCCCAATAAGAAATGTCTAAAGCTTATGAAAAGCGATTATAATGCAGTCATAATAAAACAGAAGTTCAACTATCTGATTGTCCCTGATCGCCTTATCACACAGATATAGGGTTGCCAACCTCCAGGTACTATAGGAAAAAAACAGCACACGGGCTCACTATGTAGAAATACTCTATGTTGTAATAATTTTTTAAATTGTTCTTTGAAAATTTATTACAACATAGAGTATTTCTACATAGTGAGCCCGTGTGCTGTTTTTTTTCCTATACTTTGTGATACAGCACTAGTGTTTTTGTCCTTGGTTGAACCTCCAGGTACTAGCTGGAGATCTCCTGCTAATACAACTGATCTCCAGCTGATAGATATCAGTTCACCTGGGGCAAATGGCCACTTTGGCAACTGGAATCTATGGCATCGAAGTCCCTCCCCTTCCCAAACCCTGTCCTCCTCAGGCTCCACCCCCAAAACCTCCCACCGGTGGCAAAGAGGAACCTGACAACCCTACACAGATATGATGAAAGTTGTCATAGCATTGCCATGGCTTTTTGCTAATATCTGCAAGGCCCTGTTAAAAATTAGCAGTCCTACTTACAGTTTTTTTCACTTCTGCTTTACAGAGGCGGATGAGGGTACCAAAGTCGGGTAAGTAACCCTATTCCCCCTTTCCAGCATCCTATTTAGCCATTTAGCCCCACCGTTCCATTCTTTAAACCCTCGCCCTCCTTTGCCTGACCTGGCTAACCCAGGCTAGCCCAATCTCATCAGATCTCGGAAGCAAAGCAATGTCGGCCCTGGTTAGCATTTGCATGGAATTCCTCCAAGGAATACTAGGGTCAAGATGCAGACACAGGCAATGGCAAACCACCTCTGAACTTCTCTTGCCTTGAAAACCCCATGAGGTCACCATAAGTCAGCTGTGACTTGAACAGCAACAAATTTTTAAATCTCCTTTAAGTTTGATTGTCTCTGAGCTCCTCTCCCCAAGCTTTGTGACCCCCCATTTTAATACCCCCTATGCTTTTGATGCCACCCAGTGTGGGGAGGGGCAGCACGTTTCTTTCTGTTACCCACAACACTTCTCTGGTTTGAGAACGAACTGACTTCGCACTACTGTGATCCTCTCTCCAGTACCTGCAGTTGAAGCAAGCCCTGGAAAAAAGCTTCCCAAAGCAGCTAGACATTGTAAGTGACTGGGAACAAGGGCGGGCAGGTGGGGGTGGGGGGGAGAGAGATGCAACAAGATCGTGGGGCGGTGGGTGGAGGGGAGGAACCAGGAGTAATTTGACTGGCCCTGCTCATGTGAACATCAGCCGAGCTCAGCTGGATCAACCCAAAGGTCTATCTGGTCCCACACCCTGTTTGTTTCATAGCAGCCAGTCAGATTGTGTCCCTGGGATACCCATAGGGTTGGCAAGTGCCTGGTGGTGGTGGGCAAAACCCTGCCAATCCACCCGGCTGCCCACCAACCAGCTGAGGGTCTGGGGGCAAGCGTGCACGCATTCCTGCACGCCGACCCACTTCACTTCCGGGTGTAAACTGCATCGCAACGGGCCTTTTACCACTTTGAGTGGTAAAAGGCCCCTTGCGATGCGTCTTTTCTGGGTGTAAACCTGAAGTGATGCGATTGTGTTGGCGCGGCCAAGCGCATGTGATCCATGCCTCCGCTCCGCCTCAAAATCCTCCCGCCGGAGGAGAGGGGGGACCTGGCAACCCTAGATACCCACAAGCAGGGCAGGGAGGCGATAGGCCATTTTGCCTTTTGCTCCCTAGTGGGTAGCATACTGAGTGATACTGCTTCTGAACCTGGAGGTTCCATTTAGCTTTCGAGGCTAACATGAAAGTAAGAGCGGCCCTGATGGATGGTTTAAAAAACCAGCTCTTCTTCTTCTTCCTCTTAACAACCATGTGAGTTAGGTGAGGTTGGAAGAGAGTGATTGGCTGAAGGCCACCCAGCAAGCTTTGCAACTGACTGGGGATTTGAAGTGGCATTTCCCCACTCCTGGGCTGACTCACTAACTACTACACCATACTGTGTATTAGGCAGCTATGTCTTCTCTTGGAATGGAAAGTGTTACAGGGAAAGTTCGCCTGTAACACCAACACCTCCCTGCGTGTCAGTATGGCTTGAGTAGGGAGATCTGCTCACCTAGAAAGGGCTGTGACTCATCGTAGGCAAGTAAACCTGTGCGGATCTGCCTTTGCGTGTCCCCGTTGAAGTTGCCATGTTCAGCTGTCCCTAGTTAGAAGCAAAGAAACTACACTGTTCCTGTGAAGTCTATCAACTTTGTCCTGCGTGAACAAGACAGATTCTCTCTCTTAACCTTTCCTTGCCTCCTCTCCAGAGCGGTGAAATTGCCCCGGATCGTGGTGCCTTTGAGGTGATTCTCCTAGACAGTGGCGAGTTACTGCACTCTAAGAAAGTGAGTACCGAATGGATCCTTTATTTGGCACTAACCTCGCTATTGAAGTTCCTAGTAGGGGCCATGCCGGGGTATGCATTCAGTTCTGGGTAGCTGGCAAAGAGGTGTACTTTGGGGCATATTACTATGCTGGGGAACCATGGCTCTATGGGTACAGCACATGCTTCTAGAGCAGACGTTCCCACAGTCAGTTCCCTGGCATCTCAGCTGGCAGAAAAAAACCTTCTGTGCCCGAGTCCCTGAGTAGCTGCCTCAAGTCCATAGAGTAGACCATAGCACATTAGAGAGTCCAAAGGTCCAGCTCGGCAGAAGGCAACTCTGTATGTTCAGGAGCAAAAATCCTTCAGCTACATTTTATCTGCTTTGAGGGGCCCTGGTTTTGTGGCAGAGTACTTGCACTGAATACAGAAGGTCTGAGGTCCACTCCTAAGCATCTCCTCCGAAAAGGGTCTCAGATGGCTGGATTGGGAAAGAACTGAGCCATGGTTCAGTGGTAGAGCATATGTTCGGCATGCAGAAGGTAAACGCATGAAGCTGCCTTCTACTGAATCAGACCCTTGGTCCATCAAAGTCAGTATTGTCTACTCAGACTGGCAGCGGCTCTCCAGGGTCTCAGGCAGGGGTCTTTCACATCACCTACTTGCCTGGTCCCTTTAACTGGAGATGCCAGGGATTGAACCTGGCACCTTCTGCATGCCAAGCAGATGCTCTTCCACTGAGCCACAGCCCCTCCCCAACATCTTCAGTTGAAAGGACCAGGGAGTAGGTTGTGTGAAAGACCTCCGCCTGAGACCCTGGAGAGCCACTGCCCTAGCTGAGTAGACAATCCTGATCTTGATGGACAGATGGTCTGATTCAGTCCAAGGTAGCCTCATGTGTTCATGAGCAGCCAACACTGAAAGGTCTCATTCATTGATGATTTTCACTGTCTGGGGAACAAGGAATGGGGCCTGTAAAGATTGGATGGAGTCAGGATTCTGGAATTACTGTGTCAAGCCAAGCTGGGACATCTCTGTGGGACAGAGACCCAGAACATCTGGGACAGTGATGCCACCTAGTGGGCAAAGGTCATATTTCCCAATTTTAGAAGACACCAAATGAAAATAAAGTTCCCTCTTCTGGAATTGCAGGGAAAGCCAAGAAAAAAGGTGTTGGTTTTTTTTTTTTAAAGTTTGCATTCATTAAATGCAAAATCTATGGCAATGCTTAATAATGGATAGTAAATTAAATCTTTATTATTTTGTTCTGTTTGTCAGTTCCAATATAACTGCCATATGAGTGTGCTACCAAACAAACCTAAGATGTTACTATATCTACTGGCAAAATACCTCAGATTAGAGCTACCTGGTGGTCCATATTAAATTCAGTTTGCAAAGGAACTAAAATCCTGAGAGCCAGCTGCTCTGGGCTTTTGCAGCCCAGGTTTTGCAAGTCTTAGTTTAATTTGCTCAAGATTTAAGGAGTTTAGTTTAATTTGCAAAACTGATTGCATAGGAAACATCAAGCAGAGGTGGCAGGGTTTTGGTTTCAAAGATGCTAGCCTCTTTGGAGGGGTCGGTGAGGAACCTGAAGGGTCTGTGGCAGAGCTGTTCAGGAAGGAACTAGGGCAAGAATCTAGCAATATGAACAAATAGGCAGGGTTGCTGATAGGCAAGGAAAATGTTGCTCCAATTCAGGCTTCAGTTGTAGAAACGGGCCACTGAAGCTTCTCATGTAGGGTTGCCAGGTCTCTCTTTGCCACCAGTGGGAGGTTTTTTGGGCGGAGCCTGAGGAGGGTGGGGATTGGGGAGGGAAGGGACTTCAATGCCCTAGAGTCCAATTGCCAAAGCGGCCATTTTCTCCAGGGGAACTGATCTCTATCAGCTGGAGATCAGTTGTAATAGCAGGAGATCTCCAGCCACTACCTGGAGGTTGGCGACCCAATTCTCATGGCAGGGCAGTAAATAACATCCTCTGGTAAATAACATCCCACTAAATTTCTATTAAAGGGACTGGATTTTTCTCCAGGCAGTAGACAACTCTGATCTTGGAAGGTCTCTTCCACTCCCAATTGACATTTCCTATGCAATCGGGTTTGCAAATTAAACACTCTAAAACCTGAACTAATCCCAATATGCTTTGCAAAGCCTGGGTTGCTAGGTCAGAGGTTTAGACGTGGCTTGGGTCTCTCTTTTGGAAAACCGGCGAAAGGAAGGGGTCTCTCATGGCAGTGAATAGTCCCTTTTCCTCCCTCCAAGAATGGCGATGGGTATGTGGACTCCAATGAGAAGGTCAAACGGATCTGCAGCACCATCAAGACGAAGCTGAAGCCACAGAGGCCCATGTTCGATCAGAAGCAAATGATGGTGACCGGCTGACCAAAGCCGAGCTCGACATTAGGCAATGAAGCAAGAACTACAGAGGCAGACAAACAGACAAGCAAAACAGAGCCAGAGGCTGACGGGAGTTCGAGACAGGAGGATGCAAAGAATGCTGGCCTGCAAACAAAAAGTAACCCAGCACCATAAGCAGCAAGGTAGTGGGAAAGGGCTCCAGCAAAGGACTCTTGGTACTTACATATAGGGATACATCTGGGGTGGATGGAAAGGGGAGGGGCTGTGGCTGAGGCTGAGTGGAAGAGCCTTTGCTTTGCATACTGAAGGTCCCTGGTTCGATCCCCAGCATTTCCAGTTAAAAGGATGAGGTTGTAGGTGATATGAAAGACCTCTGCCTGAGACCCTGGAGAGCTGCTGCCAGTGTGAATACACAAGACTGACTTTGATGGGTAGGGTTGCCAACAGTTACTAGCTGAAGATCTCCTGCTATTACAACTGATCTCCAGGTGCCAGAAATCAGTTCCCCTGGAGAAAATGGCCGCTTTGGCAATTGCACTCTATGGCACTGAAGTCCCTCCCCAAACCCCACCCTCCTCACGCTCCACCCCCAAAATATCCAGGTATTTCCCAACCTGGAGCTGGCAACCCTATTGGTTCCCCTGGAGGAAATGGCTGCTGTGGAGGGTGGACTATATGCGTTGTACCCTGCTGAGGTCCCTCCCCTCCCCAAGCCCCACCCTCTCCAGGTTCCATCCCCCAAATCTCCAGTTATTTCCCCACCCAGAGCTAGCAACCGTACATGCAGTCCACCTACCGAAGTAGCCATTTTCTCCAGCAGGTGGAATAAATGTTTTAAATATATAAATAATAAATAAATACACAATCAATGTAGTCTGGAGATCAGGTATAATTCCAGGACATCTCCAGCCTCCACCTGGAGGTTGACAACCCTAACACCAACTCCATAACTGAAGCTGTTGGTGAACGCACACCCCAACCCGCTAATCTTGTCTGTCTTCTTGCAGGATGTGAATTAGCTGTGGGAGGCAGATTTATGATGGAATCGACCGAAAGGGAGCAACAGCCGTGGCCGATACCTGATTTTCCCCTCTGCCCTTTGCAGCTCCATTTACACACTTGCCTCTGCTGTGGCCAGCAAACAATAAAAGATTACCCCAAAAAAAGAAGTTAGGTTTTATTTCCTAGGTTGTTTATTCTCAGGTTTTCTTGGGGGAGAAAGTGAGAAGGAGTATTTCGTTTTGTAATTCTGGCCTTCAGGACCAACCATAGGGTTGCCAGGTCCCTCCTCGCTACCAGCGGTAGGTTTTGGGGGCGGAGCCTGAGGAGGGTGGGGACTTCAATGCTATAGAGTCCAATTGCCAAAGCAGCCATTTTCTCCAGGTGAACTGATCCCTATCGGCTGGAGATCAGTTGTAATAGCTAGAGATCTCCAGCTAGTACCTGGAGGTTGGCAACCGTAACCAACCATTATGTTTTTGCTTTCCCTGTCCACTTTCTAGCTGTTATCTACATTGCAGCAAAGATTTCAGAATTAGAACTCAGAACATCCAAACCTGAGAACACAATTTCTGCAAAGTCTCTGAGCTGAATCTTCTCTTGCAGCACTGCCTACCTGGTATCCAGGGCTATATGTGTCATGTTACACTTGTATCTGTCTGTATATTTTTAAAAATGCATGGTGTGGCAAAAGTGGCAAAAGAGAACTTTCTCTGTGCTATGATAGCAGGGCACTCAATGAAGATGGTGACAGGGAAAAGAGGATACTTCTTCACACAACACATAACTAACCTATGGAACTCATGGCCACAGGATGGCTTCAGACAAATTCATGAAGGAGAGATCAATCAGTAGCTAAAGGTTCAGATTTCTGTGTACTTCTAAATACCAATTACTGGGGTGGGGGATTATAGCCTCTGTGATCTGTTTATAGGCCTTCTGTAGCATTTGTTCTAGTCCTGGGAAGAGGCAAGATGCCATTCAGGTTCCTTCCTGCCCTCAGGCATCTAAGATTTCCTCATGCTTTGAAGTCCATTTTCAGTGGAGGGAATTCAATTATAAGTGCGGTAACTGCACTTATCTCCAGGGAAAAAAAACTGTGTGCCCAGGATTTTGAATCTCTACTTTTTGTGCTTCCATGGAATTGTAGCGTCCACACAGAATTAAGGGCTACTGTAGGTGTATAAATCTCTCTCCATCCCTGTGGGCCATTCCGCCCGGCCTTAAAGGTCACTCCACTCATCGGAGTGGACGGGTTTCCTTTTGTGGCAATTCTCTTGTGGTTTGGGGTAGCATCCAGCTAGAAAGTGGGGCCTCCGTAGCAGATCTGTGGAGGCAGAATGCAAGAAGTAGGTGTGCCAACTCCAGCTTGGGAAATCCCAGGAGATCTGGGGGTAGCGCCGGGGTGGCTCAGCAGGGATGTGACATCACGATTGGACTTCTCCTAGACCAGGGGTGGGAAACGTCAGGCCCGGGGGCCATTTAAGGCCCGCAAAATCATTTGGTCTGGCCCTTCATGGTCCTGGCAGATCTCTAGCTCAGAAGGATCTAAGACTGGTGATCCGCCCCCTCCCGTGGACAGGAATAGCCTCTGTTCAAGGCGGATGTGAGTTTGTTTTGCTGAGAAAAGGAACCTTTTTCCCCCTTGCAGAAGAGTCCTTAGCTATGGAGCTGCTAGGACCGCTCAAGGAACTGTTAATCCTTTCCCACCCGGGCAATGGAGAAACATATTCCCAATTGTACTACAAGAGGGCTGGGGGTGGAAGTGGTGACAATGGAGTGGTTAAAGGAGGCAGAGCCAGAATGCGCACACGGGGGAGAGGCATTCTTAGCCAGTGTGCCCTCGTTTCATCCCTGAAGGCGCAGGTAGCATGAGCTGGCTGTAGAATCTGGCTCCGACCATGTGGAGCAGGAGCAACTCCAGCGTGTGGCTGGACGGCTACGCCCGGCTGGTGCAACAGACCATCCTGTGCCACCAGGTGGGCCAGTGCACCACCAGTTGGATGCCTGCCTGCTTGACCACGCCAGAGGGGGGTCATCTGGGGCAGCTGCCTGTTTGGGGCTTGGTCGGCTAATTTTTAAGTTGATAATTTTGTACGGCCTGTGAATGATGTTATAAATATCCAAATGGCCCTTGGCGGAAAAAAGGTTCCCCACCCCTGCTCTAGGGGATCTGATCTCTGTGGTCTGGAGATCAGTCGTAATTCCAGAAGAACTCCAGCCCCAGGCTTGAAGTTGTCAAGCCTATTCACAATGTAGGTGACTGTGGCATCGCTTTCCTTCCTGCCCACCTGCCCTTCAGGGGTCAGTCTGCCATACTCAGACTGTGGTCTCATACTCAGTCATCACCTTAGGGCAGGGGGCCAGGTACCTCTTGTGTGGGGCCCGGCCACCCACTCTGTGGGATTCCCCACCCTGGCAAGCGCCCAGCTCAGGCTGCACTGTGGCCACATGGATGCCATGCTCGCAGAACACCCGCTGGACCCGCTCCATCACTGCCTCGAAGGCGGCAGCGTCGAAGCAGTATACCTGGGCCGTGGCCACCAAACTGCCCGGGCCGTCCAGCTGCCAAACGTGGAGCTCCCGCACGGCCGCCACGCCTTCTGTGGCGCGCAGCCGCAGCTCCAGCAGCCGCAAGTCCAGGTCTTCTGGAATGGCCTGCAGGAGCACCAGGGCGGAGCCACGTAAGGCTGGCCACGCCAAGAGCAGCAGGGCTACGGCCACGGCCACGGCGAGCCCAGGGTCCAGGTAGAGCAGCCAGCAAGGGACCTGGGCATGTGGCAGTGGCTCAGAGGCAGGCCAGGCCTGACATGGGGGTCCAGCACATTGCCTGATGCAGGAGGCACGACCCAGGCACGGAGTCCAGAGGATGTGAAGAGTGAGCGAATACAAGAGGACAGCCGCGGGTCCCAAACAGGGCACCATCCAGCCAAAGCAAAGGGCTCGCCACGGTCCAGGCTTCTCCACAGGTGACGCAGGGTTGCAGTCCGCGGGTTCCTCTAGCCAGAGCCAACTCTTGGCTGAGGATCCATTCCCCAGAAGGTCTGCAGAGAAAGGAGAACAAGAAAACTGAAATGGAGGGGGAGTTTATTGATTCAGTTATTTATAGGGTTGCCAACTTCCAGGTCGTGGCTGGGGATCTCCCGATATTACAACTGATCTCCAGGCGACAGAGATCAGTTCCCCTGGAGAAAATGGCCGCTTTGCTACATGGACTCTATGGCATTGAAGTCCCTTCCCTTTCCAAACCCCACCCTCTTCAGGCTCCACCCCCAAAATCTCCAGGTATTTCCCAACCCAGAGCTGGCAACCCTAGTTACTTTATTAGAAACAGTATTGATTGTATGCAGTCAAAGGCCATACAATCCGTTATATAGACATAAATAGAGCATAAAACATGAATCACAGATTGTGCGAAAAAGGTGATGCCTTGCTCCTCCCTTTTTGGGGGGGTGTATGGAGGGAAACAGGATGAAAAATATTTAAAATAAATAAATGCAGAAGATTCCAGAAATTAAATGGCACTGTAAAGATTGGCAACATTTATTCCAGAGTGTGAGTCAGGGCTCACTTCCTCAGATGCATGAAGATCACATCCATAGCATACACATTCATGTGTGTGTTAAGTGCTGTCAAGTCACGTCCGACATATGGCGACCCTATTAATTAATCGCCTCCAAAATGTCCTATCTTTGACAGCCTTGCTCAGGTCTTGCAAACTGAGGGGTGTGGATTCCAATACTGAGTCAACCCATCTCATGTTAATCTTTTCCTGCTGCCTTTCCACTTTTCCTGACGTTATTGTCTTTTTTAGTGAGTCTTACTTTCTCATAATGTGACCAAAGTACGATAGCCTCAGTTTGTCCATTTTAGCTTCTAGGGAGAGTTCAGCCTTGATTTGATCTCTAGAACTCACTGATTTGTTTTTTTGGCGGTCCATTGTATCTGTAACACCACATTTCAAATGTAAACTTTCTTCCTGACAGCTTTCTTTGTCTCGCTTTCAAACCCATACATAGTGATGGGAAATACTATGGCATGAATTATCTTGATCGCCTCTCTTTGTAACACCTCCCTTTCTGTTGCTTGTAACTTCCAGAATCAATACAACTGCGATGGATGTACACTTTATTCAGGTGATGAATAAATCGTGTCAGTAAAAATAAACTGTGTCAGAATAAATATAATGAGCTCTAGCATAAATTGGTCAGTCTTAGGGTTACCAGCTCTGGGCTGGGAAATTCCTGGAGATTTGGGGATGGATCCTGGGGAACTGATCTCTCTAGTCTGGAGATCAATTGTAATTCCAGGATTTTTCCAGACCTCACCTAGAGGTTGGCAGCCCTAGTCAATCTTTAAGGTACCACCAGTGTGGTGTACTGGTTAAGACCGGTGGTTTGGAGAGGTGGAGTCTGATCTGGAGAACCGGCTTTGACTCCCCACTACTCATCATGAGCGGTGGACACTAATCTGGTGAACCTGGTTGGTTTCCCCACTCCTACACATAAGGCCAGCTGGGTGACCTTGGGCTCTCTCAGCCCCACCTACCCCAGTCACAGCTCTCTCAGCCCCACCTACCTCACTGGGTGTCTGTTGTGGGGAGGGGAAGGGAAGGTGATTGTAAGCCGGTTTGATTCTTCCTTAAGTGGTAGAGAAAGTCGGCATATAAAAACCAACTCTTCTTCATCTTTTTTTTAATGTTGAAGCAGACCAACACAGTACTCCTCTGGAATGGTGGTAGTGGAGACCCTCCTCCACTGTGTCCCCCTCCCCTCCCCATAAAAATACACCCCAGACTCACCTTCCGTCTCCTGGGCAGAGCTGTCAGTCTGTGTGGCTTTTCTGCTACAGCAGGGTCTCAAGCCGGGCACCAGGCGGTGCATTTCATGTGACTCAGTCCTGGCCAGGTGAATGGGGATTCCCACTGCCCCGATGCCCATCAGCACCAGCGCATGCTCTGTGACTTGTGGCTCAGCTACCCTGCGGAACGCCTCAGGGACCAGGATCAAGCTCAGGGCACTCAAGAACACAGTGCTGACCAAGGTGCCCGTGACCCGTGCCCGTGCCCACCCGAAAGTGTTCCTCTCACCGAGGCAGCCTTCGGTGGCCAGCCAGCCATCTGCCAAGGAAACCCCTAAAGCCAAGGTGCCTGCCAGGGTGTGGAAGGAGCAAGAAAGCAAGAGGAGAGACCCGGTGGCCCGGCTTGCAACCACCTCCACCACAAAGAGGGTGACGGAAAGACAGAACTGGCCGGCTGGGCCACCCGTTGCACCCCAAGTCCACAGGGACCCCACACTGGTCCAGAATCCCATCTGGGCTTTCCCCTTCTTCCCAACCAGCTTCCAGTCCTGGCTGCCCCTTCCGTTTCACTTCTCTGCTCCGATCCTCGATCCTCGTCCGTTTCTTTGCCGCGCCAAGTGCACATTCAGGGCACCTGCTTAAAGCCCAGTTTCCCACCAGCCCTCTTTCAGTTTCCACCTCTCCGTGCCACCTTCAGCCTGGACTCTGGCTGCTCCTGCCTTTGCAAGCTGCCTCATTCGATGGCCCTCCTTGCTGGCCTCTGCCCTGCTGCCTCTTCCAAGTTTTTGCTCTTGGCTGAAGTTTTGCACTCTGAATAGCTGGTGCACACAGCCCCACAGACTCCAGGGGTCCTTTAAAGAGGCAGTTCTCTCTCTCTCTCCCTCTCAATCTCTTTTGCTGGCTCCATGCCCAGGCTTCTACCAGCTGCAGAAGCGAGTCATAACCATGCATGTTATTCTCCCTTACAGAACAGAAGTGTGCATGGGGTGGGGGGAGAGAAATCCCTCCGGTAGCACAATATTGTTCTTGCAGATCCAGGGGGAGAAGACCGCTTGCACATTTATGACTCATGCAGCTGCCCTCCCCTTCCTCCAAACTGTCCAGCAGCCAACAAGCTTAGTGAATGTCTGTACCAGCTTAATTGGGGGACTTGAGTTTGGCATAGAAATGCCACAGATTGCAACTTGCTCAGCCTAGCCCAATCTCACCAGATCTCGGAAGCCAAGCAGGGTCAGCCATGGTCAGTACTTGGATGGGAGACCACCAAGGAAGACCGGGGTTGCTACAGGGAGGAAGGCAATGGCAATCCACCTCTGCTCATCCCTTGCTTTGAAAACCCTCTGGAGCAGAAGAGAATCCCCAGTGACACTACGAAATTAATCATCTAAATCACGCACTGCTAGCAAATGGCTATTCCAGAAATGAAATCAGAAGGGCCATTAAACCAAACAAAAATCAGAAAACTCAGGAAAAACAGTCTCCCATAGGAAAGGTATTCTTGCCATTTATTAAAGAAGTCACTGATAGGATGGAGAAACCTTTGAAAAAACATAACCTACAAACAGTTTAAACCCACCAAGAAAATACAACAGATGCTACGATCAGCAGAAGACAAAAGAGATCCCCTCACAATATTGTCGAAGGCTCTCACAGTCAGAGTTCATTGGTTCTTGTAGGTTATCCGGGATGTGTAACCGTGGTCTTGGTATTTTCTTTCCTGACATTTCACCAGCAGCTGTGGCAGGCATCTTCAGAGGAGTAACAGTGTTACTCCTCTGAAGATGCCTGCCACAGCTGCTGGCGAAACGTCAGGAAAGAAAATACCAAGACCACAGTTACACAGCCCGGATAACCTACAAGAACCAAAGACCCCCTCACCTCTGCAGGAGTATATCGTATACCTTGCAGTTGTGGACAAGTTTACATCGGGACCACACAACGCAGCATACAAACAAGGATAAAAGAACATGAAAGATACTGCAGACTTGGCCAACCTGAGAAATCAGCAGTGGCTGAACATGGACTGACACAAACAGGACACAGGGTCTTATTCCAAGACACTGAAAGACTGGACAATTCTACCAACTATTTTGTCAGATTGCACAGAGAAGCCATTGAAATTCATAAACATCAGCACAACTTTAACAGAAGAGAGTTTAAGAATGAATAAGGCTTGGCTTCCTGTCCTGAAAACCTCCAGACTAACAAAGACTACAGTCCACAATAGCCATGCAGATTAGCTTTGCATTCCACATGTTAACAGATCACTTCAGGATACAATGGCTCCATATTAACATACCACACCCTCATTAGCACATTATCTTGATACTTACAGGACAATGATTAGCACATTACCTTTGATACTTTTTGCAGGACAGTGACTCAGCTCAAACCCAACCCCTTTCTGACTATATATTACTCTTCCTACACACTTGACACTGAGAGACACTGTCCTTCAGTGTTACTCCTCTGAAGATGCCTGCCACAGCTGCTGGCAAAAAGTCAGGAAAGAAAATACCAAGACCACGGTCACCCGGATAACCTACAAGAACCAATGAACTCTGACCGTGAAAGCCTTCGACAATATTTTACACTCTAGGAGCTTCCTCAAATATCTATGGTTTTCACCACAGAGACTACAGGGATACCTGTAGTGTTGTGGACACCACATAGTCACGTCTGGGTGCTCATCCAGAAATGGCATTGCGATGTCAGTGATACTCCCCCAGGTTCCATCCCAAAACACTCCCAGCAGTTGTCAGCACAGGGCTGGCAACTCTAAATCAGCGATCCTATTAAGTTGTCCCAGGCTTAGAACCATAGAATCATAGAGCTGGAAGGGACCACCAGGGTCATCTAGTCCAACAATGCAGGAAATTCACAAATACCTCCCCCCTCACCCCTAGTGACCTCTACTCCATGCCCAGAAGATGGGGGTGGGGGGAACCCTCCACGATCCCTGGCCAATCTTGTGCGGTAGCTAAAAAAAGGCAAATGTGATTTTGGGCTGTAGCAACAGAAGTATAATGTCCAGATCACACGAAGTGATGGTATCGCTTTATTTTGTTCAGATTTGGGCACCACAATTCAAGAAGGATGTAGACAAGCTGGAACATGTCCAGAGGAGGGCAATGAAGATGGTGAGGGGACTGGAGACCAAGTCCTATGAGGAAAAGTTGAAGGAACTGGGTATGTTTAGCCTGAAGAGGAGAAGACTGAAAGGGGATATGATAACCATCTTCAAGTACTTGAAGGGCTGTCATAGAGAGGATGGTTATGAGTTGTTTTCTGTTGCCAGAACCAACGGGCTGAAATTAAAAGAGTTTTAGGCTAAACATTAGGAAGAACTTTCTGACAGAGCGGTTCCTCCGTGGAACAGGCTTCCTCGGGAGGTGGTGGGCTCTCCTTTTTTGGAGGTTTTTAAGCAGAGGTTAGATGGCCATCTGTCAGCAATGCTGATTCTATGACCTTAGGCAGTTCATGAGAGGGAGGGGAGGAAGGGTTGTATCAGTGCTCGGCTCTCGTGGCCCTTTCTTACAAGTCCAGGGTAATGCCAATTGCCACTTTGGGCTCAGGAAGCAATGTTCCTCCAGGCCTGCATTGTGCAGGGAGTTGGACTAGATGACCCTGGTGGCCCCTTCGATTCTGTGATCACAGGCTCTCCCTCATTTCACAGATGAAAACACATGCATGTTAACCCATCTGAATCTTACCTCATGCTTTTTCACACCTGACCAAAGGCTCTGCAATATCTGGTGGTTTGGTCTGCAAGTGACCCGGTGTTGCCTATTCCAGGTTGGGAAATTCCTGGAGATTTGGGGATGGCGCCTGGAGGAAGCAGAGTTTGGGGTATGTGAAAGGGAACTCAGCAGGGATATGATGCTAGAGAGTCCACCCTCCAAAGATGCCGTTACCTCCGGGGAAACCGATCTATGTAGTCTGGACAGCAGCTGGAATTCTGCTGGAATTCCAGGTCCCACCTGGAGGTTGATAAACCTCGCTTTACCACTAACTGAGAAGCTACAAAAGGGATTCTTAGCAAGGGAATGGTCCTGCCATGTGATCAGCTCTTTAAAGCTCACCGCAGCAGTTGTAATGCGTTAAATGGGAGGCAGTGCACTGTGTGGGGCCTTCATGTTCATGCACATTTTCATGCATCTGCAGTAGAGACAAGACTCACCCATTCCTCACTCTAGGGTTGCCAACCTCCAGGTACTAGCTGGAGATCTCCTCCTATTACAACTGATCTCCAGTTGATAGAGATCAGTTCACCTGGAGAAAATGGCCACTTTGGCAATTGGACTCTATGGCACTGAGGTCCCTCCCCTCCCTTCCCCAAACCCCGCCCTTCTCAGGCTCCACCCCAAAAACCTCCTGCTGGTGGCAAAGATGGACCTGGCAACCCTACCTCACTCAGACTATTGATAGTATTTATTTACTGAATTTGTATGCCGCTTCTCCAGAGACCTGCTTTTCTAGACCTTTAGGGAGCTGAACCCAGAATAATGGCAGTGCTGCCTACTCACATTAACAAAAGGCAAAAACACACCGAAAAGGCAAAAACAGGGATGCTCATTTACCATGGACAGGGCTTGCCTTTGATAAACAGGGACAACAGGCATGGATATTAGTGTTATTATTACCACTACTACTATTATTACTTTATTCATAGTATGCCTTTCTCACTGAGACTCAAAGCAGGTTACACAGTCACAGAAGAAATCAATACAATCAATAGGATGAGACATCTAATAAGCAATGTAATAGGACTAAGATTACAGAATATAAGGATTGTGCACTGGAATAGAATTCTTGCCCGCAGCCCCCAAAGCTCCGTTCCCCTTTCTTTCACTCGTTGATTCCAGATATGCAAGATCCAGCCACAAGCTGACAAGTCATTCTGCACATGTCCCAGCCATTTTCTTTTGGGATGGAGGGGGAGACGCCGTGCGTCTGTCAACCTTTGCTCAGTTCAAACCTTGGATGTTTCTTCCAGTCACAGCCAGTAGGCGGCGTTGTGGGTCCCAGCCCCACGCAAGGAACTCAGCCGGCATTGGGGTCCCTTTATATTTAATAGTAATGTGGCTGGCGCGGGAAGCAGCTAAGGCACCTAGGGGTTCAAAGAAAAAAAAGGGGGGGGAATACTGTCATAACACCGCTCCGGAAGTCCAAGGGTGGAGGGCACCAAGGTGGGTGGTGGAGGTTCGGGCACTATGTATTTTACAAAGGATAGTAAACAATGTATTAGCAACGGATGTAATAGTGCTCTGTATAATCTATGTTTTTGTACTGAATTATGATTTTAATTTTGTTTTATATTTTCTTTTCTTTTTTTCTTTTTGTGTGTGTTTAATTATAAAAAGCAATAAAAAAATTATTAAAAAGGGGGGGCAGGGCTCCCCCCCCCCAGGCAAGCCAATCAGGGGAGCAAAGATTGAACGAACGTTCGAATGAATGGAAAACGAGGCTCGAACAGTAGGAAAGAGCAGACACGTTCCTGGGCCTTTAAGGCGAAGCTCCCGTTCCTCCGCTCACGCACCCGTTTGTCCCTCTACGGCCACCGCCGTTCCTTCCGGCAACTTCCTCAGGTGACCCAAACAGCGGCCGCGCGACAGAACCGTCGCTTCCGGTGCTGCTGCCGCCGCCGGGAGGAGTCTCCGGAGCCAGGCCCAGCGGGGGGTGAGGGGCGCCCTTGTTTCCCCCCCCCCGGGGGGGCACGGGAAAGGTGGGAGGGGGTCGTCCTCGCGTGACCAAGCCTGCCCTTCCCTTTGGTTTCCTTGGGGGGCAGTGCCCCGTGGAAGGGGGAGGAGCCCCCAGGGACCCCCCAATAGCCCCTCCCACTTTCCAGATTGCTTGCTTTAAGACCCGGGGGGGGCCCTCTGTTTTTATTCTGGGAAGTCTGCGTGGGGAAGCTGTAGGGGGGCGCAATGATAGGGGGAAACCTGGGAGTAATTGGGGGGGGGTGGTTTCATCCCTCAGGGTGGCAAGTGGACTTACTGTGGGGGGGGGGGATTGTGTTTGGGTTGATCTTCTAGGGGGTGGAACTGGACGTCGTTGGAGGACTTTCCGGGAATGAGTTGGCACTTTATCTGTTATAAGAATGAGACATCGCCATGGCGAGCGGTCATGGCTCATTGGCTGAGCCTTTGCTTTTCACATAGAAAGTCCCAGGTTCAGGCCCCGGTATCTCCAGTCAAAAAAGGATCAGGTGGTAGGTGAGGCAAAAGAACTCTGCCGCTGATTGGAGTAGACGAGACTAACTTTGATAGACAAGTGGCCGGACTCTGCATTATGCCGGTTCATGTGGATAGAATCATGGAGTTGGAAGGGACCACCAGGGACATCTAGTCCAACCCCCTGCACAATGCAGGAAATTCACAACTACTTGGCCCCCCCCCCCCCACACCCCCAGTGACCCCCTACTCCCTGCCCAGGAGATGGCAAAAAAAAAAAACACACACTCCAGGATCCCTGTCCAATCTGGCCTGGAGGAAAATTGCTTCCTGGCCCCAAAGCAGCAATCAATCAGCATTTCCCTGGGCATGTAAGAAAGGGCCACGAGAGCCGAGCACTGACTCATCCGTTCTTGTAGGTTATCCGGGCTGTGTGACCGTGGTCTTGGTATTTTCTTTCCTGACGTTTCGCCAGCAGCTGTGGCAGCCATCTTCAGTGGAGTAACACTGAAGGACAGTGTCTCTCAGTGTCAAGTGTGTAGGAAGAGTAATATATAGTCAGAAAGGGGGGGATTTGAGCTGAATCATTGTCCTGCTCAAACCCCCCCCCCTTTCTGACTATATATTACTCTTCCTACACACTTGACACTGAGAGACACTGTCCTTCAGTGTTACTCCTCTGAAGATGCCTGCCACAGCTGCTGGCGAAACGTCCGGAAAGAAAATACCAAGACCACGGTCACACAGCCCGGATAACCTACAAGAACCAATGAACTCTGACCGTGAAAGCCTTCGACAATATACTGACTCATCCCTTCCTGTCCTCCCTCTCATGATCTGCTAAGGTTACAATAGTTGGATTTGTTAAAGTTGGAGCTGCCCACAAATGTGCAGGGTCTTCCTCCTTTTTATTGTATTATCCTTGCAGTACGCTGGCATGCAGAAATGAGCTACTTTGCCTTCACAAGCTCAGCTGTGCTGGATCGGACTCATGATCTGTCTAGCCCATCATTTAGTTTGACTCAGTGACTAACCAGATGTGCCCATAAGTAGTGTGCCAGGGCTTGGAAGGCAAAGTGCCTGCTGTTGTTGCCCCCTCCCCCATATTGGTATTCAGAGAATTCCTGCCTCTGAACATGAAGGTTTTATTATTATTTATTTACTCCCATTGGAGACCCAGAGTGGCTTACGTAGTTCTCTTCTCCATTTTATCTTCACAACAACCCTGCAAGGTAGGTTAGGCTAAAAGTGTGTGACTGGCCCAAGGTCACACAGCAGGCTTCTACAACAGAGTGGGGATTCAAACGTGGGCCTCCCATATCCTAGTCCGATTCTAACCACTACACTGGCTATTTAGATTCCATTTAGTCATCATGGCTGATGGCCAACAATGGATCTATCCTTCTGCAATTTGTCTCTCCATTTTTAAAACCAACTATATTCTATGGTAGCAAATTCCAGTTGCCAATTGTTTCTTTTGACTGAAGAAGTACTTCCTTTGTCTACCCTTAGTCTTCTGCTTATCATTGATCACCCCTAACTTCTAGTATTACGGGAGAGCGAGGGAAAGTTCTCTTTACCCACTTTCTCTACAGTGCTGGATTTGAAAGGGGTACAAGGGAGGGGTGAGTGGGCAGCGCTCTGCAGCTGAGACCAGCGATCAACCCCCGGGCTTCTGTTGTTTTCTTTCGGCAGGGTTTGCTGCAGCAGTTCATGATGGAGTGCACGGCCCTGGAGAGCCTCATCGAGATGGGCTTCCCCCAGAACAGAGCGTACGTCTCTATCCCTGCAAAGGGTGGGATACAAATTTGATAGATTAAATAAGAACATAAACAGAAAAGTGGGGGAAGCAGCCCTTTTGGAAATGGTTCCATGATTCTGGGGGGCACTGGAAGTGAAGTGCCACATCCAAAGCTTAATTCAGAAAGGCACATGGGAGTGAGTTTGTGTGTCTGTGCGAGAATGCTTCCCTGCTGTCCATCTGTGCTTGAGCACACAGCTGGTTCTATAGAAAGCAGTAACAGAAAAAAGGGGAGGATTATATAATCATAGAGTTGGAAAGTACCACCAGGGTCATCTAGTCCAACCTCCTGCACAATGCAGGAAATTCACAAATACCTCCCCCACACACCCCCAGCGACCCCTACTCCATGCCCAGAAGATGGCCAAGATGCCCTCACTCTCATGAACTGCCTAAGGTCATAGAATCAGCATTGCTGACAGATGGCCATCTAGCCTCTGCTTAAAAACCTCCAGGGAAGGAGCACTTCACCTCCCGAGGAAGCCTGTTCCACTGAGCAACCACTCTAACTCTTAGAAAATTCTTCCTAATGTCTAGATGGAAACTCTTTCGATTTAATTATAACCCGTTGGTTCTGGTCTGGGGCAACAGAAAACAACTCAGCACCCTCCTCTATATGACAGCCCTTCAAGTATTTGAAGATGGTTATCATAACCCCTCTCAGTGTTCTCTTCAGGCTAAACATACCCAGCTCCTTCAACCTTTCCTCATAGGACTTGGTCTCCAGATTCTTGGGCTTTTTAATGGGCATGGGTAGGGACTACTCTGCATATCTGCCAGTGGAGAGGTGGGGTGGGCTTGCACATGTACATTGCCAGCTTTTCTCAAGGGAGCCGTGAAACCCAGCCCAAGTATATTTTCCCTTTCTCTTTCAGAGAGAAGGCCCTGGCTCTAACAGGGAACCAGGGCATTGAACAAGCGATGGATTGGTGAGTGTTATCTGTGTTTTGTCTGTACTGCAGACTCCTTCCCAGCCTTCCCCTTTCTTTCCCCCTGACTAGTGCGCCTCTTTCCTCTCCAGGCTAATGGAACATGAGAACGACCCTGACCTGGATGATCCGTACGTACCACCCCAGGGCCACGTGCTGAGCACGGAGGAGCCTCCTGAGGGAAGGACACCTGAGGCGGTGCAAGGCGAAACAGGTCAGAGCAAATTGGGACGTGCTGAGGTGGGAGAGCTGGTATGTGGTGATGTCAGCAGAGAATCACCTTTATCTCGGCTTGGTTCTTGCCGACATCTGCCGTGGGTGGAGGGTGTAAAGGAGGTAAATTTGGTTACCTTTCATGGCTGCTCTTTCAAGCTAGGCTGAGACAGTCACAGGCTGCTCTTCCAGTGACTTTAGAATTGTGCAACCAGAAAATGTCGCTTGTACAATTGGACAGTCTCTCTTTTTAAAACGTTTGTACAATTGCCAATTAATCTTTGCATATTTTATATCTCAGAATTGTGAATACAACAACTCTAGATTGAAAACAAATTTAAATGACTTTACATCCCAGTGTTCATATGGCTGAAATATAACTCCTTGAGGTGCCAAAGAACAGATCTTCAAGCTGGCTAAGGAAGACCTGGTGCGAAATTGCAAGAAACTCTCGTGGCATTGCCCGTAGTCAGGCAGCAAGACTCTAAGGATTCGTAAATCCAGACTTTGATTACTACAGGTGGCCTGTGGAAACTTTCTGCCTGTTAAAATAAATGCAGAGGCTCACAGAATTTTGCAGGAGGAAGAGAATGCTATGCCAAACCCCACAAGTCCATCATGTTAACTGCTTCTGTTTCTTTCTGAATCCTCTCTCACCATCTCAGACCTTAAAGAAAAATCTGAATACCCTTGATATATGTTACTTATAAAGCGCCATGTTAACTAAACGCTGTACAAAACATATATTAAAAAGAGATAGGCTCTGCTTAGAGGCAGCAGGAAAAGGGAAGTGGACACCAAGGGAAAGAGGGTCCAGTTATAGTATCTTCAGGAGTAGGTGCTGGGAAGTCCCTTTCTTTGCCTGGGGCCCAGAGAAGAGGACACTGAGCTAGATGTGCCAATGACTGGTGATACAGCAGCATCATGTACTGGGGTATTCTCTAGTTACTTTACAGGAGGGGTTGTGGCCAATGGTACACCACATGCCGAAGGTCCCACATTTCATTTCCTGGTATCTCTGACAAAAGAGTCTCAGGCAGCAGGTAGCTGTAGAAGACTCTTCCCTGCCTGAGATCCTGGAGAGCTGCTGCCCAACACTGAGCTGTATGGACCAGTGGCCTGTCTCTGTCTAAGGCAGTGGTATAATTTAGGGAAGGAGAGACAGAGGTTCAAGGTCAAAATCTTTAGAGAAGAGGTACATTTTCAAGTTCTGTTTAGTAACAGCATCCTTGAGGTGTTTGGTGAGGGGTGAATCCAGTTCCCCAAATAATGAGTATTTAGTTCCCTGGTCTCCTCCTAAAAAACACTCAGCTTTCCCCTTCCATTGGTCAGAGGATAATATACTTTTCTCCCCATAGACCCCACATTAGAGGAGTTAGTTGAGGAGGATAACCGGCACCCCCTGAGTGAAGAAGAGAAACGGGAACAGACAAAGAGGTAATCATCCAGGGTGTGTGCGTGCGTTTGCGTGCAGGTGTGCATGTTAAAACTAATATAACTTGTTCTGTGCAGCCTTGAAGCAGGGGGTTCTGGGAGAGCCCAGGGCTACAAAGCGACACTTTGACCCACCCCTCTGCCTGTTCAGGATGATGGAGCTGATTTCTCAGAAGCAGCGGGAGCGAGAGGAGCGGGAGAAACGGGAGAGCATCGAGCGGGAGAAGCAGCGCCGAAAGCAGGGCCAGGAGCTCTCCCTCATCCGCCAGAAGCTGCAAGAGGATGAGATGAAGAAGCTGGCTGAAGACCGGCGCAAGGAGAAGATGGAGGAGAAGCTGGCAAAGTAAGAGGGAAAGGAAAGCCTTCCCCTAAGCAGGGAGGCTATGTCTATGGGCTGGATGGCAGGAAGCCTAGCTGTGGGTTTAGGCAAAGTAACAGGCCATAAGGGGCTTAGTGGAAGAACATCTGCTTTGCTTGCAGAAGGTCCCAGGCTCAATCCCCGGCATCTCCAGTTAAAAGTGGTCAGGTAACAGGTGATACGGAAGACTTCTGCTTGAGACCTTGGAGAGCCGCTGCCTGTCTGAGTAGACAACACTGACCTTGGACCGATGGTCTGATTCTGCATAAGGCAGCTTTGTGTGTGTGTGTGTGTGTTTTGCGTATTTATGTGCTGAGGGTATTTCCCCATTCAGTCTCTGGCATCTCCTGACAGAAGGATGTCACTGTAAAGCAGAACTGGAGAAAACTGGACTAAATTGGCTAAGGATATAAGACAGCTTCCTGTATTGCTACTGGATAAGAGTCCTCACTTAGTGAAGGAGCCCCTGCTCTGCACACAGAAGGCACTGTCTTTAACTAAAGCTTGGGATGGGAAACTCCCCCTCTTGCCTCCTTCTTCCACCAGAAAGTGGCTCCTGGTCTATGACTTGCTAGATGACAGCTAAAGACACATTCCTAAGCAACTGAGGGTGTTGGGGTGGAAGGGGCGATCTGGACCCAAGGAAAGGAGTGAACTGATCTCTAGCTGTACGTAACTCCTCTGCCAGCTTCAACCATTCCTGTTCTGCATTTGGAAATGTTGGGCAGGTGGACATCGCTTTGGTGAATGAGGAATTCTTAGTTAGCACTTAGGGATAGGCGCTTGGGTGAGGGAAAGGCATTGCGGAGGAGGAAAGGAGGGCTTGGAAGGAGGGGTGTCACTGGAAATTGGAGGTGGAGAGAATGCAGCGGCTGGAGGAACATGGGAGGAAAACGGTCCTGCTTCTCTAGGACACAGGAAGCCTTCCCCAGATTGCCTCTGTTGGGCACTGCTGCCTGGGAAGAAGCTTAAAAACCACTGAAAAGGCTGATCTCAGTATATGTAAGGCTTTGGGATGTGGAATCCAGTCTTTGCACCAAGGACTTCTACAGAGACCGGACCTGTGACGTAGCATCCTCTCCTGCCTCTATTAGAGCTGTTCTTTTATTTCCCCCCCCAGACAGCGGGTGCGAGAGAAGATTGAACGAGACAAGGCTGAGAGAGCCAAGAAGGTGGGTGTACAGAGGAAGGGGGTGTTTGTGCTGCTGGTCTTCAGTGTGGGGAGGAGATCAGAGTTCTGCGTATAGATTGAAGAAACAGGGAGATAAAATACATCCTTCTGTTTTGAAAGCTTATACCCTGGAAATCTTGTTGGTCTTTAAGGTGCTATTGGATTGAAATCTGGCTTTACCAGTAGAAAATGACCTTAGTTCGGGCACTGAAGACATTTGACTCTGGGCCCTAGACAACGGTTTCCGCTGGAGAAAGTACACATTGGCACTCTGGCAATAACGTTACCTGGAGCAGGGGCTTGGGTTGCTTATGCTGTCAAGCCAGGCCTAACAAAATGAGTGCAGATCGCCAAGTGCTGATAGCTGTTTGGCTGGATCTGCTGCGCTCAGAGCAAACAAAAGAGGAATGCCCCGCAAGCTCCTCTTCACGCAGGGGCTTCCATCCCTCTGGAGCAACTCCGGTCAGCTGGCGTAGTGCACGGCGGCTTGAATCGTTTTCTCTTTTCTCCTTTCTCCAGTTTGGTGGCTGCAGCAGTTCTTCCCAGGCATCCTCCCCACCCGAGCCCATCGCCCCTGCACCGGTTCCTTCCTCGCCTAGCCAAGAACCCCCTGTCAAGCGAGAGTATGATCAGTGCAGAATACAGGTAATGGATCACAGGCAGGCGTGGGAGGGGGGAAGGCCTCCAGAGCTTTTCTTGCACAGGGCGGGCTCTGCTAAAGACAAATGCTCTTGCCGAGGTGGCAGTGGAGAGGCAAGGCTTTGCTGGTTGCCGTCCTACCTGGTTAAAAATGTGTATTTTATGTGTGTGTGCCCCTCTGTGTGTACCCTGCTTCTCAGCCACAGCCGGCTCCCGGATTGGATTGCAACCACTGCGATCCGCATTGAGATCAGTAGACCAAAGACAATAATAGAATCATAGAATTGGAAGGGGCCATACAGGCCATCTAGTCTAATCCCTTGCTTAATGCAGGATCAGCCTAGAGCATCCCTGACAAGTGCTTGTCCAGCCTCTGCTTAAAGACTGCCAGTGAGGGGGAGCTCACCACCTCCCTAGGCTGCCGATTCCACTATTGAACAACTCTTACTGTAAAAAACTTTTTCCTAAATATCCAAACAGTATCTTTCTGTCCTGAATTTAAACCCATTATTGCGAGTGCTATCCTCTGCTGCCAACAGGAACAGCTCCCTGCCCCCTCTAAGTGACAGCCCTTCAAATGAGGGTATTTACTTAATAGGGTATTAAGTAATCATGCCCCCCTCAAACTCCTCTTTTCTAGACTAAACATTCCCAAGTCCCTCAGCCGTTCCTCATAGGGTGTGCTCTCCAATGATTCACACAGAAGAACCGAAAGCAGCGAGTAAGTAAATTTGGAGCTAGCATTGGCTCCAGGCCACGTCGTGGTTAGCGGCATTGTAAGCTCTCACGCCAGTTCTCCTGGTATTCCAATTGCTGCCGCTGCAGTTAGTTTCTGATGACCGCAGCAGCCGCAAGGGGAAGCGCATGCGTGTGCTCTGGCAGCAAGCCCAGACCTGATCATGCTGGATGTTGGGTGGAGCTTCCCTCGCCTGGGCTGAGACTGAACTGGAAGGGCTGTGGCTCAGTAGAAGAACACAGAAGGTCCTGGGTTCAATCCCTGGCATCTCCAGCTCAAAGGATCGCAGGTCTCAGAGCCACTGCCAATCAAAGGAGACTGTGCTGAGCTAAACAGACCAGCAGTCTGGCTTGGTGTGTGACAGCTTCTCCCCAGTCCTCCGGTTGTTCCAGGCAGCCCCTAAGAGCAATCTCGATCTTAGAGGGCCAGTGCAAGCCCCGGTTCTGACCTCTCCTGCTCCACGAATGTTTCACGTATTCCTTAAGGTCAGGCTGCTTTCGGTTTGCAGCAATGTGGAAGTGAGGATACTGGTTCACCTGGTAAGGTGGTTGTTGAAGGTACAGAGGGAGAATGCATGCTAGAGCGTATAATCCCGCAGATCCCTGCTGTAAAGGCTGGCACTCAGGAAAGTGATCCAGCTCTGTATAAATCCTGTTGCAGTCTGCATTGAACAGTAGTGGGAAAGCAGCAGATAAGTATTCTTGATAAAAGAAGTCTAAGTACCGGACCTCCCCTCTCTCACTGCAGCCCACTGATCTCCACAAAATGCCTCTCCTGGGGGACCCTGAGGAATGACACGGGAGGGGGCTGTGTTGGGAAGGGGGAAATGGTGGGAATGGCTAGTTAAGTGTGGATCCATCCCAAGGTCTTCTGTTGTATTCCCCTTTCCCAGGTGAGTGTTTGCTTGCTTAAGACAGCACCTCTTATGCAGCGGCCCCCTAGCCTTTCCCTCTCAAAGTCTGTTTGCCCAGAACACTTCCGAGGTGTCAGATGAAAGCATTTTTAATTTAGGCTTTAGGTTGATTGGAGAACTCTTTCTCTTCCCCTCCCCCACCTCCGCCTTGCTCCTGGTTTATCCCTTTGAGTTCTGCATCAGTCACAGTCGGCGCCAATTAGTTTTGCTGAAATTTGCTCAACATTTTACTGGTGTAACAGAGTCCTTTCTGCTGCCGTTATGGTTATTTATGTTTCTGCTCTGGTCTGTATTGGAAGCAGCATTGAAAGATGTTTGGCTGCTTTTTAAAAAAAAGGAATATAAATTTTTCAGAGAAAATTATTCTCATTGCCTAGCCAAATCTTTCAGATGTGGACAGAATCAAGCAGGTGCAGAGGGGAGCGACAAGGATGATCAGAGGCCTAGAGACCAAGCCCTGCAAGGAAAGGCTGAGGGAGTTGGGAATGCTCAGTCTGGAGAAGAGGAGGTTGAGGGGGGGACAAGATTGCTCCCTTTAAGTATTTGAAGGGCTGTCACTTAGAGGAGGGCAGGGAGCTGTTCCTATTGGCAGCAGAGGAGAGGACACAATAATGGGTTTAAATTGCAGGAGAAAAGGTGGATATTAGGGGGGAAATTTTTTACAGTAGAAGTTGTTCGACAGTGGAATCATCTACCTAGTTACAAATATTACCAGCATGTAACAGTTGGTGTTAGTACATAAATTGACCCAAATCTGACCAGAGACGTTTCGGCCTTTTACAGGCCTTCCTCAGTGGTCATACATACACAATTTTACAGTACACATCCTGACATATACACAAATGTTGTACAAGGTAAATAAATAAATAAATAAATAAATAGCTGTGACTTGCTCAGCGAGGCTAAAGACAGATGGATAAATCCTTTTATCCGGGAATCTGACTCCAAATTGGACAATTTGAGGGTTATTTTAGCAGGGGTGGATTTTAACATTACATTGGCAGTCGCCAAATTTCTTTCCCAGACAATTAAGATTAAAAAATATTAATTTCTTTATGGGCTAGTTAGATAGTTACTTTTTCTTTTCTTTTTTATCTCAGTGTGACATTGTTCAGGGGCGAATTGGCCATATGAACAATATCATTAAAGTAAAGTATATGGTGTCCAGCATTTCAGGATATGTATAACATCAACAAACGTGAAAAAAAGAATCTGCACATGTGCAGAGCAAGCGGCCCAGTCCGTGCTTCTTCCCCATGAACGGCAACATTCGGAAAGTAGCGTCACGGATCACAGGGAGGGGCACACAAACAGGCCCTCCCTCCACACGTTTGCAGACTGGCCAGCTGCACATAGTCAGGGCCAATGTTTCTGTAAGGGAGATGCCGTCGGTTTTGTGGGCACTGAAGGCTCCCCCCCTTCCTGTGGCACGCATAGCCTCCTCAGTTGGACCAACCTCTCTTCTTTGACAGGTGAGGCTGCTGGACGGGACGTCACTCACACAGACCTTCAGAGCCAAAGAGCAGCTGGCGGCCGTCCGGCTCTACGTGGAGCTGAATCGCAAGGACAACGGCGAAGAGCCCTTCGTCCTCCTCACGAGCTTCCCCCGGCGCGTCTTCACTGAGGAAGACATGGAGAAGCCCTTGCAGGAGCTGGGTGAGTTTGGGACAGCTGGGGTGGCTCGCGGGGTTCCCTCTCCTGCAGCTCCAGGCAGGACTTGGGGTTTCAGTAGCGCTTGCCTAGAGTGAGAGGCGCAGCTTCCCCCTTGAGTAGCAGCACATTTTGCCCCCCGCACCTCGGAGCATAGACATCTGGCCTCCACCTTGAGTTGCCCCTTTGAGAATCCTGACTGTTGGATCCTTGCCTGTTGTAAACCACCAGGACTCATTTTCCTCCGGTCTTTTTTCCGCATCCCACCAGACTGCGAACCCCCTTCAGCAGGGGGGCTTGTTTCCTCCGTGTTGTAGAGCAAATACAAGAGATGGATGAACTACAGAAATTCTTCAGTTTCCAGTGACTGCTGTGTGTGATACTTGCTGTGAAAATGGGTGGTGTTGGAAATGCTGGTTAAAAGCTGACATCTTTGCTGTGGCTAAATAGTTAGGTGTGGGTGTATGACCTAGACTTAGCTCTGGCATCTCCAAAAGTTAGATATGAGTCTCATATTGGATTGTTGGAACACAGAACCACAGAATTGGAAGGGGGCATATAGGTCATCAAGCCCCTTTTCTGTACAGGAAATCTGAAGCTGTAGCATCCCTGGCAAAATGACTGTCCAGACTTTGAAGATTCCCAGCCTTCCCCACCAATATAATTTGGGCAGAATCACGTGACAAAGGATGGCTCCACTTTCTCCTGGTAGCAGTATCCAAAGCTGTCCTTAAGAATAACAAGAGGGAAATTTTGCTGGGAGTGCCCTGAAGCCCAAAGGTGGAGGTCTTAAAGGAACTGTTGGGTGTTTCACACATAGGGAAGTTACCCCCTCTTTTCAGTTATTTCCTTCTTCCGCTGTAAGTTCTGCCCATCTAGGGAATGGGTAGCCCGGTTTGTGTGTGTGTGGAGTTGTAGCCAGCGTGATGTAGTGGTTAAGAGCGGTGGATTCTAATCTGGAGAACCGGGTTTGATTCCCCTCTCCTTCACATGAGTGGCGGAGGCTAATCTGGTGAGCTGGATTTGTTTCCCTGCTCCTACACACGAAGCCAGCTGGATGACCTTGGGCAAGTTACAGCTGTTAGAGCTCTCTCAGCCCCACCTACCTCACAGGGTGTCCTGTTGAGGGGAAGGGAAGGTGATTGTAAGCTGGTTTGAGTCTCCCTTAAGTGGTAGAGAGTCGGCATATAAAAACCAACTCTTCTTCTTCCTTCATTGTCTCTCTGTCTTCCCCCCTCGCCCCAAGTGTCCTTGCTAAGCTCCCCCTTCAACTCCTCTCTTTCCTCTCCGCAGGTCTGGTGCCTTCAGCTGTGCTGATCGTTGCCAAGAAGGGGAACAGCTGAAAAGGGGACCCTCTTTGCACTCTCAACCTTGGTCTCGGCTCTCCTTCCTTTGCAGCTGCTGGAGGTGAATCTCTCCTTTCCTTGTGCTCCACCTTCGGGGGCTGCCCCACAGGCCTCCCCCTGGTTTTCCAACCGGCTCTGACTGCAGAGACTCCAAAAGCAGCGACATAACTCGGGCTGGGATTCAGAATAAATTATGCTTGGAGGCAGGAGGGTTGGTATAGAGGTGTTTGACCCCCACCCAGCCTCTTGGTGCGGAGGGGCAGTGTTGCAACTTGGCTGCCCTGCGGGGGGGGAGGGGTTGCACCACGAATAAAAAACCTCTTTCTCTTCTGCTTCTTGTTCTGGCTGTTCTTTACCTGCAGAGAGGCAGAGCGAGGATTGGGGCTTGGTGGACCTTTTTTTTTTTTAGGTAGTCATGTTTGTGCTCCCATGGGCCTGCCTAGGGTGTACACATCTTTTTGCACTGCAAAAAAAAAAATCTGGGTTCTGCTTGTTGGGGTGGTGGTTCAAGGAGACCATTCTCTCCCCTCCCTTTTGTGTGGCTGAAGTCACTGGATCTGGTTTCTTAAATGTCTGCAAAATGCGATAATCTAGCTCCGTGAACAAGTCCAAGTGTTTCTGCTACAGCGTGCCATTATCCAATGCAACTGTGTGGTAACTGGTTCAAGGACAGATAAAGTACTTTCCCACACGCTGCTTCATCCATGGAATTCGCTGCTCAAAACGGACTCCAATTTAAACTACTTTTAAATGAGATTAGATTAATAGAGGAAGGGCCCTATCACATATCGGGCATGTGAGCACCAAATGACCTAGGGGGTCTGCCAATTTTTTACAATCAGAAGGCCAAGCTATACTAAAATTCTGAGCAAGTGATTAACAAAGAGCTAGTGTAAGGGACCCATCTGCATAAATGAAATTTATATAACTAGTAAACATTGGTGATTGTGAGTCCTTTATTATGCAGTGGAATATATGAGAACTCATATGTAATTAACACATCCAGGAGCACTCTGAGTGGTGTGTTCTATCATTTCCCTTTCTGTAAAGCATCTTCAAGGAGCCCTTCAGGCCCATAAAAAGTCTTTGCCTGCCATCCCCCCTTCACAAATGGGTTACCGCAGACTCCTGACAGAGAACATCCACCTCCAGAGGCAATCTACCGCTAAATATTATTGAGGGGAGGGGAGAAGAGGGTTATTGCTTTTCTGACCTACAATGCCATGGGCAGATTTCATGCTGGATGGCATGGGCCTTTGGCCTGACCCGCAAGGATACTCTTATTAAGGGCACTTAATAGGAGTGCCAAGTAGTGCACCCTCAATACACTTTCAATACACTTTCGTTTGCAAGTGGATTTTGCCAGTTCACACAGTAAAATCCAGCTTCAAAGTGCATTGAAAGTATAACCCAAAAATAACATACCCCCATCTCAGTTTGTAACCACTGATAGATACTACATGCTATTTATGCCTCATGGATTGAGTCTGATTTATTCTGAACAAAGTTGGTTTTCTGTACAAGATGGTTTATTATTATTATTATTCAAAAGAACGTAGACTCTCTGTACTTTCCAGGTGGGAACAAGCAACCTAGCATTGGCTGTATGGAAACAGAAAAACAAAACCGTCAATTTAAAGTGAGAGGAAGATGCTGGCCTGGTTTCTTCTCTTAGGCTGTGATGCAATCATTGTCATTAACCTCTGGGGTTTCTTCTTTCCAACATCTCACTGTTTTCCTGGAGGTAACATAAAGCAATGCTGGACAGAGAAGACAGGTGGGTGACCTGACAATAAAGCGACGTTGCTCACTCCCCTTTCCGCTTCTGTTTCCCAACCGGATCAACAATCACTACAGCACCCCAAGAGAAAAGACCTAGGAGAATAGAGGGCAGATGTTAGCGGCAGAGAAGCATGTTTGTTAAATGGTTTTCATCCAGCCTTTCCATCAAAAGACCACCAAGGTAGTGAAACTCAAACACAGCATAACTTTTTTAATTAACGTTACACAGCAAAACAAGGGGCCTATCCCATAACCAGCAAAACTCCCTAGAAGTGGAGGAAAGGCTTGACTGTTATTATCTAATTGAATACCCGCTGAAAACAGGCTTTGCAGGGAATGCCAAAGGCTTGGGGCAATGTGGAGAGACGCGAGGAAGCTAACACCTAGGATAGAAGCCAATCTTCCTTGAGATTCACAGACCCAAATTATCAATGGAAGGAACATTATCCAGCTATTCTATTGAAGCATAGAAAGGCTGAGTATGGCCAGTATGTGGATCTTGCAACAGATGTGTGTAGGAAGAGTAATATATAGTCAGAAAGGGGTTGGGTTTGAGCTGAATCATTGTCCTGCAAAAAGGACAATGATTCAGCTCAAACCCAACCCCTTTCTGACTATATATTACTCTTCCTACACACTTGACACTGAGAGACACTGTCCTTCAGAGTTACTCCTCTGAAGATGCCTGCAACAGCTGCTGGCAAAAAGTCAGGAAAGAAAATACCAAGACCACGGTCACACAGCCCGGATAACCTACAGGAACCAATTAACTCTGACCGTGAAAGCCTTCGACAATATTTTACTAGATTTTGTTTGGTGGTCCCTCTATATGGTTTTGAAATTGGAATTAAGACGCAGTAAAGAAGGCTGATAACAGCAAGGCAGCATTCAAAGCGGTTAACCAACGGTTATTTATTATAGCAAACCAGGCGCAACTACCTCTCAGTACCAAATACTAGGAACAAATAATAACTGGCAGGCTTTTGCTCCGTTGGAGAATCATTGGTTGGAGCAGAAACAAGATGCTGAGACCCTGGACCTAATCCAGCTGGGGTCTTCTCCAATTTTCCCCCAACCTAAAAACCTTATTGTACCTATCTCCTTTCAAGGCACACAGAATCAGGCAAGAGTACTCACTTCCGGGTCCATCCAACAGCTTTTATTTGCATAACATCAACTCCAACAGGCCCCATCTACAGCTCACAGCAACATCAACTAAACTAGAAACTGATAGCAAGAACTCCACCCTGTGGGACCTAACTCCTACAGATAATGGGGGAGAAGCAGGCTTCCTCGGGACGTGGTAAGCTCTCATTCCCTGGAGGTTTTTAAGCAGAGGCTGGATGCCATCTGTCAGCAATGCTGATTCTATGAACTTGGGCAGTTCATGGGAGGGGGGGCATCTTGGCCATCTTCTGGGCACTGGGTGTGTGTGGGGGAGGTAGTTGTGAATTTCCTGCATTGGGCAAGGGGTTGGACAAGATGACCCTGATGGTCCCTTCCAACTCTATGATTCTATTCTATGTATGGGTGTGAAAGCTGGACAATGAAGAAAGCTGATAGGAAGAAAATAGATTCCTTTGAAATGTAGTGTTGGAGGAGAGTGTTACGGATTCCGTGGATTATAGATCAAATTAAGCCTGAACTGATCCTAGAAGCAAAAATGACTAAACTGAGGCTATCGTATTTTGGTCACATCATGAGATGACAAGAGTCACTGGAAAAGACAGTCATGCTAGGAAAAGTGGAGGGCAGCAGGAAAAGAGGAAGACCCAACAAGAGATGGATTGACTCAATAAAGGAAGCCACAGCCCTCTATTTGCAAGGCCTGAGCAAGGCTGTCGAGGATAGGACATTTTGGAGGACGTTGATTCATAGGGTCGCCATGAGTCGCAAGCAACTTGACGGCACTTAACACACCACCACGTGATGCTATGGCTGTACCATTATACACATGTATCACAGTAAATAATACCACACTTATTACTTAACCTGGAGGGTTCAAATGTGGCCTAAGTTGTACGACGAGAAGAAAAATGCAGGTCTGCACATGCTCAGAGGCACTATTTACCGTTTCACCGACATGCTCCAGCGGTGGAGCTTCTGCCAGGCTTAGAGGCATTTTGGCCAGCCGCGCCCCTGAGACTTGTGTGTGTGTGTGTGTAAAGTAACTTCAAGTCGCAGCCGACTTATGGCGACCCCTTTTGGGGGTTTTCATGGCAAGAGACTAAGAGAGGTGGTTTGGCAGTGCCTTCCTCTGCACAGCAACCCTGGCATTCCTGGGTGGTCTCCCATCCAAATACTAACCAGGGCTGACCCTGCTTAGCTTCTGAGATCTGACGAGATCGGGCTAGCCCGGGCCATCCAGGTGAGCCCCACCCCCCCAAGACTTACCGATGGCGAAAGCCAGCTGGGTGATGTGCCACATGTTGGGGGGGATCCTCTGCTGCATGACCCTGCGAGGCCCCAGGTAGACCCAGACGCTGGAGCCGATCAGCGCCATCCCGCTCAGAAGGCGGCAGGCCCAGCAGGACCCGAACAGAGGCTTGTGGGGGGCTGGAGGGGCCGCCTCCATGGAGTCGGACGCCATCCTTCGCCACCCCCTTGGAAGGAAAAATGGCAGCGCCCACAAACACGCGCGGCCGGCGGCTCGCGTAGGACGACGGAAGCCCGTTTGTTTTTTTTGACCCTCTATTATTTTTCCGTCTCTATGGAAGGAAGCCAGCCGTGTGCCACCCACAATTGCAGTCCGGACAGCCGATGCCTTCGCGGACATTAGTTCCGCTTTATGCAATTGCTCCGCATGGTAGTCAGGGGTGGGCAGACTGAAGGGAATTTCGGGGGGAGGGTAAAAATGTGTAACCTAAAAGTGGGGGTAGAAAAGAGCAAGAGTCCAGTAGCACCTTAAAGACTAACAAGAATATTTTCTGGCAAGGTATGAGCTTTCTGTATCTGAAGAAGTGAGCTGTGGCTCACGAAAGCTCATACCCTGCCAGAAAATATTTCTAAAAGTGGGGGGTTAGGCTAGGAGGGAAGAGGCGAATCGGTGTCCAATTTGGGTTTTGCCTCTCTGCGAAGCGTGCAAAATGGCCAGGAGAAACAGCCTGCTGGGTACATAGATGGAGAAATAGCGATACGCAGTTGTTCAGAGAAGCAACGGAAGACGCCTGCGATGTTACAGATTGAATGCAGCCTTCAAATGGAAAGAACAGTCGGGAGGGCGTGGTGGGCGGACCCAAAGTTGGCATGGGGTCACATCAGCAGAGATGGCACTTAAAGCAGTGTCGAAAGATAAGAACCGGCGCCTTGACCTGAACCCAGAAGCCCACTGGCAAGCAGAGCAGCTCTTTCAACAACAGCCTTCGTTTGTAAGGCCTCGAATGCATAAGGCAGCCAGCTGCAGCCTTATTTGAAACATCCAAATTATTTCCAAGGACAGCCCCTCCTGGAGCTGAATATTCTAAATGGAGATTGATTTGATTTTTAATCCCATAAAAACGATCTAGCCTTGCAGAGATGCAAAGGGGGCACACTGGCTATTGCTATTATTGTCAGAATTTTCCTGCTATTTCTTCCTCCTCTCATTCTTAATATATTAGTCCCCACTGCTGAGTGAATGCTCCAGTCCCTCGCTCCCAGAACAAGAGGTCTTTAATGTCCCAACAGCAAAGCAGGTAGAAGCCAGCCCGATCAGAGCACACATGTATTGCACTCTCCCCTCGCCCTACAGACCCTTGCAAAACGCAACTGCTGTTGAGATAATCAGCTTCACCAGTCTTTGTCTTCAAGGGAGAGTCCCTGTTTTTTGCTACCCAGCCCTAAGAAACGTAGTCCCAATTTTGGCAAAATCCTCCGGTTGGCTTTTTAAATAGTTCCTTCTCTACCCACAAGCACCATTCTTCGTACTCCAGCTTCCTTTCCCTTTGAAGTGGAAAGGTGATGAATCTTCAATGCCCATGAAACATCAGAACAACAGGCCAGTCTCCAGGAATTTCCCTATACAGAGTTGGCAGCTCTCTCAAGGGTCCATCTATAGTCCAGTATTCAACACTGGCTAGCCAGGTGCCACAGGGAAATGTGCAACCAGAGCCTGCTGGCTGCTCTGAATTCAGAGGTTCCCATTAAACTATTGTGGCTAAACAGCCAGCGTCAGACCAATCCTCCACTGAAATAAAAAAATAAAATGAATGCAAGAGTCTTCTACACTGGTGTTTGGTTACAGCTTGAGTGCTACTGACAAGCAGTTTCTTTTCTCCCATCTTCCCCACAGCACTATGCTGCCTTTGTACACTTTGCCACTTGTGAACACATGAACATATGAAGCTGCCTTATACTGAAACAGACTCTTGGTCCATCAAAGTCAGTATTGTCTACTCAGACCAGCAGCAGCTCTCCAGGGTCTCAAGGCAGAGGTCTTTCACATCACCTACTTGCCTAGTCCCTTTAACTGGAGATGCAAGGGATTGAACCTGGGACCTTCTGCATGCCAGGCAGAAGCTCTACAAACTGAGCTGTGTGGACAGGGAAGAGTGGATCCTGTCCCAGTCTCCTGCCCATGGCATCCCCCCCTCCCTGGACTTTTCTGCTTTAGAAAGGACTGCTTTAGTCCTCCCTGGACTTTTCTGCTTTAGAAAAAAGCCCTCCAGTAGAGGCGTGGCAGCCACAGGAATCAGTTAGGGAAAGTGGAAGGAAACTTGCCTGTGGGAGCCCTTTTGCCACCACGTTTGGCCAGCATCTGCAGTGGCAAGAAAAGTTCAAGAGAACTGCCACTCTGTGAAAGACCCCATAAGAGTATCAGGAGAGCACTTCTGGATCAGACCAGTGGTCCATCTAGTCAACCAATTGCCCTGCAGGCCAATGACAGGGCACAGAGACCAAGGCCTTCCCCAATGCTTCCTCCTAGTAAGGGTATTTAAAAGTTTTCTGCCTGTGAATAGAGAGGGTAGCCCTTGATGTGAGAATAAGGACATTGAAAAGGTACCTGAGTCTCCCAGTTTTCACCTGTGGAAAACAAGTGTGCACATAGCTTCAGGTGGGTAGCTGCGCTGGTCTGCGGTAGAACAGCAAGATTCAAGTCCAGTAGCACCTCAGAGACCAATAGGGTATAAGCTTCTGAGAGTCACAGCTCCCCTTCATCAGACACCAAGTAGAAATGGAGATCCCTGAACCCTTACATCCCAGGCAGAATGTGGGAGGAGTGTTGCAAAGAAGGAACTCAGGATGCAGAGGGACAATGCAAAATATAATCAGCTCGATTAGAGTAGGGGAGAAATGCTTGGAGGTAGGCAGCGCTTAGGAAATAGGAAATGCTCTTCTTGCACACCCTCCCATGCATGAACGAGCACTAGTTTGCTTGGAAAGCACCTCATGTTGCAACTTTCTGAAACACGGCAGGTCTGGGTCTCACCAGTGTCTGCATAGGAGACCTCCTGCAAAGGCCACATAAGATACCTGAGCCCTTATATCCTAGTCAGAATGGAGGAGGAGGAGTTGGTTTTTATATACCGACTGTCTCTACCACTTAAGGATGAATCAAACCAGCTTTCCCCTTCCCCTTCCCACAACAGACACCCTGGGAGGTAGGTGGGGCTGAGAGAGCTCTAAGGGAACTGTGACTAGCCCAAGGTCACCCAGCTGGCTTCATGTGTAGGAACTTCATATATAGGAGTGTTGCAAAGAAGGAACTCTGGGTGCAGAGGGACAATGCAAAATATAGTCAGCTCGGTTAGAGTAGGGGAGAAATGCTTGGAGGTAGGGCTTAGGAAAAAGGAAACGCTCTTCCTGCACACCCTCCCATGACCAAGCACTAGAACCAGGGTTTGCTTAGAAAGCACCTCATGCCGCAACGTTCTGAAACATAGCAGGTCTGGGTCTCACCAGCGTCTGCACAGGAGACCTCCTGCAAAAGCCACATAGGGGAGGGGCTGTAGCTCAGTGGTAGAGCCTCTGCTTGGCATGCAGAAGGTCCCAGGTTCAGTCCCCGGCATCTCCAGTTAAAGGGACTAGGCAGGTAGGAGATGTGAAAGACCCATCTGAGACCTTGGAGAGCCGCTGTCAGTCTGAGTAGACAATACTTTGATGGACCAGGGTCTGATTCAGTATAAGGCAGCTTCATGTGTTCATAAGCCGCCTTGGGGAAGTAGCAGGCATGACAAAATAAAGAACCCCAGAATAAGGCTTTGCTGGGGAAGGGGGCTCTGTCAGCAAAGCAACACAGAGAAGAACAGGCTTGATCTGTGGCAGCAAATAGGTGTAGCTTCTACTCTGCCGGCTCCCCTGAACACCCTTATTTTCTCTTGTACGGTGGCTGCTAACTCCTGGTGGTGGTGGTGGGGGGAACCCGTCATAGAATCATAGAGTTGGAATGGTCCACCAGCGTCATCTAGTCCAACCCCCTGCATGGGGACACTGTTGCAAAAACTGGTGCCCACTCTGTACACTGGGTGGCCAGACCCACAGCAAGGTATGTACATGTGTGCAATGCACAGAGACACATTTCCCAACCCCTTGGTCCCTGCAATGTATAAGCTCTCTCTCCCCGTTCGTCATCATGACTGGTCAAGAAACTGGACAGCCAGCCAATAAATAAGCCCAACAAGCCGTTGCAAGGTGCAGTTGCCATTTATGAAGGCCCTTTCGTCGGTCATTGTTTCCACAACAGCATGCCATACTCCACGGCAGAGGTAGACGGCTGTAGTTGAAAACCAGATGATATCCTCAGTAGGCAAACCTCAAAAATCCTCCAAGTTCCGTCATGCCACTACTAGCCAGTCCCCGAGCATCCTCGGCAAAGAACCGTCTCTCTCTCCATGTGGACTCTGGAGCACAGGCACGCTGATCAGACTGTTTCCACCGCCAGCTGCCGCTACTTGTGCCAGGGCCACGTCCTCCGGGCCACATTCTCGTTGGTTTCAGCTGCCTCTTTGATAGTTGCCATCACCTGGGCATTCAGATGTCGCCGCTCAGCCCGCTGCTGAGGGCTGGAACGAGGAAGGTCCTGGAGGAGAAAACAGAACACAGGACGAGCCCTGCTGGATCAGACTGATGGTACATCTAGTCCAGCATGCCGTTTCCCACAGAAGCCACCCAGTCACCCTGGAGAACCAGACAAACAGGGCATAGAGACTAAGGCCTTCCCCCAAGGTTGCCTCCTAGCACTAGTATTCATAGGTTTGCTGCCTTTGTATATGAAGGATCCCTTTACTCACTATGGCTAGTGAAGCCAGCTGGGTGACCTTGGGCTAGTCACAGTTCTCTGAACTTTCTCAGCTCCACCTACCTCACAAGGTGTCTGTTGGGGAAAGAGGAAGGGAAGGAGATTGTAAGGCCATTTGATTCTCCTTAAAAGGTAGAGAAAATTGGCATATAAAAACCAACTCTTCTTCTCTGTCTCTTCACCCTTGTCAGTTACCTCTCTCACTGTCAAAGTTTAGACAGCAGGCTCCTGGGAGCAGGGCCCTAGTTTTTGTTCATTTTACTCTGTGAAGATGATGTATGTTATTGTGAGCGTGTGTTAAGCGCTGTCAAGTTGCTTACAACATATGGCAACCCTATGAATTAACGACCTCCAAAATGTTCTATTTTTAAAAACCGAGAAATAACAAAGAATAGTTTTAGAATTCTTCACTATTTTTTATGGTCTTCTAGAAGAAACAATTCAAAATCACTTCAAAAAGTAAAGGCGTTTCCCTTTAAACGGCAGCTGTGATGCAAAATGGGATCACTTATAAAGTACACCACGCTTGTTAAGCATGGAGATAGCAGTCAAGAGTGTCAGACTTCAAATTTGAGTTCAAATCCCCACTCTGCTGTGAAGCTCCCTGTATAACCGTGAGCTAGTAGCTCTCAGTCTAATCTACCTCATGGGATTGTTGTAAGAATAAAAACATGTACGCCGCCATGAATTCCTTCAAAGAACAATGGGATCCAAAATTTAAGAAATAATAAACAAGATACACAAATTCCTGTACTCAGCAGAATTTAAGCTAACGTGAAATCATACCTCTTTTGTCACAACTTTAAAATAATCTATTAATGTATCACATCAAACTATTGGTCCATTCCGCTTGGTATGGGGTACTCAGATGCATAACTGCTTTTGAAAGGATGTTTCTCAGCCCTGAGATGCCACAAAAAGAACCTGGAATCTTTGGCTTTTAAAGCAAGTGGTCTATTACTCCATCACACTCTGCTGTCCCCTCTACATGCTTTCTAGGGTCACCATCCTCCAGGTGGGGCCTGGAGATCTTTTCTAGGGTTACCAACCTCCAGATGGGGGGCCTGAGATCAGTTTCCCTAGAGAAAATGTCTGCTTCGGAGGGTGGACTCTATATGGCATTAGTGTGGTGTAGTGGTTAAGAGTGGCAGACTCTCATCTAGAGAACCAGGTTTGATCCCCCACTCCTGCACATGAGCCGCGGACTCTAATCTGGTGAACCGGGTTGGTTTCCCCACTCATACACATAAAGGCTGCTGGGTGAACTTGGGCTAGTCACAGTTCTCTCAGAACTCTCTTAGTCCCACCTACCTCACAGGGTCTCTGTTATGGGGAGAGGAAGGGAAGGGGATTGTAAGCCGGTTTGAGACTCATTAAAGGTAGAGAAAACCAGGGTATAAAAATCAACTCTTCTTCATCATTATACCTGTGGAGCTCCCACCCCTCCCCAAACACTGCCCCTCTCCAGGCTCCAACCCCAACCTACAATAACTTTCCAACCTAGAGTTGGCAACCCTAAAATGACCCCCAATTCTAGCCCTTGCCAGAGTGAAACGCTGTGCAAGCATCACTAGGGTTGCCAACCTCCAGGTACTCAATCCTAAAGGAAACAATACTCAGTACACAGCCACTGATAATTACAAATATTCTACTGTAATTATGACATAAACATCAATGTGTATACAAGTTACCAACTTTTCACATTCAATTAGCCTATCTTTGGTTATAGGATAGGTGATCCTGGAATCAGAAAACACTGTTGGTAATATATGTTTTCAAGCAAAAGTAGTCCTGTTGTGATCCTGGAATCAGAAAACACTGTTGGTAATATATGTTTTCAAGCAAAATTAGATCTGTTGTGATCCTGGAATCAGAAAACACTGTTGGTAATATATGTTTTCAAGCAAAATTACCGTAGTCCTGTTGTGATCCTGGAATCAGAAAACACTGTTGGTAATATATGTTTTCAAGCAAAATTAGTCCTGTTGTGATGAAAGGATGCACACTGAGTGTGCATCCTTTCATCACAACAGGACTAATTTTGTTTGAAAACATATATAGACCATCTCTCCGGAACGCTCCACTTATTACCAACAGTGTTTTCTGATTCCAGGATCACCGTGAACTGGATTTATAACCAAAGATAGGTTAATTGAATGTGAAAAGTTGGTAACTTGTATACACACTGATGTTCACGTCATAATTACAGTAGAATATTTGTAATTATCAGTGGCTGTGTACTGAGTATTAATTTATTTAATTAATTAATATTTAGGATTGCGTACCTTTTATCAGTACACATCGTGTTGATTGAACCTCCAGGCCCTAGCTGGAGGTCTCCCGCTATTACCACTGACCTCCAGCCAAGAGAGATCAGTTCCCCTGGAGAAAACGGCCACTCTGGCCACCGGACTCCATGGCACTGAAGCCCCTCCCCTCCCCAAGCCCCGCCCTCCTCAGGCTCCGCCCCCAACCCTCCCGCCGGTTAGGGAGCGGCACCTGGCAACCCATCACGCGCTCCGCAGCGCCACCTGCGCTCGGCCCGACCGGTGCAGCCGCTCGGCGGGACCCCTGGCCCACCTTGATCCTCTCCTTCAGCTGCGCCTCGTCGGGCGTCATGGCCGCCCAAAGCCCGACCCCGAGTCCCAGGATCCCCACCATGCCCGCGACCGCCTTCACCACCCGTTGCGTGGACGCCATGGCGGCGGGGGCTCCGGCGGCGGCGGGGCGGAGGGAACGCCCGGCCTCCTCGACGGGCGGGGCCGGGGGGGGGGGAAGCGCAGAGGCGGCGCACGACCATAGAGAAGCCTGTCCAGACCAGAGCGTCTCGGTCGAAGAAGTGGGGAAGCTTCCTCTACGGGGCCTGAACTCCAAGGCTTAGTAGAAAAGGGCGAGAGACCAGTAGCACCTTCAAGATTAACAAGAATATTTTCTCAGTGGGTAGCCGTGTTAGTCTGTTTGCAGTAGTCAAAAAGGGCAAGAGTCCAGTAGCATCTTAAAGACTAACAAAAATATTTTCTGGTAGGGTATGAGCTTTCGTGAGCCACAGCTTGTGAGCTGTGGCTCATGAAAGCTCATACCCTACCAGAAAATATTTTTGTTAGTCTTTAAGGTGCTACTGGACTCTTGCCCTTTTTGACTAAGAATATTTTCTGGCAGGGTATGAGCTGAAGAAGTGATATCTGAAGAACGCTCTTCCTGCACACCCATGACCAAGCACTAGAACCAGGGTTTGCTTAGAAAGCACCTCATGCCGCAGCTTTCTGAAACAGCAGGTCTGGGTCTCACCAGCGTCTGCACAGGAGACCTCCTGCAAAAGCCACATAAGGGAGGGGCTATAGCTCAGTGGTAGAGCCTCTGCTTGGCATGCAGAAGGTCCCAGGTTCAGTCCCCGGCATCTCCAGTTAAAGCACTGGTTCCCAACCAGGGGTCCGTGGACCCCCAGGGGTCCATGAGAACTAAGGTCCATTAAACAAAGTTATAAACCCATAATAAATTAATATTTTAATTAAAAGCTCTCTATTTTAAAAATATATTCAAATATTATTCTAAGTTTAATGTTTAACTAACAGTTATGATTAAAGTTTGTTTTCAAATTTTCTGAATTTTTATTTTGAACTTTGGGGTCCCTGCGCCGAACAAAAAAGTCCTAGTGGTCCCTGGTCAAAAAAAGGTTGGGAACCACTGAGTTAAAGGGACTAGGCAGGCAGATGATGTGAAAGGCCCATCTGAGACCTTGGAGAGCCGCTGCCAGTCTTCAGATATCTGAAGAAGTGAGCTGTGGCTCACGAAAGCTCATACCCTACCAGAAAATATTCTTGTTAGTCTTTAAGGTGCTACTGGACTCTTGCCCTCTTCTACTACTGCAGACAGACTAACACGGCTACCCACTGTGAATTATCTCCAAGGATTAGGATTCTGTCATTCACTTTCCTATGATATCTGGGCTATGGTCGTCGTCGTCCCCGATTTGGCCGTGGGCCAGAGAGTCTATAAAGCATGAAACAAGGCATGGGAATGTAACCGTGGCAACCAAAGCTCCCTTTCAACGCTTCCAGATGGGGAGCCGTGTCTGAATCCAGAGTTGACGTTTCATCACGAGTGACTAATCCATGCAATCTGCTTGATGCGGAGGTCTGTGCTGCTTCGAAGCTTGCATATTCTGTTTGTGTGTGTTAAGTGCCGTCAAGTCGCTTCCGACTCATGGCGACCTTATGAATGAAAGTCCTCCAAAATGTCCTCTCTTTTACAGCCTTGTTCAGATCTTGCAAATTGAAGGCTGTGGCTTCCTTTATTGAGTCCATCCATCTCTTGTTGGGTCTTCCTCTTTTCCTGCTGCCCTCAACTTTTCCTAGCATGACTGTCTTTTCCAGTGACTCTGCATATTCTGTTAGGTAACTACAAATTCAGTATAGTTGTATTATCACAAATACAGTTCTTGAGATAAACTCATAACCAATATCAGAAAACATATTACAACAGATCAATTGGTCACAAAGGAGAATCCAACAGTCTGGATCATGGCATCAAAAGTCCCAAGCTCCAAATCCTTCAGGAGAGTTTGATGACGACTTCTCCATTAGCCACAGCACATACGGTAAATCTAGATATTCCACCGTTTCAGCAAGCAACCTTCTTCAGTGTGCCATTGTGTCAGCTTAATATTAATGCCTCATTTTCACATGCAGAATTTGCATTTCAAACAGAGCAAGAGCACAGCGTAAGGCGAAACGTTTTTTAAAGTGTCTGTTTTGGTTCTGTTCCCTTTATTTATTTAAAAGGTAAAGGTCCCCTGTGCAAGCACCGGGTCATTCCTGACCCATGGGGTGACATCACATCCCGACATTTCCAAGGCAGACTTTGTTTGCGGGGCGGTTTGCCAGTGCCTTCCCCAGTCATCTTCCCTTTACCCCCAGCAAGCTGGGTACTCATTTTACTGACCTCGGAAGGATGGAAGGCTGAGTCAACCTTGAGCCGGCTACTTGAAACTGATTCCCATTGGGATCAAACTCAGGTAGTGAGCAGAGCTTGGACTGCAGTTTACCAGTCTGCACCACTGGGCTCCTTTTATTTTTTTATTTGCTTCATTATTTACTTCATTTGTCCCCTATGGAGAACCAATGCAGCTTTCATTTTTCATTTTTCTCCATTTTATTTCACAACAACAACAATAAGGTTAGGCTGAGAGAGAGTGACTGGCCCATGGTCACCTGGCAAGCATATTAAATTACTGGTGCTTTATGTGCATAATTGAATTTATTCACTTATATATTGCATCATACTACTTTTTTTTCTCCAACACCCCCCCCCCCGCGTTTTTTGTGTTTTCAACTATTACCCCACCCAGCAAGCTTTAACATCGTTGATCATCCTTAAGTCAAAGTGGAAGATTCAATATTAACTATTAAATATAATATTAAACATTATCCTGCCAGACAGGAGGGACAGAAGATTCTTGGAATAGCTACAGCATTGCTAGCCCCCCCTTTTTTCCCTTCGCCCTGAACAGCAGCTTAATGTGCAGAAATTCAACAGGTGAAGCTTTTCCAGGCATGACGAAAAAGGGATGAATAAACTTCAGCCCAGCTTAAGTTTCTGTTAAAGGCCCTGGAGAATGCCAGGGGAAAAAAAAGAAAGGTGGCAACTTGAGATCTCATTAAGGAGAGCCTTGTCATGTAATCCCAAGGGATTATCCACGGGGCGTGGCAGAGAAACAGTCCGCAGGCTGGGAGAGGGATGTGAGGACTTGGTGCTGGATAAACAATTCATATTGGAAGAAGAACAGATTGTTTCCCGAAGGTCTTCCTGTGGGTTGCCAACTGGTTTAATTTGCAGGGTTGCCAGGTCCACGTTGGGAAATTCCTGAAGATTTGGAGGTGAAACCTGGGGAAGGCAGGATTTAGGGAGGGGAGGGACCTCATCAGGGTATGATGCCAGAAAGTACTCCCTCCAAATCAGCCGTTTTCTCCAGGGGAATGGATCTGTCGTCTGGAGATCAGCTGTAATACTGGGAGATCGCCAGGCCCCACCTGGAGGTTGGCAACCCTGATCCTGTGCCTTTATCACTGACTGGCTGTGTGGAGTCTGACACTGTGCAGGCCCAAGTGTTTCTTTCCACAGCATGAAGAGCTTCCCCTTCTGATATCTGCAGATTCAGATGCATCTAAAGGCACAGGAGCAGGGGCTTCAGGCCAACCTACCTCCCCCACCCGTGCCCTGGTTCCCCACCTTGGCGGATCCCTCCCCTGTCTCCTTCACCAAGGCATCTCCTGCCGTTCCCCGCCCTTTGTGCTGGTTCCTGTGACAATCTCCTTCTTTCACCCTGAGCTCATTAGCTGTTCTTTGAGTTTCCATGAGCTCAGAGGGTGATTAATACCCAGGGAGTAGATGGCTGATCACTCTGCCCCATGTCCTGGGCTAACCTCTCTCTCCCACCCACCCCCCGGCACTGACAAGCCCTGCTCTCCTGGTTCCCCCCTTACACTTTCTTCTTATGTCCAGCCTAGAGCCGGTATACAGTCTTCTAAGTGGCACAGGGAGAGAGGGCTCCTTCTTTCCTGTTGGAAGAGAGCAGGAGCTGAGAAGCAGAAGAAGATCCACCTGGAAATCCTGGAGGAGGACTTGATTGGGAAAAGGTGAGAAAGGATGGGTGGGGGGGACGGTAAATCTTTCTGGTGAAGTGCCTACTGCACCTGTTTGTAGCTGTGCACTTGCACCTATTTAATCTGAGAGATGCAGCTTTGTATTCTTTGTGTAAAGGAATCTGGGGCTCTCCAAAAGCCAGATCCTGAAGTTCAGCAAGATTGTTTACTGGAGCCTTAAAACTGACAGAGGGTCCACTTTACATTCATTCGGCAAAGAGCCCCCCCCCCCCAAATGAGGCAGAAGCCGCTTCAGAGCATTTTCCATGTCCCATCCCACCTCTCCCACCCGATAGGAGTCTTCTGAGGATGGTTTCCTTGAGCTTTCCCAATCCTGGAGGTGGCACATGGGTGTGCTCCTTGTGTTCTGTGGTAGAGCTGTAGCTCATGAAAGCTGATACCCTGCCAGACGTTTTCTTATGTAAGGTGCTACTGGACTCTTGCTCTTTTCTACTATTATTGACCAGGCTTAGCTAGAGATACTGATACTCAAGACTTCAAAAGACACAAACACAGTTACTAATGCAATTGCAACTTTCTCTCCCCCCCCCCCAACCTGGCCCTAGGGTTGCAGAGCTTTTAAGCTTGTTTCTTTGTGTGTGTGTGTAAAGTGCCGTCAAGTCGCAGCCGACTTTAATATCAGTTTGGTCTGCAGCAGCTAACTGGTGATATTATTTACCTCTGTGCCATGAAAATCTTAACTTGCCTGTTTCCGCAGATTAGACCTCTATCGAAGTGACAGGACTCTTTTTTTCTTGGCCAGTTAGTAACAGCACTCTGACATCTCCAGTATTTGGAGATGAAGCTTTTCCTTGGCATTAAGAAAGTTTCAGCTGCTTAATTTCTGGGCACTCAAAACCATTACAATCTCTAAACCCAGAGCAATCTAAAATCCAGTGTGCCTTAGAAATTCTCTGTAGGGTTGCCAGCCTCCAGATGAGGCCTGGAGATCTCCCGGAATTACAACTGGACTACAGACATCTGTTCCCCTGCAGGAAATGGTTCCTTTGAAGGGTGGACTCTGAAGGGCAATATAGCCTGCTGAGGTCCCTCCCCTCCCCAGACTCCGCCCTCCCCAGGCTCCACCCATAAATGCCCAGAAATTTCCCAACCTGGAGTTTGCAAACCCTACTTTGCTTTTTATACAGCTTTTCCGCCACGATTCCTGGCTGTAGCTCTGAGATGATCACAAGGGCAGACCTTTGTTTGTGTGTGTAAAGTGCCCTAAAGTCGCAACCGACTTATGGCAACCCAGTAGGGTTTTTAAGGCAAGAGACTCAGGACCCCTTCAGATTACTGTTCTAAACCAGATGTTATTCATTGATGGCCTGATTCTGAGTAATGCGCTACCAGGATGGGCGTTTCATACAGCTGATTTCAGACCAATAATGAGCCATCTCTAAAGTGCTCTGAAGCGCTCTAGCCATTTCATTCAGCGTTGTGCTCCCCCACCATCTTTTTCCCGGGCACCTTCTTTTTCAGCTTTTTTTACAAAAAAGTTCTAAGATTAGTGTTATAGCGCTATAGCACCATAGCAATCCGATGCATTTGAATGCTGATGATATAGCACTGAATCGCTATATCACCAGCATTTGGATGCATTGGATAGAGCTATAGCACTAATCTTAGAATGTTCCCCAAAAAAGAAAAGAACTCGCTGCGAAAAAAGGTGGGGGAAAGGGGTCCTTTCGGAAGCACTCCAGACATTTTAAACAGCACACTGTAGCAATTCGGAAGCGAAAACAGGAGAAAGCTGTTTTCATTCAAAACGGCTGAGCCCCGGGATGCCAACGGGACACAAGCGGCTTTGTCTGAAAAGGTAGTTAAAAGTAAATCAGTTAACAGCCGGGAGCCCCAAACGGTTGTGTCTGAAATGACACAAAAAATCTGTTAGCAACTGACTGCTCAAACGGATTATAAGGGAAGTTTGAAAGGGGCCAACAGAGGTGGTTTGCCATTGCCTTCCTCTGCATGATAAACTTGGGTTTTTTTGGTGGTCTCCCATCCAAGTATTAAATAGGGCCAACGCTGCTTAGCTTCTGACAAGATCAGGCTAGCCTGGGCCATTTTCTTAGCAAACCAATTGCAGAACTTCCCTTCAAAGGGGTCCGGAGCGTCCCCCCCCCCAGCATCAAGCAAGAAATAAAATCATGCGACTTTTAGTCCTTCAGTTTAAATAGGTGCTGCTTAGGGGTTGCCAGCCTCCATGTTGGGCCTGGTAATCTCCAGGAATTAGAACTCATCTCTAGACGACAGAGATCGGTTCCCCTGGAGAAATGTGGCTTTGGAAGGTGGGCTGATGGCATTATACCCTGCTGAGGTCCTGCCCCTCCCCAAACCCCTTCCTTCCTAGGCCCCACCCCCAAAATCTCCAGCTATTTCCCAACCCAGAGTTGGCAACCCTAGGTGTGGCAGCCAATGCTGTTGGGGTCACCCCAGGCCTTTGCCCCCATGATGTGAGTGTGGGGAAACATCTTTTGGTTGCTGTCGTCCACCCCACCCTGCAGTAAGGGATTATCCAGGGCAAGGCAAAGCTCTTTAGAACACCTCAGGCATCTGTGAGCTCCCAGGCCAGAGTGGGGGCAACTCAGACCCTAATCCGCCTTGAGCTTCCCCACCCTTGGCTCTCTGCTGGAGGTGAGGAACTGGGGCAGTGATTCTGAACCCCCCCCCCCCAAGGTGAAAGCCACAGGACAAAGAGGAAGGCAAGGCCAAATCCTGTGTGGCTGCTAGGGTTGCCAGGTCCCTCTTCGCCACCGGCAGGAGATTTTTGGGGCGGAGCCTGAGGAGGGCAGGGTTTGAAGAGGGGGGACTTCACTGCCATAGAGTCCAATTGCCAAAATGGCCATTTTCTCCAGGTGAACTGATCTCTTGTCAGCTGGAAATCAGTTGTAATAGCAGGAGTCCTCCAGCTACTACCTGGAGGTTGGCAACCCTAGCCTCAATGGGGGTGGTGTCATGGGGACCCAGATTAGGAGTGCCTTCCAAGCAGGACTCAGGTCCTTCCAGGGTCCAACTGGTGGGGCAGGTTTTTGAACCATACCTTGGAAAGGCTGCAACAAACCTCCAAAATCATAATCAGTACTGCAGCAATAGACCATGTGCACAGTTAGGGGTGATGGGGCCTATTGGCCAGTGCCAGTGACAACGCATGCCCTCGCTCCTGTTTCCTATACCCAAAGCAGTTTTAGTACTATTTCTAATTTTAAAAATTCCTTTTTCTACAGTTGTATACCTACAGAGACATTCTATATTTATTTTACTTCATTTATACCTTGTCTTTTCCCCCAATGGGGGACCCAAAGTGTTCTCTTCTCCTCACAACAACAACCCTGTGAGTTAGGTTAGGCTGGGTGACTGACAGCAAACCTCCATGGCAGAGTGGGGATTTGAACCTGAATCTTCACAGATCTGACTGAAGAAAGCCCTTTAAACATGGCCAGGTGGCCTGAACCGCTCCTCAAGCTCTAAGGCATCTCAGAAAAAGAGGACAGAGGGTTAAAGTACCCAGATTTTCCCTTATGCCAGAGAACCCCGCAATTAAGGATCACGCTTCGGTATGCAGAAAACACAGAAAGGTACAAACCCAATAAAGTTATGTTGACCAAATGACTCTGGAAGAGATTGCCTGGTCTGACCAAACTCCCAAGACAACACTGTAGAACTCACTTCTCCCACTGACTCTTAAAATGTGGGTTTTCCAATATTGTGGGACTAATGGAGAAAAATTAAAATATCAGGCATATTAGCTGTCTCTAGTTTCCTTGGACAATCACCCCCCCACCCCCACCCCACCCCCTTCTCAGAAAGAAATCAGAACTCTTTTAATAACCAGAGGGGAGAAAAAGATACAAAAGATTAAAGGGCTTATCTAAATGTGGAACATTACAAACGAAAACCCAACTGCAAGCCGCCTCAGCAAACCTAAAAATAAATTGGTTTTAATACCGACAAGTTCATCATTTATTGCAAATTCCAGATGTAAAGACAATGTATTCAAAGGCCCCTACTGGGGGGAAAATCGGATTCTAGCCACGATGACATTGTAGAGGTATTATTTCAACTCTGTAAATGGTGAGGAAGAAACACTGTACAAAAATGGATGGAATTAGGAAATACCTGGAGATTTCGGGGGTGGAGCCTGAGAAGGGCAGGGGAGAGACTTCAGTGGGGTATAATGCCATAGAGACCACCTTCCAAAGTGGCAATTTTCTCCAGGTGAACTGATCTCTGTCGCCTGGAGATTAGTTGTAATAGTGGGAGATATCCAGCCACCACCAGGAGGTTGACAACCCTAGACTGAATAGTAACTTTATTCAGGGTCTTCTGGTCTTCTATCAGGGAGGCGGACAATGCAATCCTTTGTGTAGTTACTTCCTTTCAAAGCCATTGATTTCCATGGGCTTAGACTGGAGTAACGTTGCATAGGCTCATACTGCAAATCATTTGAATTTTTCTCTACCATTATCAAGGAGAGAACCTATCAAATTGTCTCCCAATGTAATTTAATGTTATTTAAAATTAATCGAATTTATCCACAATGTCAGGCATTATGCTAGAAAGGATGGGGCGATATGGATGTTTTTGTACACCCTAGAAACTATGTGCCAAAATACCACCCCCACCTCCCAAAAAAATTGGATGTGTATTGTTTTGGAGATTTAGAAAAAAAGGTTACAGTATTGCTGAAGACTCCTCAGTTCTTCTAGAGTATTTTTATCCCAGTCTAATCCTCCAGATGAGCTTTTCTCTTGATTGCGGGGAAATTCCTTATTGCTGCGTGGAGGAAAAAGAAATATCCCGAGCATTAGACATCTGTTTGAGATTGGAAAGAACCCTTACCCATAGCTAAACGCAATAAACAGTCCTGGCATTTTCACAGTTTTCTTATATACAAACATACTCCCAGCCTACTATCTTCAATCCTGAAAGCGGAAAAAGACATCTACCTATGTTAGACAGAACATAGGTCTTTTGAGAGCCAGAGTGGTGTAGTGGTTAAGAGCAGTGGTTTGGAGCGGTGGACTCTGATCTGGTGAACTGGATTTGTTTCCCCACTCCTACACATGAAGTCAGCTGGGTGACCCTTGGCTAGTCACAGTTCTCTCAGACTCATCTACCTCACAGGGTGTCTGTTGTGGGGAGGGGAAGGGAAGGTGATTGTAAGCCTGTTTGATTCTTCCTTAAGTGGTAGAGAAAGTCGGCATATAAAAACCAATTCTTCTGCTTCTTCTTCCCCTTTCCTTACCAGCACTTAAAGCAACACAAAGAGCTGCATTTTCAGTTGGAGTAAGGGCCGTGACCTGGGTGACCCAGGCTAGCCCAATCTGGTCAGATCTCAGAAGCTAAGCACAGTCAGCCCTCATTGGTATGTGGATGGGAAACCATCAAGGAAGTCCAGGGTCGCTACACAGAAGCAGGCAATGGCAAACCACTTCTGTTGGTCTCTTGCCTTGAAAACCCTATGGGCTTAGCCTTAACTCAGCTGCGAGTTGACAGTACTTTCTACCACCACCAAGGGTACAGAGGGGAGGGGTGTTTTTTTTCACAGCCCCAATCCATATAAAGGCCCCAGGTCCTGCTTTTCAGGACCAAAGACATAATAGGGAGTTCCATATTCACACATAACTTGGTCCTGGTAGATTGAGCAATGTAGAACTAATTTGACCAGTGATCTGAGTGGGTATAAGTAACTTCACATGTTGACCCTTGTTGTTACTCTACAGAACAAATAGTTCATATATCAGAAATGTTGATCCAGAACTGAGTGCCAGTATTATACCAGTAACTCTTAATTTGCAGAACAATAGGTGCCGGGGCTCAAGCTTGTCCTGCATGTTACAGCTTCTGACCTGGGAACCCTTTCTCCTAAACAGCACACTCCTCTTTATTTTGACTTCTCAAACCCTGCGATAAGCAAGATCCGAGACTGAACTGTATTATTAATTTCCGTTAAGCCTCAGATATTCAACTAGATAGACTTGTTGTTGGTATTATAGCTTCAGTGTGGGCAGCCCAATCCTATGCCTGATTACTTGGAAGTTCAATGGAGCTTCCTTTCAAGTAAGTAAACATTGGATTGTAATGTTAAACTATCAACTAAGATGGGTTAAAAAAACATTTTAATACAGTTGATTATAAAAACTGCTGATAGGAATTGTCATTCAAGAAGAGGCATTCTCCCTTCTCTTTCACACATGAGGGAATAACCTCTTTTGCTGTCTCCTGTGGTGTGTGTGACCATTATCTTGGAAGAGGCATTCTCCGTTCTCACAGGAGGGGATGCCTCTTTTCAATGTTTGCCGTGATACCTGTAACCAGAAGAGCCATTCCCCTTTCTCTTTCACACAGGAGGGGATGCCTCTTTTGATGTCTTCTGTGATGTGTGTGACCATTATCTCGGAAGAAGCAGTCTCCCTTCTCTTTCACACAGGAGGGGATGCCTCTTCTAAGCAGGCCGCTATGGCACATGAGTATCTCAACAGGCCAAGCATAGAACTGTTATTAAATGCTTTCATGAAAATGCTATTATTGTAAAACAAATACAATCATCATTTTTTTCTCCCACATGCAAATGTCTGCAAATGTAATAGGTTAAAATCCATGCGATGAAACCTGCTAAGATTTTGTTAATTGGGGACAGCCCTATTCATTCTTCTTCTCTCCACCCTCTCCCCAGGCAGGTGGTGCACACAATTTCGGTTTAGAGCCTCGCCTCGCAAATGAGGCCATGACAGAAATGATGAGGGGCTGCGAGGGCCCTGAGACGCCCACGGAGGCCTGCGCTCCGTGCCAGAAGCCAGCAGGGAATCGGGGGTGCTGTGATCGAGCAACACCTGATGGAACGGGGCCAAGCACCGACCAAGAGATGCAGTGGATCTCGGCCAGGGGGGACAGCCCCCTCATCGCACCCTCTTTAAATAGTCAGGTGAGACCGGGCCGCCTAGGGTTGTCAGGTCCCTCTTCGCCATCAGCAGGAGGTTTTTGGGGTGGAGCCTGAGGACGGCGGGGTTTAGGGAGGGGAAGTACTTCAATGCCATAGAGTCCAATTGCCAAAGCGGCCATTTTCTCCAGGTGAACTGATCTCTTTTGGCTGCAGATCAGTTGTAATAGCAGGAGATCTCCAGCTAGTATCTGGAGGTTGAGTAGGGCCGCCCCTTAGAAACCACGGCTGTCACCACACCAACAACTTACAGCATATTATCATCGTGTTCGGTCTGTGAGTTTTGGATGCGCATTTGTCATTCCTGATACATAGACCTGGAATGAGCCACCCTCTCTGCATGTGTTATGATAGCGGCACACTGGACCATAGAGTCCAATGGCCAAAGCAGCCATTTTCTCCAGGTGAACGGATCTCTATTGGCTGGAGATTGGTTGTAATAGCAGGAGATCTCCAGCTAGTACCTGGAGGTTGAGCAAAAAGGGGGGGATATAACAAGCATACAAGCCACAAATAATAAATATTGGCAATCTATTCAAATCGTACAGTGTAAGCAACATACAAATTGCAAAATCACAAGCAATACATCAAAAAGCATATTACAGCATCTGCCCAAATGAAAGAGTACAAATTGTCTCCACGAAGTGTTGTTTAATCCAGTATAAACCATAAAGGTAATACAAAAAATCAAGCCACAAACTACTCCTGGTGAAATTCCCTCTTATGCGTGACTATTATGCACGTTCTCCTTTGCCTTTGGTCAACCTACTTCTCAGAATGGACAGAACCTAATGGCGAGCACTGCTAACAGATGTAGTTTCTCTTTGGACCAGCAGACCATGAGTAGGAGCAAACGGGCATGCCTGCAAGGCAGCAAATCCCCCAGAAAACAACTTTGCATGCACACCCCAAGGCTGCATCCACAATTTCAGCGAATACCAGCTAGAAAGTCATCTCTGTCTTCCTCCCCCAAAGTGCCAACATCCTTCCAACCTGCCTCCTGCTCTCAGCTGGAGACTGTGACCTTCTCCAAGCCCTGATGAACCTCTCATTCAATACCATTCAGCAGTCAAGAGACCACCCTGTTCACCAATAGCTCCCACTGTTACCCAATAACAAGAACAAAATCCATGTAATACCTTTTGTAGGTGAAAAGTGCCATCAAGTTGCAGCCGATTTATAGTGACCCCATAGGGTTTTCAAGGCAAGAGACGAACAAGAGGTGGTTTGCCATTGCCTGCCTCTGTGTAGAAACCCTGGACTTCCTTGGTGGATTCCATCCCATCCAAGTACAAACCAGGGCCGACCCTGCTTAGCTTCTGAGATCTGATGAGCTTGGGCTAGCTGGGGCTCTACAGGTCAGGGCAATTCAGCTCTGGTGGTAGTAGAAAGTGCCATCCAGTCGCAGCCGACTTATGGAGACCCCTCATATGATTTACAAGGCAAGAGATTAACAGAAGTGGTTTGCCATTGCCTGCCTCTGTGTCACAACCCTGGGCCGTTTATGCACGGGAGGTTTTGCCTTGGATTTTCCGCTCTCTAGATGCACATTTTCCCCATCTGAATTGTCAAAACTCAAAAATAAGTCCCCATGCAGAGTTTGGAGAATTCAGATTTTGCATGGGGGCTTACTTTTGAGTTTTGACAATTCAGATGGGAAAAATGTGCATCTAGAGAGCGGCAAGGCAAAACCTCCCATGCATATATGGCCATAGACTTCTTGGTGCTCTCCCATCCAAGTACTAACCAGGGCCAACTCTGCTTAGCTTCCGAGATCTAATGAGATTTGGGCTAGTCTGAGCTATCTGGGTCAGGGAAATACCTTTTATTAGAACCAACCAAACGGGCACAAAACCCTGTGAAAGCCTTCCAGCTTACCAGAACTCTTTACCAGGCTGAATGTTACAAAAGTTAAAAACAACCTGCTTAACTAACAAATGTCCGGTTGCCAACAGGTCTGAAAGAAAATGTCCTGCCCTTTTAAAAGAGGCGTGATGGGATTTGAGTCCAGTAGCTCCTTAGAAGAGCCCCGTGGTGCAGTGTGGTAAGCTGCAGTACTGCAGTCAAATCTCTTCTCACAACCTGAGTTTGATCCCGGCGGAAGTTGGTTTCAGGTAGCCGGCTCAAGGTTGACTCAGCCTTCCATCCTTCCGAGGTCGGTAAGGCAATGGCAAACCACCCCATTAACACAGTCTGCCTAGTGTGACATCACCTCATGGGTCAGTCATGACCTGGTGCTTGCATAGGGGACTACCTTTACCTTTAGCACCTTAGAGACCAAACAGATGTTGGGGATATAAGCTTTGGAGAGTCAAAGCTCCCTTTGACTCTCGAAAGCTTATACCCTGAAAATCTTGTTAGTCTCTAAAGCGCTACTGGACTTGAATCTAGCTCTTTTCCTGCATACCAACATGCTTCAGATTGGGTGTTTACTGGAGCCCCCTAAACTGGCAGAGGGCCCACTTTATGTTCACTTGGCAAGGAGCCCCTCAAAATGGGTCAGAAGCCACTTCAGAGTATTCTCTGTGTCCCATTCCACTTCTCCCAACTTATCCTGCATTGAGCAGGGGGTAGGACTAGATGGCCTGTATGGCCCCTTCCAACTCTATGATTCTATGATTCTAAGCTGCAGTACTGGGTAAACTGCAGTACTGCCTTGTGTTCTGTGGTAGAGGCATTTGGTGGAGCGGCAAAACAAATTCAGCCAGCCTGGGAAGGAGAGTAATATTTTGCTTGTTGCTAACTATTATTGTTCAGGCTTAGTTTAAGATGCTGAGCTAATACTTAAGAGTACTGTCTTCAGTTTTGGGCACCGCAATTTAAGAAGGATGTAGACAAGCTGGAACGTGTCCAGAGGGCAATAAAGACGGTGAGGGGTCTGGAGACCAAGTCCTATGAGGAAAGGTTGTAGGAGCTGGGTATGAAGAGGAGACGACTGAGAGGTGATATGATAACCATCTTCAAGTACTTGAAGGGCTGTCATATAAAGCATGGTGCCGAGTTGTTTTCTGTTGCCCCAGAAGGTCAGACCAGAACCAACGGGTTGAAATTAAATCAAAAGAGGTTCCGTCTAGATATTAGGGAGAATTTTCTAACAGAGTGGTTCCTCAGTGGTTCAGGCTTCTTCGGGAGGTGGTGGCTCTCCTTCCTTGGAGGTTTTTAAGCAGAGGCTAGATGGCCATCTGTCAGCAATGCTGATTCTATGACCTTAGGCAGTTCATGAGAGGGAGGGCCTCTTGGCCATCTTCTGGGCATGGAGTAGGGATCACTGGGGGTGTGGGGGGGTAGTTGTGAATTTCCTGCATTGTGCAGGGGGTTTGACTAGACGACCCTGGTGGTCCCTTCTAACTCTTATGATTCTATGCTGATACTCGAGTTTAAAAGACAAAAACACAATTACTAATACAATTGCCACCTTTGACCCCACTTGGCCCTATGGTTGCCAGCTTTTACTATCTCTGAAACTATTTACCTCCCTGCCTCTGTTAAAGGCACAAGATACTTTTCTGTAGGCCTTTTGGCCAGCTGAAAGGAATGGCCAGCCAGGCACCATAATAAATCGTTCACAAATGCATATTGGCTGTGCCCACACTGCACACCTCCGAACATCTAATGTGTGAATCAGCTCTCGTGTCTTCAGACTGACCCCGCTCTGGTTGGTCCCCAGGTCTTCTTAACCCCACCGCAGGGTCTGGGCGCCGACCCCTTCAGGGGCCTCCCCGGGGAGCCATGTGACGAGATTTGCCGGGAGCCCGGTGAGCTGTCGTGTGATGAGATGTGTGGCCGAGGGCCTTCGTGCAAGGGGAGGTGTCGGGAGCTGCCGTGCGAGGAACTGCGTGATGACACGTGCCGGGGATCTAGCCGGAGTCTTTATGAAGACTCCTATGAAGAGTCAGTGGCGGGGAGCCCGGACGGTCGGAAGAATCGCCTGCCCTCCATCGTAGTGGAGCCCATCGAAGTGGGCGATGTGGAAAGTGGGGAGCTACGGTGGCCCCCAGAAGACCTCTCTCTGCTGGAGGAACCTGAACAAGATGAGCTCTTTGCAGAAGGCGAGGAGGCGCCAGGGACTGGTGAGTTGGGCAGGGTAGGGGGCCAATGGGGGATGGGACCCCTGACTATACCCGAGGGCTGCTGTTTTCGAGTACTGTTCTCCGGGGTTAACCTTTTATTCTCATGCCGAGGGTCGCCCCCTCCACCTTACACACTGCTGATGGCTTCCCTGTGGCCTGGCTTCATGCTGCATTCATTCACTTGAGAACCAGCGTGGTGTAGTGGTTTAGAGCGGTGGAGTCTGATCTGGAGAACCGGGTTTGATTCCCCCCTCCTCCACATGAGCAGCGGAGGCTAATCCTGGTGAACTAGATTTGTTTCCCCACTCCTACACACAAAGCCAGCTGGGTGACCTTGGGCTAGTCACACTCTCTCAGCCCCACCCACCTCACAAGGTGTCTGTTGTGGGGAGGGGAAGGGAAGGTGATTATAAGCCAGTTTGATTCTCCCTTAATTGGTAGAAAAAGTCAGCATATAAAAACCAACTCTTCTTCTTCTTCCTCTTCTTCCAATGCAAAAGCCAAGGCAGTGACCATTCTTCTTGGAGAAGCAGCATTCTCCTGCGGTACATTATCAATGTTTCCAAATATATCGAAGCATCAGCAGGGTGTAAAATGGCAAGCTGTATGCCACCTGGAGGTATTAGCTTGTGCACAGGCTTGGAAAAATCATGTGGAGTTGAAACACAATGCATCCATTAGAAAGATCCATCTACCTTTAGAGAGAGCAGGAAGGTGGGTAAACCTATCAAGATGAGCAAAACAGGCAGCATTTTGATAGGTTGTCCCCAAAATGCAAAAATTGGGACAGTGATTTACCAGGGAGAGTAACTTGAAAACATGTGCCAATAGTCTACCTCAGTTGGCACCAACTGGGTACACACATGAACACATGAAGCTGCCTTATACTGAATCAGACCCTTGGTCCATCAAAGTCAGTATTGTCTACTCAGACTGGCAGGCACTGGCAAACCACCCCGTAAACATAGTCTGCCTAGTAAACGTTCGGATGTGACGTCACCCCATGGGTCAGTAATGACCCGGTGCTAGCACAGTGGACTCCCTTTACCTTTTCAATTAGGGATGCCAATTCTAGGTTGAGAAATTCCTGGAGATTTGGAGGTGGAGCCATAGAGTCTGCACTCAGAAACTGTTATTTTGCTCCAGGGGAACAGATTTTTGTAGTCTGGAGATAATTTGTATTCTGAGAGAACTCCGGGCCCCAGCAACCCTGGGCCTAATAACAGGCCTGGCCTGGGGGCACGTTGTTGAAACCATCCCAGAATCATTGGTTCTTGTAGGTTATCCGGGCTGTGTAACTGTGGTCTTGGTATTTTCTTTCCTGACGTTTCGCCAGCAACGAAACGTTGCTGGCGAAACGTCAAGAAAGAAAATACCAAGACCACGGTTACACAGCCCGGATAACCTACAAGAACCAATGAACTCTGACCGTGAAAGCCTTCGACAACATCCCAGAATCCTTTGCAACAGCTTGGCTTCTCTGTAACGTCCCCCCCCCCCGCCCCGTTCTGTGTTTTCAGGGCTGTCCTCTTTCGAAAGCGACTTGGAGGAAGTGCTGCTGTAAGACCGTCTGAGGCGTTCGTGGGACGGATGGAGACCGTGGAGCGTGCGAAGCAGGGGGGCGGTGTGGCAAAAAAAATATTTTTGTGATTCCAGACATTTCCTTGAACTCTCAAACGGAGGATCAGAGCTCCTGGGCTTCGCCCTGGAAGAAGGGAATGACCCAGGCAGGCAGGCGTGCCAATAAAAAGGCAGCCAGCAGAGAGGGTTCCAGCAAAAGTATAAGAACTTCATTTTGGCAACTGAGATGAGAGGTGTTCAAGTTAGTGGCCATGCCTGATTTTGCCCCCGGAACACCTATATTCTTTCCCTCCACATCTCTTATTTTCCATGGATACTTTGGCTTCACCTTTTACTTCTTGTCCCAGTTGAACCAAAGCCCATGTAGATGTAACTCTGCGTTGTATCATTCCCTGTCGCTACTACCTCCAGTTCCCCCCCCTTCCGCCATATCAAAATTTAGACGGAGAAATGTGGTGTAGGGCTTAGAGTGCTGGACTAGGATTGAGGGAGACCCCGGGTCAAACCCCCATTCTGCCATGCGGCTTGTTGGCCGACCTCGGATCAGTCCCCTTCTCAGCCTAACCTACCTCACAGGGTTGTCCTGAGGATAAAATGGAGAAGGGACGGTATCCCGAGCTGCTTGAAGGGAAGAGCAGGGTAAGATGCAATAGACAGATTGTAAACTCCTCAGGGCAGGGACTTTAACAAAACGGCTTAAAGCTACCCTGTAAGCCCGGCCCCCACCCCCATGTTGGTAGCGCTGTACAGTGAAAATAAACTTTCCTCACTTAACATAAGAACATAAGAAAGGCCCTGCTGGATCAGCCCATCAAGTCCAGCAGTCTGTTCACACAGTGTTCACACATGTTCTCACTTGCACAAGATCTTCTCCAATTATCTGTGCAGTTGCACCCTGTTCCGTTTCATCGTCACACATGTTCTGGCAACTGTCTTTGGGGAGGGGGGCATCGATATCCGTGCATGTGTTCATCAAGAGTTAATTTACCACAGTTTGTTAGGAACCTCTGTGGAGTCAGTGAGGAGAATGCACCCTGGTTTTAAAAAAACTGGGGAAGAAGGTGAGTAGGGGGGATTTTCACCAATTGCTCCTCACACAGCAGACATTCAGCTTCCACCCTAAACTATTTCTGGGGAGGAGGGTTGTCTTCTGTCCCATAGAAGCATCATTTTGGAGGCAATTTTTAGCTGCAGGAGGAGGGGGTAAGTCATGCCCCAAAGTCAGAAATCCTTCCATCTGCTCAAATGAGATTTTAGGTGGGATGGCTAAATCGTTCCCATCTGAGCATAGTAAATTATTACTTGATAAGCGATCATTTGGACCTATGCTGAAAACAAACCCCCATGAAGGCCAAAAGGCCTGAGGCAATTCTGGCTTCTCGTGTGAATATGACCACAGCATGTCTCAGAAGCATATAAATGTGTGTGTGTATATATATATATTTCTGAAATACACTGTGGTCATATTCACACAAGAAGCCAACATTGCCTCAGGCCTTTTGGCCTTCATGGGGGATTGTATATTTAAAGCCTGGATGGGTAAACTGGAACCTCCATGTTCACCAGCAGATTATCTCTGAATATCAGATGCTGGGGGCAAGCCAGAGAAATCTTTATGCCCTGTTTGTGGGCTTCCTGGAGGCAGCTGGCCAGAAAGAGAATGCTGAAATATTCAACTCCATCTTAAGCAGGTCTAACCAGAATCCTACTCAGGTTTATTCAATAAGGCTTACTCCCAGGAAAGTGTTCTTAGGAGCTGTGAGGCTAGCATGGCGGTCAGATCTGTCAAGAGCTGTTAGCCACGACAGCTAAATTTATTTATTTTTATTTTCCAAAATCTATTCCCCACCTTTGTGCCCTCATAAGGGCCACCAAGATGGCTAACACGGTAAAACATATGTAATACACGTATCCTTCATGTTTAGGGGCAGTCTACCTCTGATTCTCAGTTGCTGAGGAGTTCCGTTGCCTGCTAGGGCTAGACTGACCTTCGGTAGGAGCTGCCAGTGCTCATCTTATGTACTTATTGGTGTGTGGGGGGGTGGCAATAGCTTTTTTGTGTTACCAGAGACCATAGCAGGCCTTGTAGTGCCTGTTTCTCAGAAGATAAGTGTCTAGAGAACTAACGGCATAGTGGTTGTGGGGTGCACACACCGGGTTCCCAGAGCTACTTGGCGTTCGAACACTTCTGTACAAATAAAATGGTTTCTGCTACATTCCGGAAGTGGTGATTTTGTTGAAAAGCTCCTGTTTGTGAAACAGATAGCACCGAATACCCAGAAAAGGTGGGGTAGGCCCGTCTCTGCACCTGTCAGTATATTTACTGGGCTTGTTGGTGCTCAGGCCCACAGAGAGAAAAATAAAGGATGTGGTATAGCTGGGTTTCCCCACTCCTACACATGCAGCCTGCTGAGTGACTCTGGGCCAGTCACAGTTCTCTCCAAACTCTCTCAGACCGACCTCCCACAGTGTCTGTTGTGGGGACGGGAAGGGAAGGCGATTCTAAGCCAGTTTGAGACTCCTTAAAAGGAAGAGAAAATCGGGTATAAAAACCAACTCTTCATCTTCTGGGGGCAAAATTCTGTTTTCTGAGGCTCTGTGCTTCCATATGAAATAAAAGCAAAGTCTTCCAGTCTAGGAGTCTAGAGCAGGAGTGTCAAACATAAGGCCCGAGAGCCAGATTCTGCCCCTCGAGAGCTCTTATCTAGCCCATGAGCCAGCCGAGGAAGCCATCCCCCCACTCTCGATCTGGGCAGGCGAGGCATGGCCCGGCCCAACCAAGTGACATTACGTCATATCCAGTCCTCGTAACAATTGAGTTCAACACTCCTGGTCTAGAGCCTTGTTTTAATTTGAAGTAAAAAGATGCCCAGACAAATATTTCCACAGATTTCCCAAAAGCTCATAGTCACTGCCTGATGGAACTGCAGAAAACAGATGGAGAGACGAGGGCTGCCTTAGAGTGAACTGGACCATTGCCCTGGCCAGTTTATTGTTGCCTCTTCTGGCCACCAGTAGCTCCCCAGGAGAGGTCTCAGGCCAAAAAGTGTCCCTCCCAACCCCTCATAGCCTAAGATCCATTTTAACTGGAGGTGCCAGGGATTGAACCCTTCGGCATGCAAAGCCAGGGGGTCTACCAATAAACCCTCCTCATGAGGCCATTTTCACAGCAAGAGGACTAGAGCTTCAGTGCCCGGTCTAGGTCCTTGCCCCTCCTCATGGGTAGTGCAACCAGAATGGTGCAAAGTAAGCTAAATCATGCCAATCTGCCTAATTTCTACAGGCTTCAGAATCTGGCTTTCCTCTGTACAGATGCTTTATCTGGTTGTGGCCCAAAGTGCATGTAGCCCTCGCTTCTGTCCCATGCTTATTGCATTAATGTGGCATTAGAAGGGACTTAACCAGCAGGGAAGCATCCGTGAATCCTCTTTAAGCCCCATTATGATGGTTGCCATGGAAAAAGCGCCACCTCTCGGTTGCTTCTGCCGTCCTTATTTACCAGTGATATGGATCCCACGCCCCAGAGTGTCTTGTGTGCCCACTTCTCTAGACAGCAGGAAGTTCCCAGTAGCAGCCCTTTACAGGATCAGTTTCCTTTGACCCACCATGCTTTTTGTATTCAAATGTTTACTTCCAAATGTACAGGTTGAGCAGATGGGAAACAAGCGAGCACCCTCAGACTCCTAGTGATCCCTAGGAAACATAAATCCACCACGTCCAGTACCCTGGCAGCCAGACATCTAGTAACCACTTCCCGAGTGCTTCAAATATGGATGCTTCTCTCCGGATTAAAACTTCAACTCTCCTTACAACACTGGTTTTAAGCCAAGCCATCAGGTCCCATTTTGAGCCCTTTTCCTTCTGGACTTTGCTCCCTGCTGTTCGTTGAGTCCAGGAGTCTCTGATCAAGCGTGTAGACGTAGTAGCAAATGCCATTAATGCGCCCGATCTCTGCTACAGTTACGTTCACACCCCCAGCCTGTTCCAAGAACGGTACCCTGGCATTCGGGTCCTCATCAGAGAACTGAAGAACCTTGCCCCCGGGCCTCAGCACCCTCAGGCATTCTGCCACTAACTGCTTGGCTTGGCCCGGCCCTTGCAGGCACCGAAGCAATGTATCACAGGTCCCCTTGTCCAGTACCAGGTGGAAAGAGCCTGATTCAAAAGTGTCTCTCAAGTCAGTGGCATCAGCCAGATGGCAGCACAGTTGGGAAAGCGGGTGCCGTGGAGGGGGACTGTCCCGGAGCAGCTGGCGTAGGGAGTCCAGGGCTAGAGGGGAGAAATCCAAGCATGAAATGTGGAGCTGGCGGGGGGAGTCTCGATACAGCCCCAAGCCCAAGGCCGAAGTGCCGCAGCCGACATCCAGTATTCGGGCCTCGCCCGAGGGCAGACCCCGCAGAGTGGACAGCAGCAACCCTGAGACGTCTCCGTAGCCGAAGAACCAGTCAAAATGTCGGGGGCCGCTAGCCCCTTTCTCGAAATAGAAGCGGTCCCAGGTGTCACGCTTGTCCATGCGACGAAGCAGATCCTCTGCAAGAGGGACAGCAGAAGAAGGTATGAGCAGATGTAACAATCCGTTTGGCAACCACATGCCACATGACCACCTCCTTTCTTTTTATCCCTGGAGTGTCGAATTCATTGGTTATGAGGACCAGATATGACATAAATGTCACTTGGACGGGCCAGGATACACCTTGACTGCCCAGATTGGGACTGGCGGGGGGAGCTGCCTTGGCTGGCTTGTGGGCTGGATAAAAGCTTTCAAGGGGCCGATCCAGTCCACGGGCCATATGTTTGACACCCCTGCTCTAGCCCCTTGAAAATTATCACCCCAGTGGGGCATCCTTCGTGAGGGAAAGCCGGTTGTTAAATTGCCTGAAGGGTGTTTCACACACCTCACGTTCCCCAAGTATTGTTTTAAAGAAATAGGCCCTGTAAAAGAGGGCCCCTGGAACTTGTTATTTCTTTAAAACAATACTTGCGGCAAAAAAACACAATTTGTGAGCAGGTTTCTTGAATCTATTTTGTAATCATTCTAATGTTGTAAATATTCTATCACTTCCCCAGTAGTAATTGGCACCTCACAATCTGCTCTTAGCACTGCTAAAACACAGGCAGCCTGAATAGTTTCATGATGGCAGCTGTGACAGTAAGGTAGGAAAGCAAAATTAGAGTCCAGTCACACCTTAGAGACAAGCAAGATTTCTGGGGTATAAATTTTTGAGACTCAAAGCTTCGTCAGTATCTGATGAAGGGAGATTTGTCTCTCAAAAGCTCATACCATGAAATTCTTGTTAGTCTCTAAAGTGCTACTGGACTCGAATCAGGCACCCTGAGTATGTTACTTTCCCCCTATGGGGTCGTAGAACAATGGGGGATATGTGTGAGAACTTCCATTGGGAAAATGCTACAGAGGAAAGGAGGTAACTCTATTCTACCCCAGTCACCACATGTTGCTCAAAATCATGATAGTTAATGGAGGGAGGGAAAGGAAAGGGCTATTTCAGGAACCACTTTACCACAAGGATAAGAGATATCCTCAAAAATAAACCATTGTGGGTGGACGGGTCAGATGGGTGGCTGACACAGGAGGTGGTGCCAACCACAAAATGTCAGGGAGTGAGGTCATGCATAATTCTAACAGCATCTCTTCAATATTTCAGGCAGAGGCTCTGCTTAACAGGATGCCTTTGAATCTGCACAGCCTATCAGGAGCCCTTCTGGGCAAAAGCCCCACCTACCCTCACCCACTTTCTAAAAGCACTTGGTGGGCACCAAGAAAGGTGTCAGCAGGCACCATGCTGGGGACCCCTGCTCACATGAACACATGAATCTGCCTCATACTGAATCAGACCTTTGGTCCATCAAAGTCAGTATTGTCAACTTAGACCGGCACCCGCTCTCCAGGGTATCGGGCAGGGGTCTTTCATATCACCTACCTGCCTAGTCCCTTTAACTGGAGATGCCGGGGATTGAACCTGAGACCTTCTGCGTGCTAAGCAGATGCTCTACCTATGAGCCACAGCCCCTCCCCAGGGGGGCTTCGCCAACTCCGAACTGGAGAACAAGTGGTGGGAGGGTAGTGATTCTTTTCCCTTAAGTGTTTCTGCATCAGCAAATTCCCAGGGCAGATGCATTGGAGGGAGAGGCTAGTTTTGGCTGCACCAACCTTATGTTGGGTTCCAGGGATAGGTTACCGTCTGCCTAGCTTACTGGCTGAACTAATCGAGGTGATCTCAGAACGGGCGTTAAAGACCCCGAGGATGATAGTCCCCAGAAACTCTTTTTACTGTTCTTCCCTCTAGGTCAGCGGTTCCCAACCTTTTTTTGACCAGGGACCACTAGGACTTTTTTGTTTGGTGCAGGGACCCCAAGGTTCAAAATAAAAATTCCTAGAATTTGAAAATAAACTTTAATCATAACTGTTAGTTAAACATTAAACTTAGAATAATATTTGAATATATTTTTATAATAGAGAGCTTTTAATTGAAAATATTAATTTATTATGGGTTTATAGCTTTGTTTCGGGGACCTTAATTTAGTTCTCATGGACCCCTGGGGGTCCGCGGACCCCCGGTTGGGAACCAGTGCTCTAGGTGGAAGGGGCTACCAGAGGAGGGTTGTCACGCTGCCGATGTTTAGAAAGGATCTCTGTCACTCATCCATGTAGAATTGGGGAGGGGGTGTCGAGTTAGGGGTCATGTGCATTTGGTGGCCACACAAGGATCTGCCACATTACGAACAAAAGAAGAGCCCTGCGGGGTCAGACCAGTGGTTCGTCTAGTCCAGCATCCTGTCTACATAGAAGCAATGAGATCAAACTTTAAAAGCTGTTTTTAAAAGTCTCCGGTGGGGCAAACCAGGTGGGACAGCCCGCTCACCCCGACTTCATCCAGGTCCCGGGGACAAAGGGCGAAAACGCATGGGAGGTTTTACCTTGGATTTGCCGCTTTCTAGATGCACATTTTCCCCATCCGGATTCTTAAAACCCCCATGCAGAGTTTTGAGAATTCAGATGGGGAAAATGTGCATCTAGAGAACGGCGAATCCAAGGTAAAACCTCCCGTGCGTTTTCGCCCAAAGTCTGGCTGTTCCTGATGGATGCTATAGTATATACTCAAGATGTTTATCACAGGGGTAGAAAGGATTACAAGCATAAACGTTCCTGAAACCCTGCAGAAAACCGCCTCTTCTCCTTGGCCCTGTCCTTCACACCTGAGATTCCAGCCCTTTCCCCGGAGACCCCGAGAAGGCGGCTATAAACCCCCTGCAACTTCAGCTCGGACCTTGAGATCTAGCAGCTTGAGAGGTGTCCCCGTTGTCAAAAGGACCGAGCTCCCTTCTGCGTATGCCAGGGGAAGGGGGCCCTCTCCAAGCCCCCCAAAGACCCTTGGCACCCACCTGCCCATGCCGAAGAGGAGGCGGCAGAAGAGTGCCAGGAGCGCACGGCCAGCCGCCTGAAAGCAACCCGGGGGGATGCCAGGGAAGCAGCAGCAGCAGCAGCAGCAGCAGCAGCAGCAGCAGCAGCAGCAGCAGCAGCAGCAGTCGCAGCCATCTTCCAAGAGAGCAGGAAGGAGGAGCCAAGGCGATGATCCCTGCACGAAGGAAAGCAGTGGAGCTTGGCTGGGGAGCGTCTGCAAAGTGTCAAGCGGGGCTGTCCGGCTGCAGGGATTTCCTTCGGGGTTGCAATCGCTTTGCTCAACCCCTGAGTATCTTTTTTTTTTTTTAAGAATTTTTTCATTATTTTCCTTCATTTCAGTGGTTCCCAACCTTTTTTTTTTTTTTTTTTTTACCAGGGACCACTAGGACTTTTTTGTTCGGTGCAGGGACCCCAAGGTTCAAAATAAAAATTCAGATAATTTGAAAATAAACTTTAGTCATTACTGTTAGTTAAACATTAAACTTAGAATAATATTTGAATATATATTTTTATAATAGAGAAGTTTTAATTGAAAATATTATTTTAAACATTAAGCATTAAACTTAGAATAATATTTGAATATATATTTTTATAATAGAGAACTTTTAATTGAAAATATTATTTTTATTATGGGTTTATAACTTTGTTTCGCGGACCTTAATTTAGTTCTCGCGGACCCCTGGGGGTCCACAGACCCCCGGTTGTGAACCAGTGATTTAATACATCCATATAAAAATCTACATTTAATGCTAAAAGTTACTAAGAATAATAAGAAGCCTATAATAGTGCTAATTTAAACATAGAGTGACTTCCCCCTCACTCTCTTCCATCTAAAAATAAATTGAATATACTTTTGTTGACAAAACTAATCCCCATATTATTTAATGAATATGATCTTATCTTATCTAGTATTATTCATTCAATGTCTTAATAGAATCATGATACAAAATATATAAAAGAGATTAAATCAAAGAGTATCCTTTAAATGGTCCCATCAAAAATGGATTTTCACAATAAGTTCTCCCCTCAACCCCGGAGTATCATGCGTCCCAGCTCTGTGGCTCTTATGATCATTGCAGCGGACAAGACGACCTGAGCTTTTAACAGTAGCAAAGGGAATCTGAGTTCCTGCATCCAGGCCTCTGTGCCAGAGAACAGCCCAAAGTCCCTGCTGGGGTTGCCAGCTCTGGGTGGGGAGATTCCTGGAGACTTGGGGGTGCAGCCTAAGGAGGGCAAAGTTTGGGGAGGGGAGGGACCTCCAGGGGTACAATACTATAAATAGGGTTGCCAACCTCCAGGTAGTAGCTGGAGATCTCCTGCTATTACAACTGATCTCCAGCCGATAGAGATCGGCTCACCTAGAGAAAATGGCCGCTTTGGCCATTGGACTCTATGGCATTGAAGTCCCTGCCCTCCCCAAACCCCGCCCTCCTCAGGCCCCACCCCCAAAACCTCCCGCCGGTGGCGAAGAGGGGCCTGGCAACCCTAATTAAAGCAGTGGCGGACTGGACATTGTGTCAGCTTGCCCAATGGCAAGCGGGCCCCCTGATGAAGTGGGCCCCCTTAAACATTAGACAAAATGTTAAACATAAAAATTAATAAAAATTAAATGATAGCCTTATAGTTGTGGGTGGGCCCCCTTTGTCTCCTGGCAACCAATATTTTTAGACCCAGTCCGCCCCTGCTATAAAGCTGGGGTTGCCAGCCTCCTGGTGGTGGCTGGAGGTCTCCTGCTATTACAACTGATCTTCAGGTGACAGAGATCAGTTCCCCTGGAGCAAATGGCCGCTTGGGAAGGTGGACTCTTTGACATTATCCCCTACTGAAATCCCTCCCCTCCATAAACCCCGCCCTCCTCAGGCCCCACTCCCAAAATCTTCAGGTATTTCCCAACCTGCACCTGGGAACTCTGTCTCCAGTCCATCCTCCAAAGCAGCCATTTTCTTTGGTGGAACTGAGCCTTGTGTTCTGGAGATTAATTGTAATAATTTTTGGAGATCTCTAGGTCCCACCTGAAAGTTGGGACCTGCCATTTATGGCAGCCATATTTGGGCTGTGCCCACCACACTGTATCAGAATTCAAAAGGCGCCCGTAGGTTCAGAAAGGCTGGGGAGCCCTGGAATAGACCATTCAAAAATATGCCTCCATATTAAATTAACCTCCAGATACTAGCTGGAGATCTCCTGCTATTACGACTGATCTCCAGCCGATAGAGATCAGTTCATCCTGAGAGAATGGCCGCTTTGGCAATTGGACTCTATGGCATTGAAGTGCCTCCCCTCCCCAAACCCCGCCCTCCTCAGGCTCTGCCCCAGAAACCTCCCACCGGTGGCGAAGAGGGACCTGGCAACCCTATCTCAGCCCCACCTACTTCACAAGGTGTCTGTTCTGGGGAGAGGAAGGGAATGTGATTGTAAGCTGCTTAAAGACTCCTTAAGATAGAGAAAAGCGGGGTGTACAGACCTACTCTTCTATTAGCCGTCTGGGATTCAGCTCTGCTGTTTGGGTTCTCTCCCGCTTTCTGCAAACTATGCTAAATTTAATTATTCCAGAGGGATTTTCTACACAGGCAATAGGGTTGCACAGTACAAAATGGGGAAAGGGGGCATAGCTCAGTGGCAGAGCATCTGCTTGGCATGCAGAAGGTCCCAGGTTCAGTCCCCGGCATCTCCTGATAAAGGGACTAGGCAAGTAGGTGATATGAAAGACTTCTGCCTGAGACCCTGGAGAGCTGCTGCCAGTCTGAGTAGACAATACTGACTCTGATGGACCAAGGGTCTGATTCAGTACAAGGTAGCTTCATGACTGTGTTCAATTATTCACAGAGCTACTTGGATGAATGATTAGGGACTGTGGTCTATACCCTACTTTGTATAGCTTGTGCAATACTACTGGGATCCTACGATGTAATGTTTGCATCATCAGTGTCCTTCAGTGTTACTACTCTGAAGATGCCTGCCACAGTTGCTGGCGAAACGTCAGGAAAGAAAATTCCAAGACCACGGTTACACAGCCCGGATAACCTACAAGAACCAATGAACTCTGACCGTGAAAGCCTTCGACAATAATGTAAATAACGTTTTTAAAATACCGTGTCCTGCCCTTTAGCTTGCCTGGATGGAACCTGACTCCCATCACATTTGTGTACCTAATTATGGCTTCTTATGTTATGGACGCTGGCCTTTGAAAGAGAAACTGGAAAATGTAAAGTGCGGAGTTGTTGCTGTTGTTGCAGGACTTTACCCCACTGACTCAACACACAGTCTTGTACTGCAGCAGACTTTCCCCCTGCTGTCGTCGTTGTCTTCTTCTTCTTCTTCTTCTTCTTCTTCTTCTTCTTCTTCTTCTTCTTCTTCTTCTTCTTCTTCTTTTGCTTTGTATTATTTTCCAGTAAGCGTGGAGTTTGGAAGCTGCCTGCTTTATTGCCCAAATTAAGAAAACACCTTGATTTGTTGGGAGTGGCTTGGCAAGATATCTGTTACCAGGAGCGATAAAAGGAAAAGAGAATCAGGAGAAGAGGAGAGACCTCACCACAAGTCATCATGTCTTGGGTGGCACAAATGTCACAGGTAAATATGAGGGATCTTATAGAACATAACTTTTCCAGGCTGGGGGTAGTGGTATGGATTGGCTTGTTTTTAAGGCTTATGTTAATAAAGAAGGAGAAAGTTAATGTATTGGTGTTTGTGGGGGAGAGACTGTTCTCTTACTCCTTTCTGCACTCTCAGAACAATACTCTGTAGAACAGATGTCCCCAACGTGTTGCTTGTGGGCTCCACGGTGCTGGCAACACTTTTCTTGGTGCCCAGCAAATTTATTTAGAAAGGGGGGGGGAAGTGGGACTCTTGCCCAGCAGGGCTTCTGATTTGCCGCTGAGGATCTGATTGCCTATGGTAATAAAAATAAGATTTTTTTGTGCATCAACTAGAGTATCTGTTTTATTTCCTCTCACTGCTCTTTTCCAATGTATTTTTAAAATACCCCTCTTCTCCCTGCACCTGGGCTTCTTCTGTGTGTGTGGCTCAGCTTCCTGTGTCAGCTATTTTATAGTTATGTCCACCAGCCCCAAAATCTCCCACCAAAGATTTCTGGGGCGGAGCCTGAGGAGGGTGGGGTTTGAGGAGGGGAGGGATTTCAATGCCATAGAGTCCAATTACCAGCACGGCCATTTTCTCCAGGTGAACTGATCTTTCATCAGCAGATCAGTTGTAATAACGGGAGATCTCCAGCTAGTACCTGGAGGTTGGCAACCCTAACTGGAAGTGACATCTCTTTTGGGTGACAATCTAGGAGCATTAAGAACCACAGAGACTGGAGGTGATTCTTAGAAAGGAACTCTCAAGCCCCTTGAGCCTGACCTTGGTTGGGAAAAGGCGGGGTAGAAGTCAAATGAATAATATTAACAAATAAAAAGTTATGTCGCTTTGGGTTTAGGGTTGCCAGGTCCCTCCTTGCAACCAGCGGGAGGTTTAGGGAGGCAGGGTTGGGGGCGAAGATGTGCCTTCCGTGGCCAAAGCACCCCTGGGCGAGGAATGCGCAGAATCCCATCACATGCTTCCTCGAGGGGCTGGGTGTAGAGGAAGCCCCTCTTGATCCTTGGCTGGCACCCGGTTTGTCTTCTGGGCACCTGAGGAATGAGGCCAGCCAAACAAAGAGCTGGCAAGGCTGAAGAGAGCCCCCGTTCATCCCGTCTTTTTGGGAGGGGATACTTTTGCCTTTTCAAATGGGTTAGGTTTGCCAACCTCCAGTAACTAGCTGGAGATCTCCTGCTATTACAACTGATCTCCAGCCGATAGGGATCAGTTCCCCTGGAGAAAATGGCCGCTTTGGCCATTGGACACTGTGGCATTGAAGTCTTTCCCCTCCCCAAACCCTGCCCTCCTCAGGCTCTGCCCCAAAAATCTTCAGGTATTTCTAGGGTTGCCAACCTTCTGTGCATGATTAAGGAGGAATTTCTATGTTTCCCGGTAAAGTAACCTGGTGATGTCTTCATAAAGGAAATTGAAAGGAAGCAAACCACTCCCTCGATATTATTTCCATTTATACATTCCAAACTGAGATATTTTGTACTTTGTACTTTTTGGATGTTTTTCATAGTACAGTCATACCATTATTAGTAAATGTTGTTAGACTTATGAGCCTGTGTGCTGTTGCTGTTTGAACATAGTACCTGGAGGTTGGCAACCCTAACTGGAAGTGACATGTCTTTTGGGTGACAATCTAGGAGCGTTAAGAACCACAGAGACTGGAGGTGATTCTTAGAAAGGAACTCTCAAACTGCGTTGAGCCTGACCTTGGTTGGGAAAAGGCGGGGTAGAAGTCAAATGAATAATATTAACAAATAAAAAGTTATGTCATTTTGGGTTTAGGGTTGCCAGGTCCCTCCTTGCAACCAGCGGGAGGTTTAGGGAGGCAGGGTTGGGGGCGAAGATCAATGTCATCTACGTGATGACGTTATGTCTGGTTTGTCAGGCGGCACCGACTGGGGTGGCTGAGAAGAAAAGCAGCCCCAGAGGACCACCCCAAGGCAGGAGCAACAAAAGCAAAACAGGATGGAAAACTGTGCCTGGCCTCCTGCCTGGCGCCAAACAGCTGATTAGGAAAAACAGCTGATCAGCCATGAGGCTCTGGGAGGAACAGGGAGGGGAGTTGGAGGGGAGGAGACAAGGCAGTTCGCCTTATTTCCTCCCTTCCAGCTACGCTGGGACAAGACAGCCAAAACGCCGCAGGATTACAGTTTAACACAGTTGGCCCACAGCCAGCTAACTACTGATCCTCCTTCAAAGGGACCAGTTGTGTCCCTTCCTCTGCTCCCTCTCTCAGACGTAATGGGAAAAGGCCATCCTGGACCTTTTACTCTACCAGCAGTTCCCTATTTTTGTTTCTGCAGCTGGGCTGACCCTGAAGCTGCAACACATCTGAGGGCTTCTGTTTACCCTTGCAGGTGAATCCAAAACCCGGAGACTTGATTGAGATTTCCCGGCCTGTTTACCAGCATTGGGCTATCTACGTAGGCAACGGAAATGTGATCCACTTAGCTCCAGAAAGTAAGGACGACTTCACTTCAGAGAAAAAAATAACATTTACAGAGAAAACTTCAAAGGACTAGGATTGCCAACCTCCTGGCAGGGCGTGATCTACTGGAACTGGAAGTGATCAGTTCCCCTGACGAACATGGCTGCTTTGGAAGCTGGACTGTATGGCATTATACCCTGATGCTGAGGCCCTCCTTAGGCTCCACCCCCAAATCCTCCAGGAATTCCACAACCCAGATTTGGTAACCCTATTAGGGACTTCTCCAGACATTCCCCCCCACTGAATTCCATGCCAGCACTAGTATTCCAGTGTAGCACCAGTGGCAATATATACTTTCCTTACCTAACAAATGCAATGTAATCAAGGGGAGTGTTCCTAATTATTACACAGACAGACAGCAACTTCTTTCTTGATCTTTCCTGACCTCCTGCACATCACACAGTCAAAAGAACCACCCTGTGTTCTTACAAACCAATATTTAAACACAGCGGGTAGCTGTGTTAGTCTGTCACTAGCAGTAGAAATGTGTAGGAGTCCAGTAGCACCTTAAAGGCTAACAAACTTTCTGGCAGGGTATGAGCTTTTGTGAACCACAGCTCACTTCTTCAGATACCACAAGGTTGATGGATTTCTCCACACCCGCTACCCCTCGTGCATATCACACCTAATCCAATCACGCCTGCTAATGTCATTTATTTGCTTTTGACATTTACATTGCCATTGTGTTTCTAATTCAGTCATCTTTACTTAAAGATAGATGGAAATATTCTAGCTGTACCTGAAGAAGAGAGCTATGGCTCACGAAAGCTCATCCCCTGCCAGAAATTTTGTTAGTCTTTAAGGTGCTACTGGGCTGCTACTCTTTTCTAGTGCTAATATTTAAACAATGCAAGTTGAAAGCAATTAAAACAAATAAAATTAATCTACATATAATCGAGAAGCAGTTGTGACCAAAACAAGTTGAAATATTTGTAATCTTTTAAGATTAGATTCCATGGTCTTTGTAAAGCAGGACTTTCCTGATTCCCCCTCATACAAACAGCACCCAGAAAACTAGCTAAAACCTTTCTTCCTTGCTTGCTAGTTTTTTAAACTGCAAACCATTTTGGTTTGTTTGGGACATTTAGACCCTTGATGCTGCAGGCTGAACAGACCATGAAAATCTGGCTCAGAAAACAGTGTAACCTCAAACTTCCAAATCACTCACTGGGAAAAGCTCCCAACCCTTTTTCTGTAACTCCTGGAAGGACAAAAATGTATAGATGGATTTATTGATGAAATGCAGTTTATTTAGACTGGACAGTTAACTTGGGTGTGCATTTCTTCTGCTCCCAAGGTGAGGTCCCAGGAGCCGGCATCTCTAGTCTTTATTCTATCGTAACTGACCATGGAGTGGTGAAGGAAGAGCCTCTCTGGAAAGTGGTGGGGGAGGATAAGTGCCGAATCAACAACAAATATGATGGAAGATACACACGGCTGCCCATACATAAGATCATCTCGAGGGCAAAGGCAGAGGTGGGGAGAGTGATGGCCTACAACGTGTTCAGTCAGAACTGTGAGCATTTTGTCACTGAACTGCGTTATGGCACCCCTGACAGCGACCAGGTATGTAGACTCTCTTCCTCTGTGTGTATTGACAGTCTGTGCAGTGATATTGAACTGGGGTACAGACTCCTGGTCCCAAAGAGTAAGGGCTATTACAACTGATCTCCAGCCAATAGAGATCAGTTTACCTGGAGAAAATGGCCGCTTTGGCAATTGGACTCTGTACCATTGAAGTCCCTCCCCTCCCCAAACCCCACCCTCCTCAGGCTCCACCCCAAAAAACCTCCCATTGGTGGCGAAGAGGGACCTGACCAGATGAGACATTATTTTCCTCTCAACTTACAGATACCATAAGGGTACTATTAGTTTGTGCAAGGATTTCTTCATGCCGCCCCTCCGCTTTGCCCACGTTTCCTCTCTGTTCTCATGTTCCTCTTATTCGCATGCTTGTGTACCATGTGTGTAGCGCTTGTATCCCTCCATCTCAGGACAAACCAGATATGATCCTTTTTAAAGAAATGGGTCTGGGTTCTCCTGACCCAACAGTGTTTCCATGCAGCCACACAGCAGCTGCGGGAAATGTCTGTATAAGAAAAGAAAGAAGAGCCCTTGGACGCCACTAAGGAGGAAGGATGGATTCCTGCCTTCCCCCTCCAGCTGTTTTCCTGCACTGCAACAGCACTCTGGAGGAGTTGTTTCCTTGTTTTTGCTGTTTCACATAGAATATTTCATGTGGCAACCGCAGGGAGATACCATTTGTCAGTATTTTTGTTTTGGCTTCTACATGGAACAATGGTGGTGGGTTGGTAGTAGCATTTTTGGCATTGGGTAACATATGCACAGATATTCAACTATTTGAACGTTTGCTCATACGAGCTCAGGTTTAAAAAAAACCCAGAATCGGCAACCTGCAAATGTATGATACCTTTGAATAAACACTAGTGGACATTGTTATTGACGCTACTTCACTATTGCCAAAAACACCAAGATTCTTGTTTTGAAAAAGGTAAGGAATATGCTCAAAGCTGTAAAGAATCCTGGGATACTATCCCAGCGATGAAACCTCATGCCACTAGTTCAACAGAGATGTGTATTTGGGGAGCAGCGGGTGAACATAAAGATCATGAAAATTTGCCTGGCACAGCTTGTCTCTTATATACAAAAGAAGATGATGAAGAAAAAGGCATTTTGTTGATCAGTGATGGTGAGGAACCTGGAGAATTTAAATAAGAATTATAGATTCCAAACTTCATGGCTCTTAAATTCCAGTGGAAAATTTCAGATATTTTTGTTAATGTAATTAATAAATAAAATTAAAAAAACGTACTTGAGAGCCCATCCACCTCAAGGGTCATTCCCCACCTTCCTGTCCCCAAAACCAAGAAATATGATCTAGCCTTTTGGCTTTCTTGGTCTCTGTCCCTTAGGTGTGACAATCTACCCTAGCTGTCAGCTGGTAAACCTTTTGTTCCACTCTGGCCTGAGTTATTTGCATCTCTAAGCCCTGATTGTTCTGTGTTTGGGGACTGATGATTCATCCCTTGGCAACCTTTTCTTCTTCCCAGCTGCTGACTTGCAGCTAGGGTCCTGTAACAGAGATACAATACAATTATTGGAATATAACTGGGATTTGGGATGGGTGGCATTTTTCCACAATAAAACATGACAGTTTTAAAGACTAGATCTTTAATGAAACATTAGCAAACATTCTGTATGTGTATTATTTAATTTTGTTGTTTTTGTTTCCAAAGATTCTTTTTTATGTTATATTTGTTGTTATGTGTTCAGTATTATAAATATTATTGGTTCCAAGGGATTCAATGGGAAAAATTTCTGACTGTAATAGTCTCTGTTTGCCATCCAGGGTGGGTACCTTTATCACGGATCGTGCCTCTCAACTAACGAATCCTCTGTCTTATTTCTGACAGACAGACAAAAGTCCCAGTTATATAGGCAAGCCACTTGGCCATTAAAAGAAAAGGACAGCAAAAGGAATTTTTGTTTTCTGTTGATTCCCATCCATTTTTATTAACAAACGTAGAAGATGGGGCTTCTGATGTTCATTTTTTCATCAATGTGGGAATGAATACACATCCACCATGAAAACCTTATCTTCTCTTTTTTTCTGCAGGTCACTGATGGTCTTGAGTTGGGGGGAGCAGCCATTACTGGTATCATAGGCATTGTCAGCTTAGCCACTGCAATTGCTCTGTTCTCCAAAGTGACTGAACGAAGACGTCATAATCAGTGACCTGCAACAAGAAGCAAAGAGGGCCTTCGCTGGAAACTGAACCAGAGGGTCCTGCAGGCAGCATCACTGGCATCGAGTTCCTTGATCTTCCTTGATCCTTACATAATCTAGGTCTAATTGGTGCACCCTTTTAGCTAAAATCTAGTGCAAAAATCTCTTCACAATTGCATTTTCCTCTGTGGTTGATGCCACACATATATCAGTTCCCAGGGGATTGCTCTCACATAGGTGTTTGTTTAGGAGGCTGAAGTTGGTTCCCAGTTCCCAGTTCGTTCCCTAGGAAATGTGAATGAGGAACTGGGAATAGGGAACAAACTGGGAACCAACTTCAGCCTCGTTTGTTTAGAGATATTTGCTCTTTTTCTTCCCCTGTAGATTATATTGCTCTGTTTCCACTTCTTGTCAGTCACAGTTTGTTCTGCCTTTCAGCTTTTCTCTTAAATTCTAATCCTTTCTTTGATTCCTGTGCTTTCCTTTTTTTTTACTCCTCAGATTTAAGGATGCCTGTACCACCATAGGGGCAGGGAACAGAGGGAAGTGGTCTTTCCTCACTTCACCAGAAACCCTGGTAGTATACAGTCTTAAACCCACATGGATCCAACCCCTTCCATATATCCTGCCTGAGAGAGGCTACTTTGTTATAGGTTGCCAACTCAAGGTTGAGATATTCCTGGAGATTTGGGAGTTTAGCCTGAAGAGGGCAGGGTTTGTGGAGGGGAGGGACCTCGGCAGGGTATAATGCCATATAGTCCACCCACCAAAGCAGCCATTTTCTCCAGGGGAACAGATTCCTGTCATCTGAAGATCAGTTGTGATTCTGGGAGATCACTAGGCCCCACCTGGAAGTTGGCAACCTTATCAGGAGAAGAGGAAATCTATGGATATCTCAACTAAAGTTTTTTTCAGAATCACATGTGGGAAAGCATGACAAAAACACAAGGTAATAAATGAGCAGATCCATAGGTGGGTCTAGGCTGCTGCAATTTTAAAGAGCGGCTGGGAAATTTCTCTGCATGATTTACTTTTCCCTACTTTATTGTAAATTAGTGCTCAGATTGACCTGCACTATATCAACTGAAGACAAATCACTCCTTCAGCCCATAAAAGTGCAAAAGACATCCTCTTTAGTTCATTGTCCATGCGATGTTTTCTGTTTACTGCTGGGCATCTGAGACACACTCTCTATAATAACTTTCTCACATTCTGTAAGCAAGATTTCCAAAATATAAACGATCCATAAGAATTCTGAATCTGAACGAGTGCCAGTCCTAATAGGTCCCCTTTGATTAATGGTAGAATGATTGGAACAAAAATCATTAAAATATCAAGAACTGTTAATCCGTGTGGTCTGTACATGTTTATGTCCTGTGTGAAGGAGACTTCCAAAATTAGGCTTGGAGTCACACAACAAGTAGCCAAGTGTAGGAAGGAAACTTCTCCTGCACTGTCTCTTATTCTTGACCTATCAGGAGAGGCTGACTTAAGTTTTCATACTTAGCTAGAAAGATGGGAAGACCCGGAATTTGCGAGGGCTGAGGGTGAGGCCATTTCTAATGAATGGAAAACTCATGCATAACTCCAAGGAACAATCAAGACAGTCCGGGGAAGAATGTGAGTGGATATACCCATGCATAACCGACCAAAGTCTGAGTTAAGACACAGGATTGTTTACCCCAAGGTGCCCTTCTTGTATAAAAGCAACTTTAAGTAATGAGAAAGTGAAACTTTTGTCAAGTTTATGGCTTTAAAGATAAAGAGAAAAACTACTCAGGTGCAGAACTGAGTATTTGCCAACTCCAGGTTGGGAAATACCTGTAGATTTTGGGGGTGAAGCCCGAGGAGGGCAGTGTTTGGGAAGGGGAGGGACTTCAATAGGGTATAATGCCATAGAGTCCACCTTCCAAAGAGGTCATTTTCTCCAGGTGACTTGATCACAGTGACCTGGAGACCAGTTGTAATAGGGGAAGATCTCAAGCTATCACCTGGAAGTTCACAAGAAAAGAAGGCTCAGTGCTGTAAGGATAATTGGAGCAACCCAAAACAGCACTATAACACTATAAAGCAAATAAGTGAATTTTATAAAGTGCAAAGTGAATAAATATACACAGCATATACAAAGGGAGTACAAACAGATACAAAATTTATACTAACAATCCAATAAATATGACTTATCAAGAGGATGCCAAAGATCCTAATTCAACAGGTAAGTTCAAGTATTCAACCAATTAAGGTATCATTTGATATTAGAATTTTTTGAGTCTTTCAAATTCTTTTTAGGTTGCAGTTATTGGAACAAAGCCACAGGAAAAAGATGTCAGACGTGTCGTCTAGATCGGGACCACGTTATGCGAAATGTGGTCCCGATCTAGACGACACGTCTGACATCTTTTTCCTGTGGCTTTGTTCCAATAACTGCAACCTAAAAAGAATTTGAAAGACTCAAAAAATTCTAATATCAAATGATACCTTAATTGGTTGAATACTTGAACTTACCTGTTGAATTAGGATCTTTGGCATCCTCTTGATAAGTCATATTTATTGGATTGTTAGTGTAAATTTTGTATCTGTTTGTACTCCCTTTGTATATGCTGTGTATATTTATTCACTTTGCACTTTATAAAATTCACTTATTTGCTTTATAGTGTTATAGTGCTGTTTTGGGTTGCTCCAATCACCTGGAAGTTGGCAACCCTCAGAACTACCCTGCTTACTTATCTTCACATGGGCTGGTTGATATTTTTGTGCGTGGGCTGAAAGAACAGTGGCCATGGGGGGCTACATGGAAAACGGACACATGGACGCTCTTGCCATGCCAAATGCCTCTGCAGTGGCAGTAAAAGCTACATGAGAATGGTTACCATGTGGAAGAAGCCTATGGATGAAGTCATTCTGGGAACACCTCCCTTTATGGTTGTGGCAAGGATAGGGGCTTAAAGGCAAACCAAAGGAAGATATGAATTATAAATTGGTAAAACTGTCTGAACTTTAAAAAGAATGGTTTTATGCCGAGTATGCATGTTTTTTTTTTAATTTTTATTAATTTTTTATAACATAAAAAGAAAATTAACAATGAATATAACAAAAAAAGAATAAACAAAATAACAAAAATATCCAGGAGTATCTATACATATTCATTAATACATTTTTAAGTATACAATTATTAAATCTCATAAGATACCCCCTTACCCTCCACCCACCACCAAATGTGACCCTTCACCTGACTTCCGCAGAAGTGTCTTGACAGTTTTAAACATATTTGTTACTAATAAAATGTAAAGATGTTAAAAAAAGAGTAATTTCTATAACTCACTTAGTAAAATCCATTTTTGCCAGTTTATCCCAATATGTGGCAGCCTTTATCCACCTCCAGGTATGCATGTTTGAAGAGCCCCGAGGCGCAGAGTGGTCAGCTGCAGTACTGCAGTCCAAATTCTGCTCACGACCTGAATTTGATCTCAATGGAAGTCAGTTTCAGGTAGCCGGTTCAAGGTCGACTCAGCCTTCCATCCTTCCGAGGTCGGTCAAATGAGTACCCAGCTTGCTGGGGGTAAAGGGAAGATGACTGGGGAAGGCACTGGCCAACCACCCTGCAAACAAAGTCTGCCTAGAAAACGTCGGGATGTGACGTCACCCCATGGGTCAGGAATGATCCGGTGCTTGCACAGGGGACCTTTACCTTTAACTTTTATGCATGTTTGATAATTTATAGACCCTCAAACACCCAGAACCAGCTGGGTTTGGCAATATGGTTCCGGAAGTTTCTAATGGTCCTGAGGAAAACACTTGTCTTCCCGCTCATTTCTTTGAAGCCTCACCTGAAAGTGGGGTTGCCTTGGCTCGCAAGGAAGGCCAGCTACACCTCTCCACTGAGGGAAATTTGAGGGTGGAAATGCATTCGGTACCTTGTACAGGGTTCAAAAGAAAACAAAAATGTCTTAAATAATCAACTCCCTCTAACAACAGGCTCGGTGTCTGTTGGGAGAGCATTGAAATGGGGCTGCTTATAGCAAGACAGCGATTTCTGTTCAGGTAGAAAGAAAGATGTTGTTGCAAGCTTGGATTCTGGTTCCTGTAGATTCGTCTCTCTCCGTGACTGTGTTGGAAGCCAGAGCCCCAGTCAAAAGTAGTGGCAATGTTTCGTGAGGACATTTGCTATAACCTCAGTGGGTAATGTCTACCCAGGCCAGTGTCACCCCTGGAACTTCTCACCACACGGGCCACTCTGCCCAACTCTTCCTGGGTCCCAGCTCTGCATGCCAAGTTGGCTAGGAACCAAGAGTTCTGTGCTGAAAACTTCTTAACGTTCAACACCCCCCAGAAAGCGAGGAACTCCTTTTCGCTCCCTGTGGTCTGTTCTAGAGTCACTGCCACCAGCCGAGGAACGGCTTATTATCTTTTATTATCCCCTGCCCCTGCAAGACCATGATCAACGTTTTAATGGTCTACTTCTGTATGACTGGGGAAGGCACTGGCAAACCACCCCGTAAACAAAGTCTGCCTAGGAAATGTCGGGATGTGACATCACCCCACGGGTCAGGAATGATTCAGTGTTTGCACAGGGGACCTTTACCTTTTACCTTCTGTATGGATAGTTTTCATGCTGCCAGAGGCATGGAACTCCAGAACACACCCTTGTAACTTGTGAATCAACCCTTATTGCATGTATCCATTCCAAGTGCATTGCTCTGATGTGGCTGTTTGTTTAGAGCAGGGGTCCCCAACATGGCACCCGTGAGCACCCACCAAGTGCTTTTAAAAAGTGGGTGAGCCCAGGTAGGTTCTTGTCCAGCAAAGCTTGATTGGCCACTGGTAGGGTTACCAGGTGTCCACTAATGGGGGGCAAACTCCCAGTAATTGCCGCTGCCCACCAACACTCAGCTGGTTGTTGGGCAGAAGCAGCCCAGCCAAAGGGGAAGGGTCAGCAATCTGCATTCAATTGCTAGAGTGTCCCCCTGGTGTGATGCCGGTGTTTCAGCATCATTCTGGAAGTGACGTCACACATCGATGCAGATTGTCACCCCACTGCACAGTAAGTACCCTCCTCCCAACATTTCCTGCCAGTTGCCAGCCCTAGCCACTGGAGATCTAACTGGCTATGCAGATTAAAATAACCTTTGCAGCAGCAGCTGCCACACAGTGTTGCATTTATTCTCTCACTCCTCTTTCCCAGTGTATTTTTAAAGGATCTTTTAGCTTCTAGGGTCAGTTCAGGCTTGATTTGATCTATAACCCACTGATTTGGTTTTTTTGGCAGTCTACATAGGCGATGGAAATGTGGTTCACTTGACTGGAGAAAGTAAGGACTTCTCGGCTACAGAGCTGAAAACAACATTTACGGAGAAAATGCCTGAGGACGACTGTTGCCAACCTCCAGGCAAGGCGTGGAGATCTACTGGAATTGCAAGTGATCTCCAGACTAGAATAATCAGTTCCCCTGAAGAAAATGGCTGTTTTGGATTGTGGACTCATGGCATTATATACTGCTGAGGTCCTTCCCCTCCCCACTCTGTGTTTACATTAAAGCACTGATACTCGCTCACAGAATGATAGACCTAAAAATAGAATTGGTAGTGTACATTTCAGACAGGCAAATTATGGTTATAAACCTAACAGTAATATCAGTGCTCAAATGAATGCTTTTAATTTTTTGAAACAAGTTACTTTGATAACTAGGCATCTTGAATTGCTTGTAAACTCACAGTGTTATATGCTGATGTACAGTTTGAGATATCCTCTTTCAGATGGCTTTCGATTTATTTCCCCATAATTATTTCAGGGTTTACCGGAGATACTGTTGTGTATCTAGTGATCCATGGTCTTTGTAGAGCACAACTTTCCCGATTCCCCCTCATAAAAACAGCACCCAGAAAGCTTAGCTAAAACTTTTCCTCCCGCCTTGCTAATTTTTAAACTGCAAACCAGTTTGGTTTGTTTGGAACATTCAGACCCATGGCGCTGCAGCTTGAACAGACCGTGAAAATCTGTCTCAGAAAACAGCGTAACTTCAAACTGCAACAAAAAATTCATTGCATCAAAATATTTCCATTCCAAAATGCTCAGGAAGATGAGCTCTATTTTTCCAAATCAGGGGGTTACCGCACTTTGTATTCCCAGCGATGTATTAAGAGTTTGAAAATGTTATAAAAAACATCGCTTTAAAAGGGTTTTTGGATACCACGGCTAATAAATGGTTAGAAGACATCTTCACAGCTAAAGGGGCCAAACAAAGTGTGAACAGTATTTTTTTATAACGTTTACAAACTCTTAATACATCGGTGGGAATACATAGAAAGTGTGAACAGTATTTTTTATAACATTTTCAAACTCGCAATGCATCGCTGGGAATACAAAGTGCGGTAACCCCCCGATTTGGAAAAATAGAGCTCATCTTCCTGAGCATTTTGGAATGGAAATATTTTGATGCAATGAATTTTTTGTTGCAGTTTGAAGTTACGCTGTTTTCTGAGACAGATTTTCACGGTCTGTTCAAGCTGCAGCGCCACTGGGAAAAACCCTTTTTCTGTAACTCCTGGAAGGACAAAAATGTATAGATGGATTTGTTGATGAAATGCAGTGCAGTTAGACTGAACAATTGACGTGTGTGTGTGTTTCTTCCCCTCTTAAGGTGACGTCCCCCCTCTGAGGAGCTGGCATCACTAGTTCTGCTTCTGGCAGCTGTAGTCTTTCTGCTGGCAGCTGCAGTCTTTCTTCAGCTGGCAGCTGCAGTCTTTCTGCAGTGATAAAGGAAGAGCCTCTTTGGAAAGTGGTAGGGATGGATATGTTTCAAATCAACAACAAGTATGATAGAAGATACACACCATTATCTGTGGAGACGATCATCACAGAGGCAAAGGCAAAGGTGGGGAGAATGTTAGCCTACAGCAGGGGTGGGGAACCTTTTTTCCGCCAAGGGCCATTTGGATATTTATAACATCATTCGCGGGCCATACAAAATTATCAACTTAAAAATTAGCAGACTAAGCCCCAAGCAGGCAGCTGCCCCAGATGACACCCCCCCGGCACGGGCAAGCAGGCAGGCATCCAACCGGTGGTGCACTTGCCCACATGGTGGCAAAGGATGGTCTGTTGCACCAGCCGGGCTTAGCCATCCAGCCGCACACCGGAGTTGTTCCTGCTCCACATGGTCAGGGCCGGATTCTACAGCCGGCTCCTGCTACCTCCGCCTGCAGGGATGAAATGAGGACACACGAGCTAAGAACTCCCCCTCCCCCAGCGCGCATTCTGGCCCTGCCTCCTTTAACCCCTCCATTGTCGCCACTTCCACCCATAACCCTCTTGTAGTACAGAGGGAATAGGTTTCTCCATGGCTCCGGGTGGGAAAGGGTTAACACCGTTTCTTGGGCAGTCCTAGCAGCTCCATAGCTAATGACTCTTCTGCAAGGGGGGAAAAGGTTCATTTTCTCGGCAAAACAAACTCACATCTGCCTTGAATAGAGGCTATTCCTGTTCGTGGGAGGGGGTGGATCACCAGCCTTAGATCCTTCTGAGCTAGAGATCTGCCAGGACCCACGAAGGGCCAGATCAAATGATTTCACAGGCCTTAAACGGCCCCCGGGCCTGATGTTCCCCATGCCTGGCCTACAGCGTGCTCGGTCAGAACTGCGAGCATTTTGTCACTGGTCTGCATTATGGCAACCCTGTCAGTGACCAGGTAAGTAGACTCTCTTCAGGCATGTGTACTAGAGTTGCCAGACAATGCCTGGCAACCAGTGGGAGCTTAGGTGGTGAGGAAATGGGGATGTAGCATCCTATGCACCATGACATCACTTTTAGAAAAACCTGGAAGTTACATTATGCTGCTCTAGGAGTCTCTGGAAACTCCACAGAGTTTCTAGTGTTTCCTAGGGCTACATGATGTCACTTCTGGGGAATCCTGGAAGTGACATCATGGCACACAAAATGCTGCCATTAAACAAAATTCTCCCAGCAGAACTTGGACATAGGGTCCTGGGGGGCTTCCACAAAGGGACAGAATTTTGTGGTTTTCCTTTTTTCTGGTGGGGTTGCAGATAAAACGCAGCAGCAATGAGGTTTTCCCATGGCAGGTGTCTTTACAGTCACCCTGCCACAGTCCCTCAGAAGAAACCACCCCTGGATGACCAGAGCTTTTGCACTAAAAAAATAAATAAATCAGCATTACAACATTGTTATATTCCCAGCTTTCATTTTTTTTTAAAGTCTCTAGCATCTTCTCTTGGGACCCACCCCCACACTTATTAGTCACTGTTGCTCAGGGGTAGAGCATCTGCTTGGCATGCAAAAGGTCCCAGGTTCAATCCCTGGCATATCCAGTTTAGATTATGAGGTAGTAGGTAATGTGAAATCTCCATAAATACCCTTTTGCCAATCTGTGTATTTGCCTTGATGGACCAATGGTCTGATTCAGTATAAGGCAGCTTAATATGTTCGTGTGTGGGAGGGAGGCTCACCACCATAGGCTGAGAGAGTGTAACTGGCCCAAGATCACCCTGTGAGCTTCCATGGCTCGAGTAGGGATTTGACCCTGGATCTTCCAGATCCTAGTGCAACACTCTTAACCACTACACCACATTGGCTGGCTACCAATAAGTCAAAGAGCAGAAAACCCACCACCGCACTTACCAGTTACTGTGTGGAGGAGGCGCACCACCACAGACCTGCTTCTTCACTTGCTGACAAAATTTCTGTTGAGAGCAAGTGATGAGCTGGGTTTTAGGGGTGGAGCCTGAGAGCGGGTTTGGGGAGGGACTTCAATGCCATAGAGTCCAATGGCCAAAGTGGCCATTTTCTCCAGGGGAACTGACCTAGGCTGTTCCGGGCCATTCTGGCTTTTACCCTGTCCCTTTGAAATGCAAGGAGATAGAGGGGACTTTTTATCATATATAATGGACATGTAAGAGGATACAAAGGTTTTGGGCAGAAGTTCATTCAGAAATGCAGAAAAACTTAAAAGAAAAATTTGCATTGAACTCTAAAATCATGCTGTTGGGAATGCTACCGTCTGAAATAAGGAGATCTTCAGAGGAACTGGTAAGATATACGATCACTGCAGCAAGATCTTTGGGGGTTACCGCACTTGTATTCCCAGCGATGTATTGTTTGAAAATGTAAAAAATACTGTTAGTACGAAAGTACTAAGAGTTTGAAAACGTTATAAAAAATGCTGTTCGCACTTTGTTTGGCCCTTTTAGCCGTGAAGACGTTTTCCAAATATTTATTAGCCGTTGTATCCAAAAACCCTTTTAAAGCGATGTTTTTAATAACATTTTCAAATTCTTTATACATCGGTGGGAATACAAAGTGCGGTAACCCCCATTATTTCTCCTTGTTGAAAATCTAAAACCACTTGGGGAAAAAAATGCTCAAAATTATATTCTCTAGCATTGAATCTGTTTTCCTTGATAAACCAATGGATGTTGTCTCTGATGTGTCAAAACGATGTCTCTCGTCTAACTAAGATGTCCCTGGGGTAGTTATTCCTCTTAGCATATGCTGAATTATGTATATATTACTTATTTCTGGGTAGTAACCTTGCACTTTCATAAAATCTTGAATTAATTCTCTGAAACTTCCTTCTAGATTATCTCCATCAAAGCCTTCCTCCAGCCCACAAAAATCTTAGATTGGATTCTCTATTTTGAATTTCCAAAAGCTCATATCTTGAATCTTTGATCTGCTCTTTCCTTTCTAATGTCTTGCTTCTGTACTTGTGTTTCAACTGATTGTTGTCTCAGCTGTATATCTTTGATTTCTTTCTCATTTTCTGTGAGTGGATGTTTTATATCCGATAACGTCCCTTGAAGGTCCTCTTTCACTGACTGTATCTGTGTTTGTAAACTAGCCTTGTTGTGCTGATTATTGTAATCTTGCTTTGAGTCCAGACATCTGATTTGCCAGCTCCTTAAATTTAGCAGATAAAAACTTTGAGGACTTTCCCATACTCTCCTCCTCCTCCTCTTCATCTAAATACTTGTCTTGCAATTGTTTAGTAGATCTGATATCTTTGCCTCTTCTTTGTCTCATCGGTAAGTCTCTGCTTCTTCTTCTTCTAAGTTGTAGAAATTTATACAACTTTTTTATAAAACATTTCACATAAGAATGTTTTGTACACAAACTTAAATCTGATAAGGATGCAAAACTTAATAACCAACAAATAATTGAAGAGAAATTCCACCTTCCCACATGCTACAGTTTTCTTGAGTCTGCCCCCAGTAGACCACCTGGATCAGTAATTAATTTTCTACCTATTAAAATAAGATCAGAATAAAATAAAAAGTTATGATTGGTAAATGAAAATATTTTAGTATATTAATTAATTAGCTTTAATGATTGGGAGAATAATAAAACACCCAATTATTAATTTTCTATTAATTTATTAATAAGTTAATAATTTTGCTTTGTATTCTTCAAGAAAAAAAAGGAAGAAAAAGGAAAGCAGAAAAAAAAGTCCTTAAAGAATAAAAAATTACAATCCTGGTCTTACAAACACAAAAATAAAGGAATTAAAATCTAGTTTATCCAAGGAAAATGCAAAAAAACTGCCAGAGACAAAAGGAAATTCCAGAGGTAAACCACCAACCTTAGTCTAAACATAAACAGTGGAAAGAGGAAATCAGAAAGAAAAAAACCGAAAAAGTATCCAACTCAAACTCTTAAAACAGATCCAGTGTCTTCACTTTCATGCGATTGTAGTAATCAAAAAAATCCACAAAATGTCAGACTAAAGAAAGAGGACCAGTCATTGACAAAAAGATCCCCCCCCCATATTTGAGTTCCTGGTGTTAATGTTATTTTCCTGTTTTGCATGATAAACCTTTATCCTATGTTATTGTAAGTCGGACTCTTGTTTTTTTTTCAAAAGAGAAGAGAGCGGGCTTGTCCCGGCTAGATTCCGCCTCCATAATTTCATTTGCTTTATGTTTTTTGTGTGTGTGTCAGTATGTGTGTGTGTTATTGATAGTGCTTTTGTGTTTGGGTGCACCTGGTTGGAGTTGTAATGCTGGAGATGCCAACAAGTTTCACAGCCTTGGGAGCAGCAACTGGATAAGAACTTGCATCAGCAACATTATCGACTATATTCTACTAAAAATACAAGTAAGATTCTTTTTATTAATTAACTTTACAATAAAAAGGAAAAAAAAACAAGGAAAAAAAAAACTTTGCAGAGAGCAGCTTACCCCGGAAAAAGAAGAGCAGGAAGGTTGCAGATGCCATTCCTCTTTCCCAATGTATTTTTAACTACCTTTCTTCTCTCTGAACTTGGGCTTCCTCTATGTATATGGGCTCTGTCTCCTGTGGCAGCCATTTGATAGTTGCCGGGCCTCTGCTTGCAACAACCAGGAGATTTCTGAGGAGGGGCCTGGGGAAGAGCACATCTAAGATGGACACTTAGACGGGAACTCAAAAGTTATGTCACTTCTGGGCCAGATGTCACACGCACCCTTTTTCTCCAGTCATGAACACCAGCAGCAGCAGGAAAGCAAGTGCGGCAATGGGGGATCCCCCTTTGGAAATGGGTAAATGGTAACTCTATGCTAACTATGGCGCCTTCTCCAAATTACCCTACGCCTCTTCCAAAAGGACCAAATTGTCTCTTCCTCTGCTCTGTCTCTCGGACATATTGGAAACAGGCCGCCTGGACCTTTTACTCTCCAAGTAGTTCCCAATTTTTGTCTCTGTAGCTGGGCTGACGCTCTGCCCCCAAAATCTCCAGGTATTTCCCAACCTGGAGCTGGCAACCCTAATGACAACCCAGGTAGGGTTGCCAGCTCCCGGTTGGGAGGTTCATGGAGAATTGGGGGTGAAGCCTGGGGAAGGCAGGGTTTGGGGAGGGGAGGGATCTCAGCGGGGTATAATACCAGAGTCAATCCTCCAAGACATCCATTTTCTCCAGAACAGATCTCTGTCGTCTGGAGATCAGTCATAATTCCAGATGGTCTCCAGACCCCACCTGGAGGCTGGCAACCCTAAGCTCAAGGTGCTTGTCACTTCCCTTTCTATTCCAAGGGCAGCAGGGGCCTAAGAGGGAGTTGGTCTGTTAGCACGAGATCTATTAACCTGCACATTTGAATAACTGGCATCCTCCGCTCTCCATGAGTGAAGGATAACAAAGCTTTTGTTGTACTCAACATCATATTTATTACAGCCAAAGGCCAGCATAAAATACAAAACATACAAAATATACATTCTATGATAAAATTATACAACTCCCACTTACAGCCATACTTATTAATCTGAAGGTTTGCCCATATGGTCTTTATTCTTCATTAATGCCTTGTTTCCGGCAAACCTAAGAGCAAAATTTTGCTACAGAGTATGAAATATAAGTCACCCTATCTTCCAATAGATCTTCTACCAAGGAGGCCTCAGAGGTGTAGGAGTGTACAAATCGAGGTAGGAGGGGAGTAACTAAGTGCTTTTGTTGTACTGAATTTTACCGTTGAATTGAACTGAAAGACCAGTAACCGTTCTGCATAAATAGGAATCTGCATTTAAATTATATTTTTTATTTCAAAATTTTCACTCATTGTCATTGTTTTTTACAATAATTCTTGGTTCCAAGGGCTTCAGTAGAAACATTTCTGGCTGTCACCCCCCCCACCAAATCAATGGTGGGTAATTTTTTCAGTGATGGTGCTCCCTCACCCAGAAGTTCCTTCCTGCCACACTTCAAACAAGACACAAGAAAGGGTCACCGTTGTATAGACTAAATACATGGCTGATAAAAGCAGAATGAAGAGAAACAATGACCTTTTTCCCCTTTGCTGTTTACTGCCATCTGTTTTTGTTAATACACATAGGGATGAAGCCTTTGGGGGGGGGGGTTCCTTTTTCATGAATGCAAAGACAACCCTGCCTATTTTTTCCTGCAGGTCACTGTTGCGGTTGCTGTTGTAGTCACATTAAATGTTGCATGTGCTGTGGTTCTGGCATGCCTTCTCTAGGGGAAGTAGAAAAGGGCAAGAGTCCAGTAGCACCTTAAAGACTAACAAAAATATTTTCTGGTAGGGTATGAGCTTTCGTGAGCCACAGCTTACTTCTTCAGATCACTCATTCTCTGGGGAAGATACTGTAAATGAATGACATCCACACTGAGAAGCAAAGAGGTCTTTTAGGTGGACACCGAACCAGAGGCTCCTGCAAGCAGATTCGTATCCCTGCTCATTTACCCCGACATTCTACGTTTGTGGTCTATTGGTTGCAGTTTTTTTGTCTAATAATTCTTTGCAGCAGTGGAAGAAAACATCTAAAGGCAGAGTGTCATTCTAAACAGAGTTGTGCTCCTGATCTAGCCACTGAAGCTGATGGGCATAGAATGGTATAAACCCTGCTAAAGATGGTGCTGTTCATTTATCAGCTCTTTCTATAATAACTATATATTCACCTGAGGGTCTATTCACATCTTACAAAGACATCTTCTAGAATCCGTCTCCCAGGTACAGGTGGGCCCAATTTGGATTAAGACTTGTGTACTTGTAGAAGGGGTATAAGCCTTCCACCCATACCAGTTTTCTGACTTAAAATGGACCTGGGGAGCCACTATACACCCCCACTGAGGGTATGTATTGATGGGCTACATGTGTACCAATGGGCCTTGGAGGCACACCTTTGTAATGCGCGAATCAGCCCAGTCATGGTCTGTTGCTTATCTAATATGTAGTTATAACCAACCATGTTTGTTAAGTACCGTCAAGTCACTTCCGACTCATGGCAACCCTATGAATCAATGTCTTCCAAAATGTCCTCTTTGACAGCCTTGCTCAGATCTTGCAAATTGAGGGCTGTGTCTTCCTTTATTGAGTCCATCCATCTCTTGTTGGGTCTTCCTCTTTTCCTGCTGCCCTCAGCTTTTCCTAGCATGATTGTCTTTTCCAGTGACTCGTCTTCTTGTAGTATGACCAAAATACAATAGCCTCAGTTTAGTCCTTTTAGCTTCCAGGGTCAGTTATGGCTTGATTTGATCTATAACCCACTGATTTGTTTTTTGGCTGTCCACGGTATCCGTAACTCTCCTCCAGCACCACATTTCAAAAGAATCTGTCTTCCTATCAGCTTTCACACCCATACACAGTAATAGGGAATACGATGGCATGAATTAACTTGATCTTGGTGGCCAGTAACTTGATTCTTACACTTAAGAATCTTTTCTAGCTCTTTCATGGCTGTCCTTCCCAGTCTCAATCTCCTTCTGATTTATTGGCTGCAGTCTCCCTTTTGGTTGATGAAGCCAAGGAATAACCAACCATATATCTAGATATAACCACATGATTGTAGTAGATGAGATTTAAGATTGAGATTTTTTCTACAAATTTGTACTCCTGTGACAAACAAATCAGAATAGGTGAGATCTCTGGGAGATATTTTTTGGTAGCTTGGGCTTTTTGATAATCCCTAAAAGCTATGAGAAAAAAGAGGAAAGTGGGAGCCTCTCCTCCACCGTTCTCTCAGTGTTGTCCTAATAGCTGCTGACATATCTGGCCAAAAAGAAAACTCCAGAGTCTCCTGGCCTTCCACAAACTATGCAAAACCAAACAATTCAAGAGGGCTTTTCTATGCAGGTAATAGGGTTGCAGTACACAAAATGGTTCAAACTTACCTGGCCAAATGTTTGGGACTTTGGCCTAACCAGCTTATTGTAAGTAGGATCCTATTATGTAATTTCTGTACCGTTTAATGTGTCATGCTAATACTTATGCCATGTTTCAATTCTTTCTGGTGGTTCAAGACTTCTAAAATCGTAATGCATGCGTTATTGAAGGTCCCATTGTCGACTGTTCTGACTTACTGTATGTAATACGCCTTGAGTCCCTGTGAGAAAGGCGGACTATAAATAATATAATTGAATAAAGTCTGAGTTAAGTCTATCCAACATGTCTCCTTATTTAAAAGCAATATAAAGTAACAAGCAAGTTAATGTTTCAGGCGAGTCTGATATGGAAGAGCAAAATTCAAGTCCTGTAGCACCTAATGACCAACAAGATTTCCTGGATATAAGCTGTTGAGGGGCATATATCTGACAAAAGGAACTTTGACTCTTGAAAGCTTATACTCTGGAAAGACTATGGGTCTCTAAGGTGCTGCTAGACAAGAAAGTGAAACTTTTGTTTATGGCTTTACCGAAAGGCAGTCAAAGGTCTTTTATGCATGGGTTGGATCTCCCTGCTTGGACCTGGGTTCACTGCACATTAAAGTAACCTGGGCTGGGGGAAATTGTATGCATTGGCTTGAATGATCAGGGATGAAACTGTGTGCTAATCGAACCATAAATACAGAAAAGCAGTCTCCCAAACTCAAATCAAGTCCCACCCCTTTAAATGCTGCTCTGTAACTGGCTTACACCACAGTCCCCCAGAGAAGATTTCCTTCCCCCCAAGACCCAACTGCTGCATAAAAAAGCATTTTAAGAACAAAAAACGGAGCAATCTGAAAGAAGGGGGGGAAGCCAAGCCTCGTTTTTAAAAAGCCTTTCTTTTGCTCAGAAAGAGCTCCGAGGTAGCAGGAAGCATTGGAATCCCCGCCTCTTTACACACTGCTTTGTGATTGGCTGTGAGAGAAGCCAATCTTGTTTTTCCCCTGCATGCTGCCTTGAAGTGGGGGTTGGAAAAGGGTGGGGGGCGTGATGGCGTGGGGAAGCTCAACCCGAGAACGGAGTATGCACGGTCTGTGACTCCGGAATGAGCCAGAATGAACAGTTTAATTCGGGCCAGAAGAGGAATGGGGAAAGCAGGGTTTGTTTTGTGTTGAAACAGCGTTGAGCTTCCAAGGAATGAGGTATCGTGCATACTGAAAAATTTGATCCTGGCTGAAACGGGGAATAAAGGAGGTTAAAGTTACCATGCATAAATGACCAAAGTGTATCTAGGTCAAAGGTACTCACCAGTGTGGTGTCGTGGTTAACAGCGGTGGATTCTGATCTGGAGAACCAGGTTTGATTCCCCACTCTTCCACGCGAGCGGCGGACACTAATCTGGTGAACTGGATTTGTTTCCCCACTCCTACACACGAAGCCAGCTGGGTGATCTTGGGCAAGTTACAGCTCTGTTAGAGCACTCTCAGCCCCACCTACCTCACAGGGTCCAAATCAGAATCAACCGCTTCAAACCACTACACCATGCTGGCTCTCTTTTTATGTGAGAAATGGGGGAGTCTGTACCATCCCACCGGTGTAAGGCATGACCACTCAGCCAGGGTTCAAAGACAGGCTACGGGAACACAAACCCAAAAGTTCCTTAAACATTTTACACTGTGAACACAGTTGTATAAATCTGAAATTTATTATTTACACACAATAAACACCTGCAGTCACACCAATCCAGATACTCCCACCCAGCACCCTAGTGGTTTAAAAGCAAAAAAGCCCCCAAAAGGACTTCCAGTTACTATGCCACAGCTGTGCATGTTTTGCCCAGATGTGGGCCTATGGAGGACATTATGCTATGGAGAAGGCGGGACAAAGGGCAGAGCTCGGGAAGCTAATGAGAGCTCTCCATTATCTAGTAAAGATGAGCTTCACATGCTACAAAGCCCTTCTGCAAAGGCTGGCCTGCACCCAGAGTTCACTGGCACCATCACCAATTTCTTTTTTGCTACCTTGAAAGAAAAAAAAGGAGAAAAGTTGGTGGGTTGGATCACATGAAGCTGCCTTATATTGAATCAGACCCTTGGTCCATCAAAGTCAGCATTGTCTACTCAGACCGGAAGCAGTTCTCCAGGGTCTCAGGCAGAGGTCTTTCACAGCACCTACTTGCAAAGTCCCTTTAACTGGAGATGCCGGGGATTGAACCTGGGACCTTCTGCATGCCAAGCAGACGCTCTACAAATTGAGCCACAGCCCCTGCCTGGTTTCACGTTACACCCAACAAATAAATGCCTTCAGAGCAGGACGGGTTATGGAGCTCTGAATGGGAAGGAATCCTGTCTGTGCGGGGTTTTCCCAATCTATTCGTTTAGGATTCAGGTTAGAAGTGCAGTGTACTAAATTCACAACTTGGAAGAGCTGTCAGCATCTGATCTAATTGCCTGTCTCTTTAAATGTCTATGAACAACAGCACTAAGGGTTTTTTTTGGGGGGGGGGAGGATTGCCGTCAAGTCACAGCTGACTTATGGTGACCTCGTAGGATTTTCAAGGCAAGAGACGTTCAGAAGTGGTTTGCCAATGTCTGCCTCCATGTCAAGACCCTGGTATTCTTAGAGGTCTCCCATCCAAATACTTGCCAGGGTCGACCCTGCTTAGCTTCTGAGATTTGAGGAGATCAGGCTAGCATGAGCTACCCTGGTCAGGGCACAGCACTAGGTAAGGGGACTGAAACAAGATTGGAACTGGGGCACTGTGGAAGGCCTTTACAAAAACTTAAGGAAATGGGAGATCTGATGATGGATTTCCAGTGGCTCCAGTTGATCCTAAAGACAGAAGCTTAAAATCCCCTTAACTGTGCTGGATTGGGAACATTGTACCCAATCTGGGCTAAAATCCACTGCAAACCCACATTAGTATTCAGACAAATTCTTTCTCCTCATCCACCTTTCCTTTGCCAAGAGAGCTCGGCCCAAGTTTCCAAGGTAATCCTGAAGTCTGTTCCCATCTTCTTTAAAGTCCTTTCCAGCTTGTCTACATTCTTTGTGACTGGAGAGGTCTAAATGTTTGCAGAATCCTGGGACAGAACTGGGCCTGACCAGAAACCTGTGGGGAAAAGAGACTGATGAGATGTGACATATCTTAGCCTCCTCAAAACCCCATCAACTGTGTTCTTTTGCACGCATCAAGCCCTTTCCCCGCTTGCAAGGAGAGCCTTGACACGACTCCTGTTTCCCCAGCCTCGCCCTGCGCAGAAGACCGGGCCGCGCAGCCCTTTTGTCCCAGTGCTTGAGGATAGAACCAGCAGATGGAAACGCCGCTGGCACCGAAGACAGAACACTGGGGGGACGGTTCCTTTACCTCCGGACATAACAGAGCCGGGCACTGAGCCACCCGGGCCTGCCAAGAAAAGGAGGCCCCTTTCCACTGGGATCGTGAAATAATCTTTGCAAACCCCAAGCATTTTACAAAACAAACACACACATCAGACACAACATAACAGCTCTCAGATAACACTCAGAGCAGAAACAGAATGGCAGAGCAGGCTAAATGCTGTTGTGGTTGTGTGCAACATGTAACACAGAGTACACGCAAAGGACAATCTGGTCCAGCACCAAAGAAGCTGCAGCTCAGAAGAGGGACCTCCCTGGTTCAATCCCCAGCAGTCCTGTCAAAGGATCTCAGGTTATAAGGCGGGGAAAGGCTGTTCTCTGCCAGAATCCCTGGACAGTCCTCGTGAGTCGGAGTAGCCCATATCGAGCCAACGGGCTGAATCAGTAGAAAGCAGCACTACGTAGACGGCTTTTCCTGCCTCAACTCTAGCACCCAGAAGAGGGTTGCCAACCTCCAGGTGGAGCCTGGTCTTATCCTGGAATTACAACTGACGAGAGATCCGCCCCCCTGGAGAAAATAGCAACACCGCAGGATGAACTCTTATGGCACCACTTACTTCCCTGCTGAGCTCCTTTCTTTCCCCAAACTCCACCCTCCTCATGCTCCGCCGCCAAATCTCCAGGAATTGCTCAACCCGGATTTGGCAACCCTTACCTGTAAAGATACACTGCCTCCGAACACGGAGGCTCCTTTCTGGTGGAACTCTGGCGGCCAACAAGACCCGCCATGACTTCCCTTTTGCAAATCCACAAAACCCTCCCCGCTTCTTTAGTTCCTCCAACGAATGGACTGAACTCCTCGCAAGGGTCCCTTCGCTACCTAGACGGCTTCTCTTGCGAGGATGCCTCCCCCGTCCTGCGGTCCTCCGGGGAGCTGAGCAGCCCTAGATCAACTCAAGGAGGCTGAGGCGCGGCTCGGACGCACTGGAGCGGGGCTTTTCGCCACCTCCGCCTAGAGCCGGCCAGCGGAGGCGCCGACCCAGGCGGGCGCCCCGGAGCATCCCCCCCCGAGGCAAGGGCCCGCACACGCCCTGCTCAGCGCCACGCTGCCTCCACGTGGCCGCAGCCCCTTCTCTCCAAGGACGCGGGCTAGGCCCCGCAGCCTGCCACAGGCGCAGCCCCCCCACAGCCACCCCTGGGCGCCCCTCTCTCCCCCCCGGTCCCCACCGACCGCCCCAAAACCACCGGATCAGCCCCCTTTTCCTGCGCCCGCTTACCTCCCAAGCGGAAGAGAAAGGACGAGGCCGCCGCTGCACGTGGCCATTTATAGCCCAGCCGGCGCCTCTCGGGCGCCACCAAGCGGCGATCTCAGGATTAGGGGGGGAGAAAGCGGGAGAACCCCTCAACTCCCGTTCTGGTTGGTCCAGAGCCTCTCGGCCAATCGGAAGAAGGTAGGGATGTCGTCTGGGCAAGAGCGAACGCTTATTGGGTAGAAGGTCACATGGTGCGGCTGCCGTCCGGAAGCGCTGGAGCGGACTCGAAGCAGCGTGGGCGCAGCATGGGGGCTCCTGGAGGGAAGGTCAACCGGCCGCGGACGGTAATGGAGTGTTAACCTCTGATTTTTTCCGGGTTTTTCGAGTCCCCGTCTAGTTTTCTAGTAACAAGATTTAGTATTTATGTAGGGCTTTCAGAATGGCTAAATTGCTCTCCCTGCTATATTTTTGTAGTTCTTACACCAACCCTATAAGGTAGGACAGTGTTAGAGCTACATAGTTATGGAGATAAAGATGCTTCTGATTAAACTTTTTGAGCAAGCTCCCTTGTGAAGGAGTTCAGTGAGACAGGGCAAGGATGCTGGGAGGGGGGAGATACTATGGGGCTGTTTCTTGAAGTCTGTCTGTTGCACTGAGTGTAGGTGTGTAGGCCTTGGAGCCATGGTTAGTTCATTGCTTGAAGAGCTACCTGTTAGGCTGAGACTTTATGGGCAGTAAACTACTGTCGGAACAAAAAAAATATTTAATGTAACTTGTGGTATTCTGTCACAAGATGTGGTGAAGGTTGCCAATTTAAGGGCCTTTAGAGCAGGAATCTGAACTTGTTTTATCAACAGGGGAGGGGCTGTGGTTCAGTGGTCAAGCATCTACTTATCATGCCAGTCTGAGTAGACAATACTGACCTTGATGGACCAAGGGTCTGATTCAATATGAGGCAGCCTCACAAAGATTTGAACTAGGCCCCCCTGCTTTGCATTCTCAGAATCACTGTATGAAAATCTCCAAACCCAGATTGAGGTTCTCTCTTTGCAAGCAGCAGTCCTTTTTTTTTTTTTTAGCCCAACCCACCCATCTGGACCTGTGGCGCTGGTTGAAAGGGCTCATGTATGACATTGACATAGAGTAGCCAGGTTTTCCCTGGCCACCAGTGGGGGATGGGGGGGATAGGATTGTTAGATCCAGGTTGGGAAACTCCTGGAGATTTTGGGATGGAGCCTGGGGAGGACAGAGACCTCAGTGGGGTACAGTGCCATAGGCCACCCTCCAAAGCATCCATTTTTTCCAGGGGAACTGATCTCTGTAGTCTGGAGATGAGCTGTAATTCCTGGGACTCCCCAGGTCCCATCTGGAGGTTGGCATCCCTATGTTGACATGATCTATCTGTCTCTTGGTCTTAGGAGCTGCAGAAGAAACTCTTCAAGAGACGCCGTGTTTTGACCAAGCAAAAGAGAAAGAAACACCGGATTGTGGGCGCTGTGGTGGACAAGGAACTCACCACCATCCACCACTTGAAGAAACGCTGGTGAGTTGCGCTTAGCCCAGGATCCTGACTCTGTGAGAGTTCCTTGCCAGGAAGTGTGAAAAAGACTGGGGATCAGGTTGCAAAGGAGAAAAATAGGCAGGGACCACCCCATCTTTTTGTCTCTGTGATGGAAAAACTGGATATTTGAGGGTGTGAAATCTTCTGAAATATTTTCCCTCTTAGAACAATGAGTGAAATTCTTCTTAAAGCAAGCTTTTTGCCTGCCATTTGCTTCCTTTCTAATAAGCCGGAAAGCCCGTCTCCAGCACTAACCATTATCTCCAGTAGACAGGTCTCCAGTCTTCTGAAATGTGAAAGAAGCTGGTTTATGAGGCCTGGAAATATACCACCAAACTGAGCAACAATCCTAGCTGTAGAAAGAGCAGAGAGGCCTATTTCTGGCCTTGGAAATCTTTAGTTCTTGGAGAGAATCATAAGTGGTTGATTTTCCAAAAGCTGATCTGGATTAGAGAAAGAAACTTGAAGGACATATTATTTATGTGTGTAAATTATGTGGTGTGGGTTTTGGTGAGGCCGATGTTGTCAATGTGTAGTGTCAGACTTGGATGTGGGAGCCTCGTGTTCGAATCTACATTCTGCCATGGAGGCTTGCTGGGTGACTTTGGGCCAGTCACACACATTCAGTCCCACCTACTTCACAGGTATGTTGTGAGGGTAAAATGGAGGAGAGGAGGCAGTGTAAGCTCTTTTAGATCCCCATTGGGGAGAAAGGGGAGGTATGTATGAATGAAGTAAATAAATTTCAGTTTTTTCCAGCATTTCAATTTTTCTTTCCTGGAAGGGGGGAACCCCCCCGTTTTCCCCATGGCTTGACAATTTCTGGAAATCTTTACATCTCTGTGAACAGGAAAATCACAAAGGGGTCCTTTTCTTGAGATGGGAGTGGGGAATTGATATATAGAGTCAGGGATGGGATGGGAGCCCAGGTTGTCAACTGTGCCCTGTTGGAGGAATCCTCACTCCTTCAAAAAGCTCCCCTGCCCAGATCCTAATGAGGGCTGAGCGTGCTCTTTGCCCCCTAGAAGACACAGAATTTTGCAGCCAAATGAGTTTCAGTTGAGGGGAAAAACCAGAGAGAGGGAATATAGAACTGGAGAGGTGTGCTAGTTAGCATGTTGGACTAGGACCAGAGGGATCAGGGGTCGAATCTCCACTCTGGCCTGAAGTTTGCTGCCTGGGCTCAGGCCATTCAGTCCCTTGTTGATTCAGTCATACCTACCTCATAGGGTTGTTGGAAGGATAAAAGGGGGAAACTGATGGGAAGAGCGAGAAATAGCAAATAAGTCTGGCCAGCTGAAGCCCGTGCAGCTTCATCTTTCCACTATTCCCGTCTTGCTTCCTGGCTAGGACACGGGAGGTAAAATATCCCCCTGAGCACTACAGTCCAGTTGCCGTCCAGGGCTTACTTGAGGGTTCAGGTGAGCAGGAAGCCGACCATCGAGCTCTGGAGTTCAGGGGACTCATTCTGTTATGTGGTGAAGAGAGTTCTCTATATCTCGGGCTGACCTACCTTACGGGATTGTTGTGATCTCCTTGCCCGGGAGTAGGGGGAAGAATAGAGATTGAAACTTTGAAACCAAGGAAGGATCTGATAGTGCCTGGAACCAGGGATTGGCCATTCAGTCTGCTGGGCTGTTATGAATTGGGTGGTAGGGAGAGAGAGGTTCTGGGTTAGAGCAGGGAGGGGCTCCAACCTCCTCCCCCCATGAGAAGGGAGTCCAGTCAGAGCTGTGGGTCCAGGCAGGAAGGCTGCAGCTAGGATTGTGTGCTGAGCCCCTGGGGAGAGCTCTGCTGGTGTTTGGAGTAGGAGGAGGCCTTGATTTCCATCGCCTTCTCTTGCCGAATGGTTTCCTTGCACATCGTTTTCCTGGCCTCTCTTCCAGCTCCAGCACTCGAGCAAACATCACCCTCTCGGGGAAGAAGAGGAGGAAACTGCTCAAGCAACTCCGCCACACTGTGAAGGAGACAGCTGCCATGCTGGGTAAGCCTCACTCCCTGGGGAGGGACCTGGGACACCCCCAATCCCTTAACCACAGACTTTTTTTTTTTTTTTGCATACCCCCAATAATGGTTACTGGCCCTCCTTCCTGGTTCTGGTGTTGTTTGTTTGTGTGTTTTATTTAATTATTTTATAATTTTAAATGTATTTTTAATTGTTCAAATGTTTTAATGTTTGCATTTGCTGCCTTGGGGACCCTGACTGGTGAAAGGCGCCATGAAATAAATTAACATTTGAATACATCACATATCGATGACAATTGCCACATGAGCATATTTTTAGATCATGGGAAACCTTTTATTGAGGCTTATCTGTAGACTTCCCACCATTTTCTTTATTTGTTTTCTTTTTAATTAAAAAAATAATAAAGCTTGAAGGTGGCCATGTGGGGCCGTTAGGGAAAGCTTCCAAAGCAGCAGTGGTGCATTGCCTTTTATTAAGAACAATGAAACATCATTAAGTAGTGAGCAAGTTTCCAAGATCCTCAGGATTCTTCTTCAGGAAGAATTCAGTGGAACTCAGAAGCTTTAGGCATTTTAGTGGAACTGCACTTCTGCGGTGTGGAGAAATTGAGAGGAGGGCTGATCCAGGCTTAAGGGGGGTGGGGGTGGCTTGGCATCCAGACAGAGGACCTGCCTGTTCCTAATGCCTTCTCTCACTCCTCATTGCAGTCGATGTGTCTCCAGGTCCAAGTAAAACCTCTGGGAGCAGGAAGGGGAAAAACGAGAAGCAGGAAAAACTCGCAGCCGGCCCGGATGTGGAGATGGCGGAAGCGGGGCCGGGCTCGGAGAGCTGAGATCTCCCCCCCCCCCCCGAAGTCTGGCAGCCAGTTTCCGTGGTCTCTTTCTCATGGCTGCTGCTGCTGGCGAGAATCTGCAGCCCAGAAGCTGCCAACCAGGAGGACGTGGATCGTGGCCCATCTCAGTGCCAGAAACTCCAGTGTGGCATATTGCCTTTGCGGAGACGAGTTTTCCCACTGGAGACAGCTGCTGCTTTGTCTGCCTTCCTTCCTTGCCGGGTTGCCTCTGCTCCCGTTGCCGCCCCAAGCAGGGAGACCACAGAATGGGAGGAGGTGCCCCCCCTGCATTAGCACAAGGGGGGGTCTCCTACACCCGTGTAGTCCCGCTGTCTCCAGCAGCACCTCCTTCTCTACGCACTGCTGGAACTGGTTCGGCTGAGCAGAGACCAGGGGTGCACCCATTTCTCTTCCCCCCGTGGCACCCCTGCTGCTTTGGTGCCTCAAAGAACCTCTTAGGCAATGATCCTATCACAGCTCCCCCCTTCCTGTTGTTTTGGAGAAAGGGCTGGAGGCTCTTTATGCCAACAAGCAGCACGTCTTGGAATTGTAGGGACCGGCCTAATCCTTGGTACAAAAAGAGAGCACGAAACTGAATCACTTTGAAAGAAGAAACGAAGGCTTGAACCGACCTTGCCTCGTGCTCAAGATATCCTGGTAGACAGAGGCTGCAACTCTGTGGAGGTCGGTGCTTAGGATCAGGCTGCAGAGAGACTGGTGGTAGAATTGGGAGGGGGAGCTTCCCAGCCTGACTCAGCCAGTGGTGGCCGGGGGACCCCAACCTGTCCCTTAACCCAATAAACACCAAACCTTCCAGTTTTCATACTTGCAGCCTGGATGTCCTCAAGACCCTGGATGCTTCCCCAATAAAATGTCATGGCCAGGATCCACAGGAGCGTTGGCCTCTCTTTATCCCTAATAGTGGCAAAGAAAAAGTTGGTTTGGGACTTTGGGAACTCGGGTTCAGACTACAGCTGGGTTTGCCAACTGCCTGGGGGTGGGAACTGTCCTGCCCCTTTAACAGAGGCTTGTGTGTATTAAGTGCCATCAAGTCGCTTCTGACTCATGGCAACCCTATGAATCAATGTCCTCCAAAATATCTTTGACAGCCTTGCTCAGATCTTGCAAACTGAGGCTGCCTGTGGCTTCCTTTATTGAGTCAATCCATCTCTTGTTGGGTCTTCCTCTTTTCCTGCTGCCCTCAACTTTTCCCAGCATGACTGTCTTTTCCAGTGACTCTTGTCTTCTCACAATGTGACCAAAGTACGATACAGAGGCTTAATAGGATGTTATTTAGCAGCTGATGTTACTTCCATGGCATGAAAAGCTTGGGGTGGGTGGGGGGCATTTCCAAACATCAAGCCTCTACTGAAGGAGTAGGGGCATGTTTTTTCTGGGCATGTTAGCAGCCCTAGTTGCTTCCTTTATCAGTTTTGAATCACCCCCCAGCTTCAGCAGATGACCCCGTGTTCTAGTATTATGAGAGAGAGAGAAAAGCTTCTCCCTGTCCACTCTCTCCATACGATGCATAATTTTATAGACCTTGGAGGGAGCTGTGGTGATTTGGGGGAACCTTATTCGATGCAGGATTTGCAGGCATACTTCCTGCTCGTGGGAGTACTGGCTTCCAGTTATGGCTGCAGTATTTGGTTCTGCACTCAGCCACATTTGGTGCTAGAGCCGTATGCGGCAGAAACTTTGTGAGTGAGGAACACATCAAGGATTCCTCTCTGCTGCAGCGTGACCTCACCTGAATATCTGGCTCCTCCTCTTGCTGTGTGTGCAAATCAAGGCAGGAGCTAGCCACCCCCATACACATGCACAGTAGCAAGCAGGCCCTTCCAAAAAGCAGCCATGAACAGAAGAAGTGGCCACTCCTTGACCTTGCTGAGAGCCCTGACCCACCAGCTGAAGGCCGCTGATCTGAACTAACAGCTCCTTTTTTGCAGCAGTGAATTCCATGTGTATTTTTCTCTTTCTATTAAGTTATGAGTGTTCTGTCAACAGAATAATTGTTACAATACAATAGCAGTATAATAGCAGAAGAAAAGAGCAAGAGTCCAATAGCACCTTAAAGACTTAACAAAATTTCTGGCAGGGTATGAGCTTTCGTGACCGCACCTCACTTCTTCAGATACAGCAAGAGTGTGATTCCATCTGTCCTTAAATAGAGATGAGTGAATTATACAACAATTGCAATGTAAATGTCAAAAGCAAGTAAATGACATTAGCAGGCATGATTGGATTAGGTGTGATATGCAGAGGGGTAGTAGGAGTTGAGAAATTAGCATTGGTGGTGAGACAGGAGTCCCAGATCTCTATTAAGTCCAGGAGAATGCATAGTATGGAGCTTCATTATTAGCTGTAATTCAGCAGTCTCTTTCTAATCTCCCTTTGTAAGAGAACTGCTACTCTTCAATCAGCAACGGAATGTCCTGGAAGGTTAAAATGTTCCCACACTGGTTTCTGAATGTTGTGGTTTCTGATGTCAGACTTATGTCTATTCAATCTTTGTTGCAGGGATTGGCCTGTTTGTCCAATGTAGAGTGTGGAAGAGGGTGTGATGTTAGAATAGCATCACACACACTATATGTGACATCCATAAGTTAATTAGACCTTGTGGGAAGGACTTTTGTTTTGTTTGGTCTGAACCTATTGCCAACCCATCAGCAAAACCAAACCTGGGATGGCACGGGTTCGAATCCGTGATCAGGTGGTGCAGATCCCACAACTTCCTGCCCCCTCACTTCTGTGAGGGACTTCTTAGATGGCTTTAGGAAAGCCATTTTTTTAATTTTTATTAGATTTTTTTAAGAAAAACATGAAAAACAAATACAAGAAAAAACAACACAAACAATTACAAAAAAGAATACAAGAAATTATAAAAGGGTATTCATATACCATAATTAATACATTCATAATTACTAATTTATAATGTTAAGCAAAGATACTTTCCCCTCCACCCACCTAAAGAGTGACCCTTCACCCGACTTCCGCAGAAGTGTCTTAACAGTTTTATTTTATCCATTAATATTATAAATCACAATTGTTAAAAAATTGATTTCTATATCTCATTAATTAATAAAGTAAAGTCCGTTTTTGCCAACTTATCCCAATATGAGGTGGCCTTAACCCATGTTTTTTTTAAATTCTCCCATATCCTTTCTATTCAGAAATTCCGTTAACCTGGCCATCCTCATATACATGGAAAGCCATTTTCTCTCAGACTCCCCTCCCCCATCTGGAGATAATACTGACTGACCTGACCGGGTTGTTGTAAGGATTAAAGCTTGATGGGGGGGAAACCATGTAATGCTATGTAAATGCTAATTATTATTATAATTATTCTTTCCTGCTTAAGACACAGGTGAGCCAAAACATTTTGGTGGCTGTCGCTTAAAATGAAAATGGTGCTACCCACCCCAGCTGTGATAAAAATATACTAAAAAACTAAATAAGTAATAGTTTTCTGTCCTTTAATTATAAAACTGTTTGTCTGAGGGAAGCCACTTCAACATAGCTCACTGTAGCGTCCCTTAAGGTGAGCCCGTATCACCTCATTTTCCTGGTTTGTAATAGTGGTATCACAAGAGCGAACAGAATGAAGGATGTAAAAAGCTGGTGTAGTGCTGCCAATCTAGGAGCGTGGGCCCAAATTCCCCCTCAGTGTTGAAGCTGGCTCACTGGATGACCTGGGGTCAGTAACCTACCTCCCAGGGCTGTTGTCAGGCTGAAAACAAGCACCGCTCTGAGCTCTTTGGAGGAAGGACGGGGGGGGGGAAGTATGCCCTTTTATATTTTCTTGGTAAGCCTTGTTTAGACACAACATAATAAAATTATTTGCATTTTACGTATTATTGAGCTGCTCTGGGACCCCACTAGGAGGAGCTTTGGGGGGAAGGGGCTGTTCTTAAGAGACAATAGTCACACCAATGCCTCTCGCTGTTTTTTCGTGTGTGGGACGTTGTCTCCTCTCTTTGCTTTCTTTCAGGGGTTCTTTCCCCCATCCTTTCTCTGTCCTTACTGCCACAGCAAAGCAGCGTTTAGGCCGCAGATCTACATTAAAACATCACAGCCATTTATGCTTGGTAATTAGCAGCGCGTTTCAGGCCAAAGTGCCCTGCATATCGTCATGCTGAACCGTCATTTCAGATGTCACTACAAAGCCAGCACATACCTGCTTTGCATTTCTTAACATCCCCTTTAACACGACCTTTTGTATTTGCTCTGCCCCCGCATCGAAGCATTCACTGAAGGAAGCATGCAGAATCCCAGCCACTGCTTAGCTATGCAAACAACGATTGCTAATGGCTATGCAAGTGAAGGAGGAGGCGAGTGTGTGCGTGTGTGGGGGGGTGGAATTTGTTTGACTTTCTCCTCTTGCATCCGGACAGCGAATAGTCATTTTAAAGTCGGGTTTTAAAAAATCAGCGTTGAGCGAGGAGCAGAATCGACCCTGCATCTTTTGCAGAGGGTGCACCAGCAGGCGTTCAGGGAAAGGGGCGCATCCCTGGGCTGGCTGGCTTTCAGGCCCTTTCCCATCCACCACAGCCAAGGACTCGGGTCAGGGTGGTGGGTCCCCCTCCCAACTTTGTTGCCCGTCCGCCCCATCAAAGCCTGGCGCGGACGGCTCCCTCGCAGGCTTTGACCCGCAGCCTCCTCCTCCTCCTCCACTTCGGATGCGGTTTTTGAATGTCCCGCCAGCTCGTTCCTCTCCCCGCTCAGAAACCCGGACCGGACCTGCTGGGGGACCTGGGGAAGCGGAGTTGCTTGGAAGCGCCGCCCGGGAAATCCCGCCGCGCGCAACCGACCGCTTTGCGGCCAGGGGCGCGCATCGATGCACGGGGGGTTTCGCCTTGGCTTCGCCGCTCCCTCTCTCGCTGCCCCTGTCCCCCGTCCACATGCTCAGCGCTCTGCACGAGGGCTTATTGCGGAGTTTTGAGGATTGGGGCGGGGGAAACGTGCCTCGAGAGAGCGGCAAGTCCAAGGCAAAACTTCCCATGCATAAATGACCAGTCTTGAGGATCGGAGCACAGCTAAGGGAAAAGATGTCGCGTGTTTAATAGGGCCCTGGGGGGGAGTTACTTCAATACAATAATGAACTGTCCCTCCTCTTACTTAAGGTTTAGGTACCCTATTCAGATCTATACCAGTTTGTGCATTCACTTGCAGCCAGGCGCGGACCACGCCAGCCTGTCTTCATAACCCCCCTGCCCATCAACAGCCCTGGGGGGGGGGTAATTCCTATCTTTGCAGGAAGCGCTTCAGATCAGGAGGAGCCCTGAGAGGGGGCCCCTGGGCACTTCCTCGTTTCCCGCTGGGGCCAGCGAGATCCTTCCAGGACGGCCGCAGTCCCGGCCAACAGGGAGACGGAACTGGGAGGGACCCTGATAAATGCCATGTTCATATCGATGCGTTGCAAACACAGGTTCCAGGCAGCCCAACAGGCGACTGTGTGCACGCCGCACGCTCTTTCCTTGCTGCCGTTCCTCCCCGCCCCTTTCTTACGGGTCCGAAACGCTCTGCTGCTTTGAGCCAAGACTGTAGGAGTGGACTGTCAAGGGTTAATGGCACCGCAGTGCATCATGGGAAAGAAGGTGGGGATATGCAGATTACGAGCCAATGGCTGTCCGAGCGCGGGCAGTCGGAAGCGACAGAGGGGAGAAAAACCTACCAATTATGGCATAAACGTGTCCTTCAGGAGGCTGCTGACCTGCAAGGAGGACAGAGCAGCGTTTTTGGGATGCCCCGGGGGCTCTTGGGACCCCGGCCGGCCGTGGTGTTGGGGACCTCAGGGCGTGGCTGTGCTCTCTTAACCCAGAAGGGCATCAGGCTGGTACGGGAACCCGTCTTCCAGACGGTAGCTTTATCGCTTCTCGGCCTTTTGGCTAAGATCATTTCCGGGACTGCTTTGTATTACCTCAATGTTCGCTACCATTTGTACTGTTGGAAACATTCTCTGAATAAAAGTCAATCTGTTCTTATCAGTTTAATATCTGCTACGTCCTCTATCTGAGGACTATATATTAAATGGATTTTTGGGACTGGGAGATGGAATAGGGGCTTGCTCCGTCCACTCCACGCATCGACCTGGTATTGCAGTACCTCCAGGAACGGTGCACCTCCCCTCGGGGAGAATATTGCTGGTTAAAAAACAGATTGAAATATTCTTCTTTCAATTTCTTATTTTTCTTCTGTTGTAATTTGTTTTTCTAATTTTCTTTACTCTTTTGACTATATTTGTATGGACTCTGGACAGGCTTTGCCCTGCTCCCCCACTGTGGACTATATCTCCCTATGGACTCTGGACCGTTTTATCACTTTCTCGACAGTCTGTGTATGCTGTCTTTGCTCTTTATGACTGTCACATAGAATGCATGCACCCACGTTTTCCGAGACTAGTTTGTATTGACTCAGTGTTCCCTACCATTTGTACTGTTTGAAACATTCTCTGAATAAAAGTTAATCTATTCTTATCAGTTTAATATAGTCCTCTATCTGAGTACTATATGTATGTGTTAAGTGCGGTCAAGTCGCTTCCGACTCATGGCGACCCTATGAATGAAGTCCTCCAAAATGTCCTATCTTTCACAGCCTTGCTCAGATCTTGCAAATTGAAGGCTGTGGCTTCCTTTATTTATTGAGTCAATCCATCTCTTGTTGGGTCTTCCTCTTTTCCTGCTGCCCTCAACTTTTCCTAGCATGAGGACTATATAGTAAATGGATTTTTGGAACTGGGAGATGGAATAGGGGCTTGCTCCATCCACTCCAAGCATCAACCTGGTATTGCAGTACCTCCAGGAACGGTGCACCTCCCCTCGGGAAGAATATTGCTGGTGAAAAGACAGACTGAAATATTTCTTCTTCTTTCAAATTTCTTTTTCCTGCTGATACATTTTTTTTATTTTCTTCTCTTATTTCCCCCCCAACTATAAACTCTACTTTCTCCTGCAGAGCCTCTCAACAGAGCTGACTGCTATATCATGGCCCTGCTAAATAAGTGGTTCAACTTTCCAAGAGAGCTACGAATGATTGTTAGGGGGGAGCTGGAACCTGAAGATGGGGGACCTCTGCAACATGGTGGTTACCCTCACCTTCTGCCTGCTCACCTGTCCCTACCCCACCATGAGGACCATCGCGGATGATGCCCTTTGCACTAGGCCCAGAACAGACTGCAGAGGAACCCCACCGGTGAGGACCTCCCTTACTACCTGGAGGAGGGGCTGTGGCTCAGTGGTTGAGCATTTGCTTGGCATGCAGAAGGTCCCAGGTTCAATCCCCAACATCTCCGTTAAAGGGTCTAGGCAAGTAGGGGATCTGAAAGACCTCTGACTGAGACCCCAGAGAGCCGCTGACGGTCTGAGTGGACAATACTGGCTTTGATGGACCAAGGGTCTGGTTCAGTATAAGGCAGCTTCATGTGTTCATGGAAGTTTGGCTGGGACAGGGGGGACTTTGCCTTCCTCTGGACACTTGCCAGGAATGCCACTAGGAGCCTCAATGAGCAGGGGGGGTGAGCCCAGGACTTGTCCTCTCCCCCTTCTGGGAGCTGGGATCGGGCTCTGGCCTGCTCCCCAACCCTACGGATGAGCCAGCAACCCCACCGTGCCCACCTGAGGACCCCCCATGCCCGGAGAAGACAGCCGCGACGTCCAAAACCCACACCCAAAGGCTGCGAGCCGTGAGGAAAACTGGCCAGGCACCACTGGCCACCACGATGGGGGGACCGGGGCTCTGCCCTGCTCCCCCATCATGGACTATTTCCCTATGGACACTAAACAGTTCTTAAGTCACCAGACAGTGTATGCATAAATATCTTCTTTTGTGCTTGCTCCTTTGTAGTCTTTCTGTGAAATGCATGCACCTGGGACTGGTTTGTATTGACTCTATCTTTTACTGTGAGTGTATTTTAAACATTCTCTGAATAAAAATCAATCTGTTCTTATCAGTTTAAAATCTGATAGGTCCTCTATATATCAAATGGATTTTTGGAACTGGGAGATGGAATAGGGGCTTGCTCCATCCACTCCACACACCGACCTGGTATTGCAGTACCTCTCCCTCAGGGAGAATATTACTGGTTAAGAAACAGACTGAAATATTTCTTCTTCAGGCAGTTATTCAGACTCTTATCTAACCTCAATTACCTCTCCCACATTAAGAAGGGCCTTTTCTAGGGCCCGATTTGATGCCTTTCCATCGGCTGTACTTTCGGGAAGCTTCCTTCATTGCCCAAGAGACACACACAAATCTTGTTCTATGGATATGGTAAAGACGTTAGCACCTATATTATTCCATTGTGAACATTATGATGATGCCAGAAATCGTTTAATTACTCCCCTGCTATCTCGGTTTGTACACTTTTACACCTCCAAGGCCTCTTTGGGTAGAATATCTACTGGAAGATAGGGTGACTTTTATCTCACACTCCGTAGCAAAATTTTGCTCTTATGTCTTTTGGAAATGGAACGCATTAATGATGAACAAAGAGCTTACGGATAAATCTTCAGACTAGTAAGCACGAATGAGATGTAAGTGGGAGCTGTATAGTTTTATCATAGGATGTATATCTTATGCTGGGTTTTGGCTGTAATAAAGATGATTTGATTTGGTATTTCTTCTTTCAGTTTTCTTATTTTCTTTCTACTATAAAATGTCTTTCCTCCCATTTACTTCTCTCATTTTCTTATTTTCTTGCTACTAAAAAATACCTATTTCCCCTTCTTATCTTTTTCTTTTCATGCTGTAACTTTTCACACAAATGGCTTCCAAGTGTTACAAAAAAGAACCGCAAGTCTGTGAAGCAGGTTCGATTGAGATTAATTTCAACAGGTTGAAATTAAATCAAAAGAGTTTCCGTCTAGGCATTAGGAAGAACTTTCTAACAGTTAGAGCGGTTCCTCAGTGGAAAAGGCTCCCTTGGGAGGTGGTGAGCTCTCCTTCCCTGGAGGATTTAAGATGTTAGATGGCCATCTGTCAGCAATGCTGATTCTATGACCTTAAGCAGATTATGAGAAGGAGGGGATCTTGGCCATCTTCTGGGCATGGAGTAGGGCTGGGCATGGAGTAGGGGTCCCTGGGTGTGTGTGGGGAGGAGGTAGTTGTGAATTTCCTGCATTGTGCAGGGGGTTGGACTAGATGACCCTGGTGGTCCCTTCCAATTCTATGATTCTATGAGAGCTGAACTACACGTTATGGCAGCCATGGGTCCAACCCATGGCAGCCGACGCCATTTTAAGAGAACAAGTTTGCAGTTTAGAAATTATCACCAGGGCCTGATCACTGTGCAGGCAATCTTGTCCCCCCCCCCCCCCCGTTCCACCTTTTCAAGTGCGGAAACAGTGGTGTTGGGGGGGCTGTTTAGGGAATTGAAAAGGCACGGGGTGTGGGGGACAGACCAGATTGTTCCGGTGCTGCTGCAGTGTGGTGATTGGTCCCTCACAGCTATTTTTAATGGCTAAATTTCCCTCTAGAATAATGTCAGTAGCCACTGGTAGGACCTGTGGTCTCCATAACATGTAGTTTGGCTCTGAAAGAGAGTAATTGAGTACCTCTGTTTATGTTTGGGAGAGCCAGCATGGTGTAGTGGTGAAGGTGTCGGACTAGAATCTGGGAAACCCAGGTTCGAATCCCCACTCTACCAGGGAAACTTGCTGGGTGACCTTGGGCCAGTCACACACTCTCCGCCTTGACCCTGGCTAGTATATTGGATGGGAGACCACCAAGGAACACCAGGGGCGTGACATGGAGGCAAGCAATGGCAAACCACCTCTGAACGTCTTGCCTTGAAAAGCCTATGGGGGGTGGTCTCCATAAGTCGTTTGCAACTTGACAGCCCTTTACACACACACACTTTATGTTTGGTGTTAGAAATGCTGGGTACCCAAGGTTGGGTGAAAGGAAAATATAAATAAGTATGAATAAATACTGAAAGTATAATTTATTAGAAGAGCTATATAAAAGTTAAAATTATTTAAAAGCATTAAAATACACAATGGCATTTCCTGAGGTTGATAACTATAACCACATACCAAACGCATTTCGGCCTATGGGGCCTTCATCAGTGGTTAATTAAAACCCTTTGTAAACCTGCACACATTTACAGAAATACATTAATGTATACAAATGCCAACAGTTCAAACCCAACCAGGCATGTGTATATGTTGCCTGAAAAGACAGAATAATGGGTTAGTTACCATCTATTTGAGAGCCCTTTATATAATTCTTGAAAGAGATGTTTGAAAAAATACTTACAAATTCTATTCTCAATTACTCAAACATCTGGTATAATAGGTTCTTGTTTTAATACTGTAAAACATAATTACAGATTGGACTCCTCAGTTCATTACTAATCTAACTTGAATAATTATTTAGCTATGCAATATACCAATGTATAAACACATTCCTGGTTAGTATAAGTCTCTCAAATACTATGTGTGTTATTTATGTTTAGGGGAGTGTAAATTGAAGTATAGCATGGGTTAAGAACCTACATTTTAGTGCACTTTTATTCTTTGATTTCTGTTCTGGTCAAGTTGATGAACTTCACTGGAAGATCTTGGGATCGAATCCCCAAGAATGGAGAGGGATTGAAGCTTAAATGAAATGGAGCTGCTGTAATCCACTCATTCCTACTTAGGATTGAAGCTAAATCCTCACACTGTTACCAAAAGAGACTTATTCCCATACATGAAAGAAAGACACAACACAAATATATATACACACAAACCATTCAGTTTTATTGACTGAACCTTCCAGAGGCAGCCCTAAAACATCCACATGTTGTCATATGGGCCTAACTACACGTGACGCCGTTTCTGGGACCGCTCTGGGTCCTGTTGAGCCTGAGGATCCAGGGCAAACCCGGAAATGGGTGTCACGTGTAGGTAAGCCCTGAGCTGTTTCCAATAAAGCCAGTGCAAAGAAGGTGAAAAATCTGCGTCCACTAGGACCAATCTGTGGTCACGGGAAAATTCCATCTCAGCCCCAATTCAGGCAACCAGCTATAACCCTGCGTGTCTGGTTAGCGTGGTGGGTGGGGTGCTTTTGCCTCAAGTGATTACACCGGACTTTGATGACTGGAAAGATAAGATGTTAGAGTATGCAAACATGGCTAAAATGACTTTTATGCTGAATTTAACAGATGACGATTCTGTAGACTGTTTTTATGAAAAGTGGCAGCCATTCTATACCTATATATCTAATATGTAGACTAAGCATAGTATTTTTAATTTCCTAGAATTTCAATAAGTAGAAAATACAATTAGCTATATGAAATTTTAAAATGTATCTGAAATATATATTAATGACCAAAAAGAATGTTTGTTTACTGCAGCCGGATGCTGTATCCCCTTACCTCTCTCCTTTTTGTGTCCTATAAAATTCAATAAAAGTCCCTCGAAGTCTGTGTTGGCCGATGATCCTGTATCTTCTTGGATGGGGAAGGAGGGAAGATGGGTATGGAGAGAGAGGGGATGTTGGGGGAGGGAAGTAGGGGGCAGGCTGCAGCAGGAGGTTGCCTCTCCAAGAAAGGCATTTGCTTCTTCAGAGGAGAGACCAGAAATGGTGGCGTTTTAATAGGCAGCAGTCTTATGACTTAGGAGGACATGGAGCATTGTGAGCTAAGGGAAGATGTCTTGGCTTCAGCGTGCTTTGCTTTCAGGGAACCAGGGACTTCCTGCCTTAATGTCTTTGTGGGCTAGGTTAAAGGCCAGGGGTTGCTTAGAGGAGAAGTGAGCTGAATGCTGTAGACATTGCAAAACAGGAGCATGCAGACTAAAACCTTTTAAACTGTTCAAACTGCAGGGAGATCTGTTTCCCCCGCCCTTTCTTCAGCTAGTTGGGAGAGGGTAAGCTGGAGACATATACACATGCAAATAGGCAATCTCCTTGCAATTCACATGCAGACTAGACCAGCTTCAAGCACACAAAAAATGTCCTTTTAAAATCCAAGCCGCTTGCATGGGCTGAAGCAATTTGCAGAGCAGGCATGCAACTTTATAAAGTTTGTTGATACAAAATATTGTCGAAGGCTTTCACGGTCAGAGTTCATTGGTTCTTGTAGGTTATCCGGGCTGTGTAACCGTGGTCTTGGAATTTTCTTTCCTGAAGGACAGACACTGTCCTTCAGTGTTACTACTCTGAAGATGCCTGCCACAGTTGCTGGCGAAACGTCAGGAAAGAAAATTCCAAGACCACGGTTACACAGCCCGGATAACCTACAAGAACCATTTGTTGATACAGTCTGTCTGTATAAATCCAAAATATCCGTAGGCTCTTAATAGTCACTGTTTTTTCACTGTCTCGTCCAGCACCTGGAGCTCAGTCCCCAGGCCCCTTTTGAGTAGTGACAACAGAACTCTTAATGTACATGAGATTACATCTTTATTATTTCTTCACACAAATGCATAAGGATTAATCTCTCAACTCACACATCGCTGAACAGGAAGTAGATGCAGAACATACCTAGAGCCTGTGAAAAAACAGATGAACTGGGAGCCTCCTTCCTCTTCTGACTCGGTCTTGGTAGAACAAAGGATTTCAATTTACCCGGGCCAGAAGGAATTGTGGGAAGAAGAAGCTCTGATAGCCAATTAGCGTGCAGTTCAGACACATCTGACCTAGTGTTGGTCTGGACTACATTTCCCACAATTCTAAGTCTTAAAGGGCTAACTACTACAAACATTTTCTATGTAACATTTCACTTTCTGCTGGGGCAGCACAGTAACCTACCTCCCAGGGCTGTTGTCAGGCTACAAACAAGAATCGTGAGCTCTTTGGAGGAAGGACAGGATTTTTTAAAAGTATGGCAAACCACCCCGCAAACAAAATCTGCTTTGGAAATGGGATGTGACGTCACCCCATGGGTCAGGAATGACCCGGTGCTTGCACAGGGGACCTTTACCTTTTTTTCAAGCAGTACAAACGGTAGGGAACATTGAGTCAATACAAACCAGTCCCGGAAAATGTGGGTGCATGCATTCCATGCAACAGTAAAAAGGAGCAAAGACAACAAGAGATACTTCCGCATACACAGACTGTCCAGTAACTGATAAAATTGTCCAGAGTCCATAGAGAGATATAGTCCACGGTGGGGGAGCAGGGCAAAGCCCTAGAACCTTCTCTGGGATTGTCCAGAATCCATAGGGATACAATCCAAAGAGAGAGTAAAGAAAATTAGAAAAACAAATTACAACAGCAGAAAAATAAGAAAATTGAAAAAAGAAATATTTCGATCTGTCTTTTCACCAGCAATATTCTCCCCGAGGGGAGGTGCACCGTTCCTGGAGGTACTGCAATACCAGGTCGATGACTAGAGTGGACGGAGCAAGCCCCTATTCCATCTCCCAGTTCCAAAAATCTATTTAATATATAGTCCTCAGATAGAGGACATATCAGATATTAAACTGATAAGAACAGATTGACTTTTATTCAGAGAATGTTTCAAACAGTACAAACGGTAGAGAACATTGAGTCAATACAAACCAGTCCCAGAAAACGCAGGTGCATGCATTCTATGCTACAGTAATAAAGTGCAAAGACAACAGGCGATACTTCCACATACTCAGACTGTCCGGTAACTAACAAAATTGTGCAAAGTCCATAGGGATATAGTCTAAGGTGGAGGAGCAAAGCAAAGCCCTGGATCCTCCACCGTGATTGTCCAGAGTCCATAGGGATATATAGTCCAGGGTGGGGGAGCAGGGCAAATCCCTGGACCCCTCACAGTGATGGTCAGCAAGGCCTGGTCAGTCCTCCTCATCGCCTACAGTCCTTGGGCGTAGAGCCTGGATGTCTTCAACAGATTGTTCAGCGACTGGGATATTTGTCAAGAGTCCATAGGGGGATAGTTCGTGGTGGCTCGTGAGGCTGAGCCCGCTGCGGGTGCGCTCTGTGGCTGTCCTCCTCTGGGGCCAGGAGGGCAAGTCGGTTGTGGCTCCCTTCCCCTGGAATTGGGAGGGCAAGCTGGATCCTCGTACTGGCGATGGCCAGAGACATGTTCAATGTAAATGTCTCTGGACCACCGTATGGTGTCGGACACCATAAGTCTGCACATCAGCTTGGCGTATCTCTTGCCAACGCCACAGGCACAGAGTACTCTTTCGTTCTTGGGGTCCCATCCACCCAGGGCTCCCACTAGCAGGGCATGAACCTCAACCTTGAAGCCCTGTTGCCTGAGAGTGTCTGCCAGGGGAGTGTACTTGCGGTGCTTCCTTTCCCTGGCCTCTTCCATGGCAGCTTTCCGGTTTTCAAAGGGGATGGTGACGTCCACCAACACAATCTTCTTCATGTCTTCATTACGGAGCACAATGTCAGGCTGCAGTTGGCTTCCAGTCCCTGGCACCATTCTGTTGAGAACGAAGGTGCCCTCAGAGTCGGGGATGGCTCAGGCCAGGCGCTGCACAACTGCATCGTGCCGGAGCTTCCAGGCAGTGGAATGGGGGGGGGGGGCAGCCGCAGAGGACATGGGGCATGGTCTCGTTGGGGTACCCGCAACGTCAGCAGCGCTTGTCGTGGTTCCCAGATCTTACTGTCCCGTTGAGAGGTATGACATTCAGGTGAGCCCGGTGAATGAAGCGCCAGTCAGCAAAGCGGGTGAAGTCCCCCCGGACATGAAGTGGTTGCTGGCATCCCACTGTGAGGTGATCTCAAACACCTTGCCCTGGTCCGGTTTCCGTCGCAGTCCTGCAGCGTATTTGTTAAATTCTTAAGGGCTTACAGCTACCATTCAGACGGAGTGGATCGTTGATCCTGGTCTATTGAAAATAAAGCTTGATCACACACACGCACAAAAGACACAAGACGTTTGTCTTAGTAATAAACAAAGTTTACTCTAAACTCAAGGGTAAGGGAAATTCACTGGGAGCAAAACAAATAATCTTTACTACATTCTAAGTTTCCTATGCTTGCCAGAAAGGCTCTGGCAGGTACTAAGCTTACTCTCGAGTAGGCATTCTTAAACGACAAGAAAGCCTCTCCATCCTAACACGCTGGCATCCAAAAGAAAACCAGAAAGCAACTGAACTACTTTCACTTCTAAACAAAGGATATCGAAAGCAGTTAAACATGCAAACTGTGGTATACGTGACCACCAGGCACGAGGTCGATGGCCACTATACTGACCTCTTGGTTAGTTACAATATTAACCCTTAACTGTCTGACATGTAGCAAAGCTCGCTATCTAATACCCAACAGTATTTCTCTTTCATGGTGGCCTTCAGGAGGCGTTCCAAGGACCGCCGCTGCCCAGCTTTGATGAGGGAGAGTTCAGGTGGGTTGTCTCGACGGAGGGCCAAGGCGAGGGAGCCAGTCTCTGGGTCCCAGGGCCACTGGCAGCCGATCCGCTTGTTGAGGCACCAGGTGACATTCCTGGTACATGTCCAAAGGGAGGCAAAGTCCCCCCCATCCTGGCCAAACTCACCCTCCAGGGAGCTGCTGAGGTAGTTGACAAGGTCTTCGTTGGTGGGGTCTCTGAGTAGTCTCTTCTTGGTCACGGTGTGAAGGGTGCCATCAGCGATAGTTCTCACGGTGGGGTCAGGGCAGGTGAGCAGGCGGAAGGCGTGTGTGACCACCGCAATGTCGCCGTGGTCTCCCATCCTCGGTGTTCCGGCTCCCCCCTGGCGATGGAGCACGCGTAAGATGTTGTTTGTGTCTCCCTTTGGGAGGTTGAGCCACTTCTTCAGCAAGGCTGTGATGGACCAGTCGGCCTTGTTCAGGGGCGTCTTGGCCACCGCGGAACCTCTGAGGACGAAGGAGATCCTGGGCAGTAGGAATGTGTTCAGGGTCTCAATCTTCTGCCAGGGGGCCAGCAGCAAAGCGTCAATCTTCTCTGCGTCAGATACAATGTCCCGAATTGTCGCCTCTGGCGTCTGTGCAGCCCGGAAGCCAGTCGGGGTCCCCAGATGCTTGTAGGTCTCTCCGTTAGCCAGGTGGGGTATTGGCTGGCCCTGGACTGAGAAGATGGACGGCAGGACCCGGTCCTTCAGGCAGGACCCGCAGGACCCGCTCGTGCGTTCGATCCTGGCTGAATCCTGGCTGGAACAGGGAAGAAAGGAGGCTAAAGCGACCGTGCGTTTTCGCCCTACAATTCCCAGGTTCCCCAGCAGCCCCGGGTTTCGGGGGGTGGGGGGAGGAACGAGGCCGCGGGAAATTCAAAAATTAAATCCAAGACAAGGTAGGCGGGAGCGGATCGGCTGGTGCGGGAGACTCCGGGCATGCGCAGCTTCGGTCAGGATTCGACATGCAAAAAGACGGAAGAGGTGCAGTAAAAGTGGCCGAAGGGGTTGTGGGAGGGGGCCCAGAGCAGTCCCAGGGACGCAGCTAGGGTTGCCAGGTCCCTCTTCACCACCGGCGGGAGGTTTTTGGGGCGGACCCTAAGGAGGGCAGGGCTTGGGGAGGGACTTCAATGCCATAGAGCCCAATTGCCGAAGTGGTCATTTTCTCCAGCGGGACTGATCTCTGTCAGCTGGAGATCAGTTGTAACAGCAGGAGATCTCCAGCTACTACCTGGAGGTTGGCAACCCTAGACGCAGCCCTTCTTTCTGCGTGCATTCAGCCGCACCCTGGTGCTTGCCCTCTGCAAAAGATGTGATGATTCAGGTGGATCTGCTGGCTGGACTAAAACGCTGCTTTGCTGTGTCAGTAGGGAAAGGGATGAGAGGAGGCTGTGTTCTGGAAACAAAAAGCAATGAGAAAGGCATTGGTGTGAATATTGTCTCTTAAGTAGGGTTGCCAGGTCCCCCCTGGCCACCAGCAAGGGATGGGGGGCAGCGGCTGGGGTTGCCAGATCCAGCTTGGGAATCTCCTGGAGATTTGGGGACAGAGCCTGGGAACCTTAGGGGGGCACAATGCCATAGAGCCCACCCTCCAAAGCACCCATTGTCTCCAGGGGAGCTGATCTCTGTAGTCTGGAGATGAGCAGTAATTCCAGGGGATCCCCGGGTCCCACCTGGAAGCTGGCATCCCTATTATTAAGAACAGCCCATTTCCCAAGAAGCCCCTCCTAGTGGGGTCCCAGACTCAATAAGCCATACAGTTGAAATATTTTTATTATGTTGTGCCTAAATGGGGCGACAAAGAAAAGAAAAAAGGGCATCCTTTTTAAAAACCCTGTCCTTCCTCCAAAGAGCTCAGGGCGGTGCTGAGGATGCTTGTTTGTAGCCTGACAACAGCCCTGGGAGGTAGGTTACTGAAGCCAAGACATCCTCCCCTAGCTCACAATGCTCCATGTCCTCCTAAGTCATAAGGCCGCTGCCTATAAAAAGGCCACCATTTCTGGCCTCTCCTCCGAAGAAGCAAATGCCTTTCTTGGAGAGGCAATCTGCTGCATGTTGTCTCCCTTTGTGGGGAGATTGCCCCCTCTCCTTAGGAGGGGCAATGACCTGCACCTATCTCTTAAATTTATCCCCTTCTTTCTCCCCCTTTCCTCTTGCTCTTCCCTCTTCCCCCTGCTTCCTTTCCTTTTGTCCCTCTAATCTGTCCCTTACTTCCCTCCCCCAACGCCCCCTCTCTCTCCAGACCCATCTTCCCCCCTTCCCCGTCCAAGAAGATATGGGATCATCGGCCAACACAGACTTTGAGGGACTTGGAGGCAAAAGCACCCCATCCACCATGCTAACCAGACAGTGCAGGCTTATAGCTGGTTGCCTGAATTTGGGGCTGAGACTGAATTTTTCCGTGACCACAGATTGGCCCTGGTCAATCTGCAAGTTTTTCTCCTTCTCTGCACTGGCTTTATTGGAAACAGCTCAGGGCTTACCTAACGGTGACACCCATTTCCGGGTTTGCCCTGGATCCTCAGGCTCAACAGGACCCACAGCGGTCCCAGAAACGGCGTCACATGTAGTTAGGCCCATATGAGAACATGTGGATATTTTAGGTTTGCCTCTGGAAGGTTCATTCAATAAAACTGAATGGTTTGTGTGTGTATATATTTGTGTCTTTCTTTCATGTATGGGAAGCAAGTCTCTTTGGTAACAGTGTGAGGACTTTGCTTCAATCCTAAGTAGAAAAATATGGTTCTTTCTGCTCTAGTTATTTTTTTATTAAGTAATTGTTAATGTTAATAGTTGTAAAAGGTATGTTATGGGTTGTAAAAATTATGTTATGGTTGTAATTTTTTAAAAACAAAATAAATAAATAAAATTAAGTATTTAAATGTGAGTATTTTTCTGTGTGGGCTTTTCCCCATGTAGGTTTCTTTCTGTGTGGGCTATTTTCTGTGTGGGCTTTTTTCTTGTGCGCATTTATGACCGTGGGTTTTTTTCTGTGGGCATTTTTCATGTGGGTTTTTTTCTGGTTACCCCTTAAACCTGCATAACCTGGGAGGAGGCGGGGCCTCAGCTTGCTGATGGAGGCCTGAACCCAAAGCTCTCCTTCCCCACTGCACTAATCTACAGCAAACAGCCTTATCTATGCAAATTAACTAGGTGAGAATGGGTAAAAAAGGAGGGGGTAAAGTTCAAGCTGTCTCTGAAGACAGCAGAAACCTGAGAAAATTCAGGAGGCTAAAGTTGGTTCCCAGTTCATTCCCTATTCCCAGTTCCTTATTTGCATTTCCTAGTTCCTGAAGGATATTGAGGACAATCTAAAAGCGCTGCACCCCAAAATAAGGATTGGACCACCACATACCATACATCCAAACATTTAGGGGACAGTGCCGTCCAAGGGGGCACATGCTGGGTCCTGGTCCAAAGTCCGATACTTGTGCCAGCTGCTCCCAAGTGGGGTGCCCCCAGGACAGATGCACATACAGACACTGGGGCTCAGTTGCACCCCAAAACAATCTTTGGACCACCCCACAGTATACATCCCCACACTCCAGAGACTGTCCCCTGCAAGAAGACATACAGTGGTGCCCGGCCCAAACACTGGTTCTGGCACCACTGCCTTATTTTTGGGTCCCCACCGTGAGGCCTGCATTTCAAGGAAGATTTGAATAAGGAACTGGAACAGTTGTGTGCCCTCTGTGTACAACTGAGGAGGGCGGGGTTTGGGGAGGGGAGGGACTTCAATGCCATACAGTCCAATTGCCAATGCAGCTGCTTATTTGTTTTCAAGGGCAACACATCAAAGCACCACTCAGTGCGCCCCGTTGACGGTGCACTCACCTGTATTCCCCTCTCCGTTGGCAGAACTGATGTCGCAGGAACACCCCCTTCTCTCCACTTCTGCAGGTGTTTCAAAAGAATCAATGGTTAGCGTGTGAACTTATTAGGCCTTCAGGATTGTACACCAGAGTGAGTGAAAAGCCCCTGCTATGACCCCAAAAGGTATTTTGGAAAGGGAGCAACAGCCACTGTTACCCCTAAAATTGCTCTCGGTTTGTGGTGATGGATCTCCAGAGGAAACTGAACATTTCTGGTACAACAAGACGTCTTTTGGGTGGGTGTGACGGGCACTATCACCAATGGAAGTGCTCTTGTGTGGTGCTTGGTGGTCAAAGAGGAGAGTAAACACCCCTGGTGCCCTGAACATTGTTATTGAGTGGGGAAGACAGACAATGGGACCCCATGTAGTGATTTGGTTGATGACGCAAGAACCACAGGAGGAGTGAAAGCATCTGCCATCCACAAAGCAGTTCTTGGGTGTGGTTGACAGCCATTGGGGCAACGACACGTTTTATTTGGTGGTGTCATCAACACCTTAGAAAATTTTTTGGGGGCCCATGGGGTCCCAGGGGGTGGAATCCCCACCAAATTACAATTTAAGGGTTCTGATGGGATGCCCTCTGCATATATAAACACTTGTGTGAGTTCAAAGAGGCATTCACCCCACTTGTTGATATGTCATCACCGCCTGCGCACACTTCTAAATGACCAAGTTTATGTCATTCCAACCAAACCAACGATTATTGGAATCTCAGGGGCTTGCAATCCCCTCTGGAGCATGCCATTCCACCTCAGTATGATAAAAGACACTTGCTGTGATCGCTTACTGAGCTCCAGGATTCCCCCTTTGAGCGCAGTATAGGTATATTGCCACCAGCTCTCAATTCAAAAAGGCTGGCTTTCCAGGGAGGAGCTGAGAGCTACTCTTCCCCAGCCAGTTTCCAAAAGGCAAAAAAAGCAAAAACCGTCCCTGCAGAGTAGAGGTTCTGCCAGGGGAGGCTTGTTGCCACAAAACACTTAGTAGGTGGTGTTGCGTACAGGCAGGGACCAGGCAGAGGTGCTTGGCTTCTGACTCCACTCCCAGCAATGGAGAGTACTGGGGGGAGCAGAACCTGTCGCGGTTTACTCTTCCCGGTAGTGTGGGTGGACTGAGTGTGTAACCAAGGCAGCACTCTAAACAAGGAACAGGTCTACTCACCAGAACGAGCTCCTTTGAATCAAGGACTAGGCTCGGTCCTCCCAGGTTCTGCAGGGATACCAGAAGGGCACGAGCTGGTAGCTGGCACCTACGCGAGATAATACTGAGCACAGAGATCTCAGCACGAGCAGCAGCGCCTGCAGTAATTAGCAAAGTTGTTCCCACACTGACTGACTGGCCAGCCTAAGATTTATGGCTGTTCCTCCTCACTCCCTTCCCGGACCAGCTGTTCTGCATCACTCGCTGGTGTTGACTCCTGCAAACACCTACGACCAATTGCCTGCAATCTTGCGCTGCGACGCCTCTCCTGCAAACTGAGCCGAACCTTTCATCTTTGACGGCTAACTGGGCTGGGCGAGTCTGGAGGTGATAACCTTCTCTGTTCCTCTGCTCCTTCCCAATATGTACCACCTTCTTCTGCAACTGCCGTCTTTGCTGGTTCAGACCTATGGTCCAGTCACCCTGGTAAGACTTCCACTGGTGCATCACCCTGCTCTGCCACTCCTTCCTCCTCTTCTTCCGAGGAGAGTTCAGGCTGACTCATGACAGGTGGTTTCACACACACACACACACACACACACACACTCAGGCACTTTAATTAAGCCCTGAGACCCAAAAAAGGTTTCTCAAACTTCTATATAAAGTGTATAAGTTGATTTTAATAAAATGTGCTCGTTACAGGAAAGGATATTAGTTACAGAAAAAAGTCTCTTTCAAAACTTTTTTCAGCTGGACAGTCATTAAATGGCGTCCCTGCAATTCAACTAAAACTCTCTTCTACCATTATCTATAATGGGCTGTGCGCCCACTTCAAAAAACTTTCTAGGCTCTGACTTGTCTTTCGTCACATCACATCCCTGCAGCTTGTGCTTCCAGTTCCTGTCCATTGCTGACAAGTAACCTGCTTTTGGGACAGAAGGGGTTCCCTCCTTCCATTAAATGGCGCAGCTATGGGAATTTTTTCCACCAAAACAAGGTTTACTTTGGAATGGCAGGCAGCATCACCACCTTACCCTCACTGAGCCGCGTGCTCTCTCTTGTGGCCGCCTCCCTAATCGCCATTAACGACCAGTAGTGGGGGGGAAGCGCATGCCTGATTTCCCCAACGTGCCTTCCGTCATCCCAGAAACTTCTGGCTAATGAAATAAGCCGCAGAAACTCTCTGTGGCATTTAATCCCAGACCGCTCATGGCCAGCCGCACGCATAGAGCGCGCAATCTTTGCAAATGCGGCACACGCAATTACTACAGATTGCAGCCGAGAGCTGAGATCTAGCTCCGGGCGCAAAACGTCATCACACAGACAAAGCATTCTAATGAATTGGAGCATTCGTTCCACTTCAAACACACTCCATCCCAAACCCTGTCCCCGCGGGGAAGCCATCAGACAACTATCTTCTCTCCTTGCCGAGAGACCACGGCCCGACTGCGTGCTTGGGCATGCGCGCGCAGATGATGACTTCGGGACAGGGAGAGTGAGGGGGCGTGCCCTATGCAAAACTTTTAACACCACTGGCCGCTTTCAGGACCCAGGAGGGATGGGTTGCAACGTTTCATGTGATGTGCGCGTTCTGATTCCCCCCTCCAATTACCTGCATAAGCGGCTGAAATTGATGGACAGGGGGACCCCATGAAAACGTTTCATGCGCTCACAATCTCGACTGTGGGGCAGCGAGTTAATCTTTCCTGCGTTGAGGTTGCTTTTATATCAGCGTCCAAAATGAAAATTGGGAAAAATATGGATGGGGGGCGTCCCAGGTACAGGAAACATTACGTGTATATTGCTGCACAGTTGCAGTCTAATGAGCTGCGGTCAACATACATCGGGAGGGTGGGGGCTGAACTTGTGCAATAAACGGAAATTTTTATTCTCTGAAAGTAACCTTGACATTTGTGTTGGTGGTGAACCAGCATTGGAAAATGTATGCTACATTTTAAAATTTCCACAAAGACAGTAACAAGACAACGCCTGGATATTAACTTCCCTCACACCAAGTTAATGCCATGAGCGTCCCCGCTGCACAGTACAATCCGGGTGACCAGTCACGTGTGCTTCCTGTGTACCCAACTTTGTTTCGTTTTTACAGCCAGGCACCACGCCCTTTCTCCCCAACTCACACAACGTTAGTATTGCCGAGAAATAAATATGACGCACAGAAGGTGGACCCGCATGGAGACCAGGAACCTGCTCCGTTATTTGGAGGGAAGGGAGCTGGGTTTTATGGCGCTTTTGGGACGCCCAAGAGAGGACTGCCTCAGGATCCTAAGGGAGTTTGCGGTGCATAACCAGAATTTTGGTCATGACCGGCGGTCCTCAAAGGACTGCCTTGGCAGATATAGGACACTCTGTCAAGCGCTCGCAACCACCCTCGAAGCGGGTGACCAGGAAATGCAGGAGCGTGGCGGAGCGGCTTGGCAGGATCACCGTTTGATGCTTCGTCACTGGGTCAGATGTGGCCGCCCACAGATTCATGCGCTATGTGAGCGTGAGTGCGCAGGTAATCATAACTTGGATACAGTTGAGTAAGCCCGGTGAGATCACCACGGGCACAACCCGCACAGAATGGGCAGGATTTTTTCATATAAATCTTGGCACATTATATCACTGATCCCAAACCCTACCTATTGGTTTGGTGCGCTGGTGCGTCAGTAGGGCAGTTAAACAAATTTGTTGAACTGTTTGTGAATTATTATGCATGAATTATACGGTGTGATGTCCCGTTGCCACCACTTATGTCAGGGTTGATTGCGCTTCAAGGCATGGGGGGGATTGCATGCATATGCTGCCGTGCGGCTCAGTCACATGCAGGCGTGTGGGAGGACGTTGAAGAGATGCTTGTCTCAATTATAGATCAGAGACTTGGTAGAACTGTAATAGACGTGGCTGCAGATCCACGATTTCGACTGCGCACCACCAGCGCTGTACGTGCGGCCTTCTCTGCCATCTCCAGGTCCCTTATGCTTGCTGGCCGTTCAAGGACACCGGATCAGTGCTACAGAAGGTTGTTATCCTTAGAGGTGCGTTCCTCCGCTTCCTCAGAAGAGGGGGGGGAACCTGGTTCGGATTTGACCCCACCACCACATTACCGAATGCTCATGGCTGTGTGGCATCAGTCAATGCACAGGGGCCTGGACTCTTCCTGGTGAGTCTTTCATTTGTTTTGTTCCTGTTGATGCAAGTATAATCTGATTGTTGCGTCACCTATGACATATCATGGGCACTCGAGATGGGGGCCAGGGATTAGTTTGTGCACGGAGTTTCTCCTTGGTAGGCATTTAGACCGCTGTTGTTGCAACAAGGGATGGGGTTGGGAACATGGCATCACATATACATAATCTGCACCATGGGCTGCCATTGTTCACTGTTTCATGCATAAGTTTCTGCACTAGCCAGCAGATAAGTCGTGGACAAAGATTGTCCAATTGGTGACTGTTGCGGGGTATGTACTCCTAGACCACCCTAACTTATGGATGACAACCAGTACCTCAGTTAGGACTTGCCATTTGGGAAAAAAAAGGGATCCTCAGCTGCAGCTCAAACATTTAAAATGCAAATGACGCACAGTAACTACCACGCCCTAGTGTTGCAGCCTCTGGTTCACATTTCTCACACCTCTGCTGTTCTTTGCGGGGAGGGGGGTGTCACCGGGAAGATTAGATAGCTTCAAAAGGCTAGAATAGGGGGAGCTGTGCCTTCGCGCATGTGTCCGTTTTCCCGCCGAAACGGCACTACCTCGAGGACGCCCCCCCCCATTCCCTCAGTTCTTTCTCTGCCGCTGCTGGGAAAGGACCTATTTGGCTTCAGGTATCAAAATGCCTAAGACGGACGATCATGTCTTGTGTGTGTTCTGCCTGGGTGAGGCTCATAATATGGCCTCCTGCGTTATTTGCCTTCAATTTACCCCTCGGGCCAGAAATGACAGAGTTGCCAGGCTGAATGCCTGGCTGTATAAGAAGGCATTAACCTGCTCTTTAAACTGGACCTCTTTAAACTTTTCCGTCAAATAAAATTAAATAAAATTAAAGATTTTTTTCAAGGGTCCAGTTATAATTGTTCATTATTTAGACCTGCTTCTACTTTCATTCCTCCGAATCAGAATAATCTCATCCAAACTTTCCAGCATTTGGTTTTGAGGGATGTTTCCCAATTGGAAAAAGACACATTCCTGCACGTGTCAATTTCACACCAGCGCAACGTTCCGTTCTAGACCAATTGAATAGGGACAAATCTATTACAATCAAAGAAGATGGTAAAGGTAGGGCTATCGTGGTCATGAATTCTTCTGATTATGACAACGAGAATTTGAGACAACTCTGATTCACATTTCTATTGCCCCCTTTTGTCCAATCCTTGCAAAGAAGTAGACCTTATTATAAGAACATCAGTTTACGAAGCACTTTCTGCAGGGCATGTTAATCATTATAGCCCCTACCAGGGATCTGGTCCATTCTTCCATTCAGAAGACGTTAGACCTCCTACAGACTCTCAGCTTCTTGGTTAATTTTAAGAAGTCTACCTTGGTTCCAACTAGAGTTGTCTAGTTTATAGAATGATTCTAAATGGTTCCATGGGCAGAGCCTTTCCCCCCGAGGATAGACGTACCTCTGTTAGGAGTTTGGTCGCAGCCTTTCAATCTGTGTCTCAAGGGGAGTCTACACTCCATATCAATTTGTTGGAACTAAGGGCTATTAAGTATGCTCTGCTCTCTTTTTCAGGCCTCCTCCGGGGCGAGCACATCCTGCTTCTAACAGACAACACGACTGCAATGAGCTATGTTAACAGGCAGGGCGGCTGTCTCTATGCAGAGAGGCAGTAGCAATTTGGAACTGGGCCTACTGACAAGATGTGGTTCTGCAGGCCATTCACATTGCAGGGACCAACAATGTCCTGGCAGACGATCTAAGCAGAAATTTTTCTCCACATCAGAAGTGGGAGATAAACTGGGAGTATCTAGAACCGGTGTTTCTTCAGTGGGGTTATCCCGATGTGGATCTCTTCGCAACTTTAAACAATTGCAAAGCACCAATGTTTTGCTCAAGGGCAGGCCTCGAGCCAGGTTCCCTAGGGGATGCCTTCACTATAACGTGGGACAAGGGGCTTTTTTACGCCTTCCCTAGTGCTTGCCCCTAGTGCTAAGGGTAGTCAAGTGTATCCAGCAGTAAAGAGCTCACTGTATTTTAGTAACCCCTTTTTGGCCACGCCAAGTTTGGTTTACGACCGTGCGGGCCCTGGCCAAGGGCAATTGTGTCCACTTCCCCCCCTGCACTCAACCTGCTGAGCTTCAACGGGAGGTTTCATCCAGAGCCCGACAAACTGAGGCTCACAACTTGGCTGATCCTCCCCAAGGATTAGAATATTCTGCTAGAGTGTTGAATGTTTTGGTCAGTTCTAGGAGACCTTCTACCCATTACTCCTATATTTGCAAATGGGTAAGGTTTGCTAAATGGGCTAGACTCAGGAAGTTGCGTCCTCATTCGGCCCCATTGCCTGTAGTCTTTGACTATTTATTGTCATTGAAGGATGGTGGCCTTTCAATATCATCTATTAAGATGCATTCAGTGGCCATTTCAGCCTTTCATACTTGGATAGATGGAGCTATGCTCTTTTTCCATCACACGTCCAAGTTGTTTCTCAAGGGTCTTAAGAATTTGTTTCCCCCTTGCCCTAGAAGGGTAGACCAGTGGTCTTTATCGTTAGTACTGTCCAGGCTAATGTTATCTCCTTTTGAACCATTAGACAAGACACCCTTATCCATCCTTTCTACAAAGGTATGTTTTTTGTTTGCTGTCACCTCTGCTAGGATTGTGGGTGAGTTGGCTGCCCTAAAGGCCTCCACACAATTTATTCAGTGTTTCCCCAATAGGGGGGTGCTCAAACCAAGTTGTGAATTTTTACCCAAGGTAGTGTCTAAGTTTCATTTAGGTCAGACTGTTTCATTACCAGTGTTTCCCCCCCCCCCCCAGCCTACTTCTTTGGAAGAGTTTTTAGAAAGTCAAATGCTTTATTTGTTTGTTTTGCTGGACCCAAGAAGGGTCTGCCGGCCTCTTCTGCTTATCTAGGTGGATAGTCCAGGCTATCCAGATCTGTTATCAACAGGCAGGTGTGCAGTGTCCAGCTTCTCTCCGGGCACACTCGACCAGAGCGCAGTCTGCGTCTGCTGCTTTCCGTGGTGGAGTACCGTTGGATGACATCTGTAGAGCGGCCACCTGGTCTTCGCCTGACACCTTCGTGCAACCTTATGCGATGGATGCTGAGAGCAGAAGAGATGCTGCAGTTGGGAGAGAAGTTCTGCATTCATTGTTCGATTAGCAGCTAGCTCACTCCTCCTGGTGAGTAGCTATTCAGTCTCTCAATGTGGGACTGCACAGAAGCCTGTAGATGAAAACAGTGTTTCACTTACCTGTAACTGTTGTTCGTCCAGGGTCTACCCTCCCTCCTGCCCCACTGTGAGCTTCTCATTGTTTTTGCTTGTTTTCAGAGTTGCTTGGCAGGAGAAAGAACTGAGGGAATAGGGGGGTGCCGCCCTCTAGGTGGCGCCATTTCGGGGGGGAAACGGACGCATGCACGAAGGTGCGGCGCCCCCTATTCTAGCCTTTTGAAGCTATCTAATCTTCCCAGTGACAGGCCTGCGCATGCGCAGTCCCAATGTGTGCCTGCACAGAAGACCCTGGACGAACAACAGTTACAGGTAAGTGAAACACTGTTGAGATACTCCAAGTCAGCTGAGGGTTAGGCTCATCAATCGTTGTGATCCTGATACATTAATTGCAGGCAACCACAATGAAATAAAGACTTCTTCAGTACTACAAAAAAATTCTAGTGAAGAGAATCTTGATGGACGGACAGACTGCAACATTTTCCAAGACTGCATTAACATACAAGGGAAACAGGATGCTGCTGAACATTTTGTTTATAAAACAGGCCATTCATATGTACAATACATTGCTGTATCACCTTTTGAATTACACATGTATATGGGAGTACAGCTTCACCTGCTGTCGGATCTTCAGAGAGTAGGTTTATGTGAGCTATACCTTGATGCCACTGGATCTGTTGTAAAGGAACCACCAACAATTAAACACCATATTTTATACTATGCTTTGTGCACAAAAGTCCCCTCAGACTCATCATGTATAATTCCAGTAGCAGAAATGCTAACCTCAGACCAGAGAGCACGCCTACTATTTCTCACTGGTTGGCATTACTTTCATGTGATACATTTTGAGTCACTGGACGGCACCTGAAGCCTCAAAAAATAGAATGTGACCATAACTGGGCTTTAATACAGGCTGTCACAGAGGTTTTCAATCATATGACACCTCTTCTGTACCTCTTCATGTGTTATGAAGTCTGTGTTAATGATAGAAAGATCAACTTCACAGTAGTGCATATCTGCGCAGCGCATATGATAAAACTTATAGTTGGACATGTCAGTAAGTTAAAGCTTTCAAGAGAAGTGAAGATTTTTTCCCTCTACTCATTTGCACTGCTGCAAAATGGAAAAACAATACAAGAGTGCGGTGAACTTATTAAATGCCTCACTATAATACTTGGTACTAAATATCTTACGGAAGCCTGTAGGGTGGCAATCTGCACCGTACAAGAGGTTCTGAAAAACCAAAAAATATCAGTAAGTCATCAAGATCTACATTTGAAAGATGACATCATGGAAACACCACTGGACTCTATATATCAGGCATCACCATTTATAAAATTAATCCCACAAGACAACTTTGAAGATGAGGTACTGAACAGTGCTGTACAATCCAACATCTACTATAACCCTGAACTGAAGAAACTCCTCTCCAAATACATTCGGACACTGCCATTATGGAGTGGAATTATGCTGCAGGCCAAACAGTGCCTCCAAACCAGAGACAGTAATTCTAATGCCGAAAATTGGTTCAGAATGGTTAAGAATCAAGTTCTGAATGCCAAGCTTCATCGCAGACCAGCAGAATTTGTTGAGATCGTGAAAGATACTATTCAGGGGAAACTACGTGTAGCTGCAATAGGCATTTTCAAGGAAAGCAATCCAAAGAAAGAATTTAAAAAAGGAAGGCACTCAAAAAACACAGAAAAAAACAAAGATATCCCACATCCACTGACTCTGGTGGAAACTTAGAGCAAACGCTCACAATCAACACCCAAGAAAGTCCCCAAATACTATAGAGAACCACCTGTGTCTCTGCACAAAGAAAAAACATGGGGAATCTGACTGTCCTCCTTGGAATGGAACAGCTCGATTAAACAGGAGAAAAATAGTCCTTACAAACACTTGCACCATTGACAATCTTTTGTACATAATTCACATGAGCATGGAACAATACCCACAACTGAAACATTGCAGAACACTGTGGAAGCAGCTAACATACTGATCAGGGTAAATGATGCCTTTCAGGAAAAGAAATGGAGTAAAGGAAAAATAGAATGGCTGTTGCAATTCGAGAGGTTCAAGGGAAAGAGTTTATGGGACTGCTATGGATCTGATATACAACAACTCTCTACTCAAAAAAGGGAACTGATTTCAATATTGCTACTGGCAGCAAAATTTCTGATTGCCTCAAACTGGGAAAAAAGCAAAGATGCCTTCTACTGGGCAGTGGTATGAGAAGGTGTAGAACCTTTTAATTTTAGATAAGTTATTTATTTATAATACTCTACAAATAGGTGGCTGCCTCTTCTAGAATATGTGGGAAAGGGGGCATCACGAAGTAAACGATGCCCACGAAACTATCGTATGATTTGTGTTTATTAAGTTCTGATAAGTGAATACAACAAATGGTACAATTTCTGTAAAGTACTGATGGATAATATTGGAACATATATTGGAACCGAGTATTGAAACATATCTCGACTGTACGATGTTTAACCTACTGTTGTATTTTTATATTGCTCACGACAGGAACCTCCTGGGCGTGCTGGGGGGGGGGGGATATTCTGCAGGCCTGCTCCCCTAATCCCAGAGGGGGGAGGCCAACTCCCAGACCCAAGCGGATTAAATATCCACAAACAGGCCCCCTTGGCTGCGAGCCCTGCCACCTCTATTCCAAGTACGTGACTCTCTGCGGTCTGGCAGGGCACTTCAAGCGCATCCACACCAGGGAGGTCCTCTTTGTCTGCGCAGACTATGATGTCTCCTTCAAGCTCCTCAAAGACGTCATCCTCCACCACCGCTCCTGCGACCTGAGGTTCAAGGGTGCGCTGGCGCCCTCTGCCTCGCCTCACCCCACGGATGAAGAATTGGAGGATGCCAATCGCTTTGCCCTCCGCCAGATCTTGAGGTTGGGCGCCAGAACCCACTGCAGCTTCCACCCACGCTCCTGCCCCCCACCCTCCAACTCCCCAGAAAGAGAAGTCTCCAGCCCACCCTCCAGCCCGTCTTTGCTGCACTGACTGCCAACCCTGAGCCAGCAATAGGAAGGAAGGAGATTTGGATAAGGCAACACAAGACCAGGGCTCGACCAGCTTCTCCAGCAGTAAGTCCCCAGCCCGGAAGAGCCCCTTCCTCCGGACTTTCCATCACAGAGAGCAGCCAACCCCACTGCGGCCACGTCCACAAGACCACCCCAGGACCAGCTGCCAGCACCAACATTCGCATGGCCAAACCAGTGCCAGACACCAGCCTAGTCCCAGCCAGCACCTCCTACACCCCCAGCAGTGCCGGCACCTCCCCCAGCCCAGCTGTTTCAATCCATCCCTGACAGCTAGGAGGGGGACAAAGCCCCCACACTGTGACAGACCGGGTGGATGGTGCGTATGGGAGGGGCTGACACCTTCGAGGACCTGGAGGTGGCCATCCGAGAGTTCAGAGGGAGGCAGGCCCACCCACACTGCTCCCAACTCTGCCCCGGCACCTTGCCCCCCCCCCACAGAGGTGGGGGCAGGAGGCAGAACCCAGCACTCGGCTATGACCCCAGGGCCACATCCTGCATCCAGAAGCTCTGTCACACTAATAGAGCCAAGGCCATGCGAGAGGTCCTCGAGGGCCCCTCCCCCTTCTGCACCATCCCCGGCGAAGAGCTCCACCACTTCTTCTCCAACATCTTCGACCAAGACGACGCACGTGAGGCCCGGTGCCCCGACAACCTCCCTCCCCTGCCCAGTGTCGAGCTGCACCCATTCCTGGGAAGAGAGTTCACCACCAAGGAAGTGGATGTAAGGCTGCGTCGAACACAGAACACCGCCCCCGGTAAAGACAGCATCCGTTACAACCTCCTCAAACGCCAAGACCCCCACTGCCACGTGCTAGCTGCCATCTTCAATGGCTGCAAGCACTTTGGCCGCACGCCCTCCACCTGGAAGAAGGCCATGATGGTACTGGCCCACAAGAAAGGTGACCCAGCGGACCCCAGCAACTGGAGGCCCATCTCCCTGTGTGGCACCATCTATAAAATGTACGCCAGCTGACTTGCTGCCCGCATCACAGACTGGGCCATCACAGGAGGTGCCATCAGCGCCCAACAGAAAGGCTTCATGTCCTGCGAGGGCTGCTACGAGCACAACTTTATTCTGCAGAGTGTGCTCGACACCTCCCACCGCTTCAGGAAGCAGTGTGCACTAGCCTGGCTGGACCTCTCCAACGCCTTCAGGTCCATCCCACACGATCATGTTTTCACCATGCTGACCGAGATGGGCATGCCAGAAGACCTCTTGGGCCTGGTGAGGGAGATTTACACCGGCTGCACCACCACGATTCGGGCTGTGGAGGGGGAAACCCCAGAGATCCCCATCCGCTGTGGGGTGAAACAGGGCTGCCCACTGAGTCCCATCATCTTCAATCTGGCCATAGAGCCCCTCCTCCTCCACATCTCCAACGGCCCAGGCGGATTTCAGCTGCACAACGAGAAGGTCAGCATCCTGGCCTATGCAGATGACCTGGTGCTGGTTGCAGAGAGCCCCGGGGAACTGCAGCAGATGCTGGATGCCGCCTCCACCGCCGCCAAATGGATGGGACTACGTTTCAACGCCAGTAAGTGCGCCTCCCTCCACGTTGACCGGAGCCTGAAGGACCAGGTCCTGCCCTCCGTCTTCTCAGTCCAGGACCAGCGAATGCTCCACCTGGCTGATGGAGAGACCTACAAACATCTTGGGACCCCAACTGGCTTCTGGGCTGCACAGACGCCAGAGGCGACCATTCGGGACATCATATCCGACGCAGGGAAGATTGACGCTTCGCTGTTGGCTCCCTGGCAGAAGATTGAGGCCCTGAACACATTCCTACTGCCCAGGATCTCCTTCGTCCTCAGGGGTTCTGTGGTGGCCAAGACGCCCCTGAACAGGACCGACCGGTCCATCACGGCCATGCTGAAGAAGTGGCTCAACCTCCCAAAGAGAGCCACAAACGACATCTTACGCGTGCCCCATCGCTAGGGGGGAGCCGGAACACCGAGGATAGGAGACCACGGCGACATTGCGGTGGTCACACATGCCTTCCGCCTGCTCACCTGCCCTGACCCCACCGTGAGAACTATCGCTGATGGCACCCTTCGCACCGTGGCCTAGAAGAGACTACTTAGAGACCTCAGCAACGAAGATCTTGTCAACTACCTCAGCGAATCCCTGGAGGGTGAGTTTGGCTGGGACGGGGGGGACTTTGCCTCCCTTTGGACTCGTAACAGGAATGCCACTCGGCGTCTCAACAAGCGGATCGGCTGCCAGTGGGCCTGGGACCCAGAGACCAGCTCCCTCGCCGCAGCCCTCCATCGAGACAACCTGCCTGAACTCTCCCTCATCAAAGCCGGGCAGCGGCAGTCCTTGGCAAGGTGTTTGAGTTCACCTCACAGTGGGATGCCAGCAACCACTTCATGTCCCGGGGGGACTTCACCCGCTTTGCTGATTGGCACTTCATTCACCGGACCTGCCTTAATGTCGTGTCTCTCAACGGGGCAGTAAGGTTCGGGAACCGTGACAAGCACTGCCGGCGTTGCAGGCACCCTGATGAGACCCTGTCGCACGTCCTCTGCGGCTACCCTCCCTTCTACCACCTGGAAGCTCTGGCATGATGCGGTTGTGCAGCGCCTGGCCAAAGCCATCCCCGACTCCAAGGGCACTGTCGTTCTCAACAGAACAGTGCCAGGGACCGGGAGCCAGCTGCGGCCCAACGTTGTACTCCGCAATGAAGACAGGAAGAGGATTGTGTTAGTGGACGTCACCATCCCCTTCGAAAACCGGAAAGCTGCCATGGAAGAGGCCAGGGGAAAGAAGCACCATAAGTACGCTCCCCTGGCAGACGTGCTCAGGCGTCAGGGCTACAAGGTCAGAAGGGACACTGAATGGGAATGTAATCTTTCCTCTATAATAACATGAGCCTTATCCAGGGGGATATTTGTATAAAGAGCTATCACATCCAAGGTGGCGAAAAATGCATTGGCGGGAATGGGCATACTCTCTACTTGTCTAATTAAATCCCGAGTATCCGCTATATAGGAACGAGTCTTGGTCACAAAAAGTTGCAGAAAGGAATCAATATATTGCACAGTAGACTGACAAGCTGATGAAGCATTGAAACACAGACCTACCCAGAAAAAGCACAGTGGTTCCCGGAAAGCAGCGAGGACTGCTCACAGGGCAAGAGACCAAAGCCCAGACGGTGAGCCTTCTTCTGGGGGGGACTCTGAGGAAGAGAGGGGGAGCTATTGGCCCGCAGCTGAAAGGGTGCCAGGCCTCCCTTCCTGGGCCCTTCGGTGCCGGGCAGCTCATGCAGCGGAAAAGGGCATTGATGGCCACGGGCACGTGTGACGATGGACAGTCTCAGGTTTACCCCCCCCAAATTCACTGACGGGGAAGATCCCCCAGGCATTCACCTTCCTAGAGATTTACGGGAAGATATTTTGGATGGGTTCTATATTGATGTAATTGCCTTAATAAAACCCGAGGTCGAGGAGGGACGGAGGTCCCGCTCGGCGTCAAAGGAGAAGAAGAAGGACAAGGACAAAATCAATTTGGAAAGGACATTTGACAGATGGCTGGCAGGTTACACTATATTTCTGGGGGTGGTGGCTTCTGCTTACCCAGAGAGGGGTTGGCATCTGGCCAATCATTTGGCTAACGTCCTTAGGGCTCGCTCCTTAGCAGGTGATTCGGCCGCCATGGACTATGATGAAGCTTTCCGCAAGCGGGCATCTCAGGGCGACAGAACCAGGTGGGACCTGCTCAACGACAAGCTGTGGCTGGTCACTGTAGGCCCCTGCATCAAACAAAAAGGGGATGGAGGAAGATGGTCAAAATGGCCGGGCCCCAGGAGGGAAGCCACCAGGAGGGTTTGCTGGGAGTTCAACCCGGGAAAATGCCAGCGCCTTAGGTGCCGTTTTGAGCACAGCTGCGAGAATTGCTACGGCAAAAACCAGCTGCCCCAAAGGGGGGAGCGGTATGGGTTCCTTTCGAGGGACAAGAACCCCTTCAGGTACAACCCGTAAGGAACCAACAGGGGCCGGTCCCGGCAATACCGGGGTCAGACCGTAAGGGCAACCTAACCAGCTTGTCGCACTCCCCTATTGTCCTGCCGGTATTGGCAGCCTTACTGGCCCATTACCCGGACAGGGGACCGCACGTTATCTTTGGGAAGGCTTTTCCAAAGTTTTTTGCATTCCCTTCTTTAAGCCCCGAATTCCTACAATGGCAGACAATCTAAAATCTGCAAAGGAGTTGCCACAAGTTGTAAAAGACAAAATCGAGAAGGAGTGCCAGGCAGGCAGGGTAGCCGGCCCATTAGGTTACCCTCCATTAATCAACTTAAGATTATCCCCTTTGGGGGTGGTTCCCAAAAGGGCCCCTGGGGAGTTTAGGCTCCTACACCATTTGTCCTACCCCAAAGGGAGGTCCATAAATGACGTCATCGCACAGGAACTTTGTTCACTACGATACAGTTCCTTTGACCACGCAGTGAATATTGTACGTTCCTGCGGACGTCGGGCACGGATGGCAAAATGTGACATTAAGTCTGCTTTTCGGTTGTTGCCAGTGCACCCTGCAGATTTTTGTTTGCTGGGTTTCCATTTCCAAGGGTCCTGGTACATCGACAAGGCCATGCCGATGGGCTGCTGGGTGGCTTGCGCCGCCTTTGAAACTTTTAGCACGTTCCTGGAATGGGCATTGATATGTAAGTGTGGCTACTCACATGTCACGCACTACCTGGATGATTTCCTGATGGTGGGCCCTGCAGACACTGATGTTTGTGAGAAACTTTTGACAGCTTTTACCACAAAGTCTAGGGAGCTTGGGGTACCGTTAGCTGAAGAAAAAACGGAGGGCCCTGCCACTTGCTTAAAATTTTTGGGTATAGAACTTGATTCAGAGTCATGCACCTCCAGGTTACCTGATGATAAGCTGTTGGCCCTGCGTGCTTTGCTTACCATATTGGTGCGTAAACAAAAGTGCATGTTGAGGCAACTACAATCCATTCTAGGGCACTTGAACTTTGCGTGCAGAGTTATTTCACCAGGCAGAGCCTTTTGCGCACGAATGTACAGGGCCACTGCCAGCATCAGGGCCTCCCATCATCACATCAGAGTCTCTCAAGGTATGAAGGAAGATGCCTGGATCTGGCTGCAGTTCTTGGATCACTTCAATGGCGTTTCCTTTTGGCAGGACAAATGGTTCGGTATATACTTCCAAGGTAGGTGGTGTGCACAACCATGGCCTGCTCACTGGACAGGCTCGGGATTGGAAAGGGACCTGACATTTTTGGAGCTCTTTCCTATTGTGGTGGCTGTGCACTTATGGCAGGATCGTTTCAAGGACAAGCGCATTACCTTTTGGTGTGACAACTTGGCAGTAGTCCAGGTCATAAACCGTCAGACGTCTAAGTTCCCAAGGGTGATGCGGCTGGTGCGTAAGTTGGTATTGACATGTTTGCTGGCTAATGTTTCTTTTTCTGCTTCTCACATTCCGGGGGTCGATAATAGCATTGCAGATGCTTTATCTCGTCTACAGTTGAGGAAATTCCGGTCTTTGGCACCAGAGGCGGACCCGCATCCAGACACTTTCCCAGAAGAGCTTTGGGGCCTTGGAGGCGAACCCTGATCCATGGAATCTATTTGTCTGTCTCACCAGCCACCTTCCGAGCTTATGTCACGGTCGCCAGGAAGTTTTTGGTTTTTTCAGTGGCTGAAGGCCCCCCCGATGTTTGGCCAGTTCCAGAAGATTGGATCCTGCGTTATATTGCTTACAAGAGAGAAGAAGGGTTTGTGGCAAAGACATTGGGGGTTTACCTAGCAGCGCTTTCCTTTTTTAATAAGGCGCATGGGGGGTAGAAACAGGTGCCTTGAACATGGCTCACAGGGCAGTGGCTGGGTGGAAGTGGCGGACGCCTCGACAACCGGATCAGCGCCGTCCTATAACAATAGGCATATTGACCGGGCTTATACACGGCCTGGAAGGTATTTGTAGCACCGAATATGAAGTCACACTGTTTACCGCTGCGTTCACATTAGCTTTTTATGGAGCCCTGCAAGTAAGCGAACTGGTTCCGGGGTCGAGGCATGACACTTCCGATAGAGCCAATCGAGTGGGAGATATCGGCACTCGTAGTGAGCCATTGGTGATGATCACCAATGATCAGCAAGGACACGGGGCCTGTATTCGTCTAAACCCAGCCCAGGGGGCGGCCCCGTACCCGGTCACGGCTATGCGTCTATACCTAAGGGTTCGTCCCTTACGTGGTGGGCCCATTTATCCATTCCAATGGGACATACCTGTCACGTTACCAATTTACTTGCATATTCCGGCGGTGTCTGGGTTGGTTGGGGCTACCTGAGAAGGAGTTTAGTGCCCATTCCTTTCGCATCGGGGCTGCCACCACGGCAGATCAAGGAGGTTTGTCGGGGGACAGGATACAGCGTATCGGGAGGTGGCGGTCCAATGCTTATTTAGATTACATTCGCCCCAGGTTGGTTTTGTGTTAATTCGCTGTTTTTTAAGTTTCAGCCGGAGGGGTCAAGCAGGTGTGGATATTAGGCCACAGCTTGGTTCACAGAGCCCGTCACTACGTTACACCCTCCGGCTGGGGCAAGAACCTGGGCCTTGACAGTTCGGTAAATATTTCCTGGCTGGGGCATGGCAGCATGCTCTGGGCAGCACTGATCCCCACATTCTTACGGGAGACACGTCGGCATGGGGCACCGGACATGCTGGTGATTCACCTTGGCGGAAATGACTTAATCACCCGGAAGGGAAAAGATGTATTGGTGGTAGCATCTTCCGACTTCCGCAGGCTTGCCGCAGACTTTCTGGACATGGTTGTAAGCTGGTCTGACATGACCAAAAGGTTAATTTGGTATGGGGCCCTTAAGCCCCATAAAATTGATTTGGCTAGGCATAAAGCCACTAGATCTATTGGTAGGACAGTTCTGGCAATAGGGGGAATGATCTTCTCACACAAGGACATTTCCTTTAAGGAGCCTGCCCTATTTCAGCGGGATGGGGTGCACCTGTCTGACTGGGGGTCAGATCTCTGGCTGCTCAGAATTAGACAGGGGTTAAGGGATTGGCTACAGATTTAAGGTATTGGCGTTAGCCGGGCTGGCCATGGGCGGATAGGCATTTGTTGGGGCTGAATTTTGATAAAATAAGCAACCTGCTATTGCTCAAATTTGTGGATCCCTTAGCAGAGCAGCGAAATACAGGGCAAAACGTAAAATCTGGTATCGCATTGGCGAAGGGAGAACAGCACCTAGCAGTCTACACCCTGGTGCTCGATGCTCTGCCGAATTTACGGGGACCGTAGTGGGGAGCACGGAGAGCAGGCTTTACACCAGGCCACACTGGGGTTGGCGGTGAAAATCCAGCCCAACATGCGACGCCAATTTCCTTATTTGGAGTTGTGGCCAATCATTTTTCCAATTATATTCATTGTTCCAAAAATAATTTTTAGTCAGAATGTTTGTTATAACGTTTATTGTTATGAGTAAAGTTAACATTTAAAATCATTAGTGTGTTTGTTGTTCTTCCGCGACTTTTCAAAATTTAGCCCTGGGTCAGCAAACCCTCCTAATTGCTCTGCAGCTGAAAGGAGTGGAGTGCAGGAGCTTTGCCTCAGCTGTGATTGTGCTTTTTAGGCAGGAGTGACGGCTGTGTCGTGTAAGTCAGGGGCGTCAAACTTACATCCCACAGTCCAGATCCAGCCCCTTAAGAGCTCCTATCTGGCCCACAAGCCAGCCAAGTGGCTCTCCGCAGCATGGCCAGTGAGTTTCCATGGCAGAGTGGGGATATTGGGTTGGTTGTTCTCAGAGAATTCATGGAGGGGGATGTAGTAAAATGAATGACAGGATTGCCAGTTAGAAAGACTGCAAGGACAAAAGCAAGCACAGGCCTTGTTTGCTACAACAGGTTGTAGCTTGAGGTTTAATTATTAAAAACTCATCAACAGTTTCCTTGAACGTTGTGTTGTGGGTGGTATTGATTGTTTCGTGTCAGGGCAGCATCTTGGGTGCCATCCTGATAGCTTTTGGTAGTTTTTTGTGTGTGTGTAAAATGCCAAACTCACTGCATACAGCTCATTCACCTACTCTCCCCACCTTGCATAAATCAGAACTGTTAAAAATGAATAGTCCAGGATGACTAGTAGTGTTTTGGGTTATGCAAGAAGAAATAATTGGCTTTAGCAGCAATAGCAAAACAAACAAACATTCTTGTCAATCCAAATGCTGCTTGTGAAAAATGTTTTTGCTGAGTAAGCCAGTATTACACATCAGGCCTGCCAATGTAAGGACTTGCTATGCCTTTTTTGTTTTTTGCTGTCACATCATATCTACTTATGGGACTGAAGGCGAGAGACGTTCAGAGGTAGTTTGCTATTGCCTGCCTCTGCATGGTGACCCTGGTTTTCCTTGAAGGTCTCTCCAAATACTTGCCAGAGTTCACCCTGATTAGCTTCTGAGATCTGATGAGATCAGGCTAGCCTGAGCTATCCAGGTCAGGGCTTGTAGTGGTAACATGAAGCTCAGTGGTCCTTAAACATAGTTCAAATGGGTTTGTTGGGATTGTATAGTGTTAGGATGTTTGATTTAAAAAAATTGCTGTTATCGCCTTCTTTTACAGAAACATACGTATTTAATTGCAGTAAGTAAAGACAAAAGTACTTTAATAATATTTCTCCACCATCACCGCTGTATGTGTATGTAAGTGTGAACATCAATTTTTTAAATTAACCACAAACAAATGTAATTTCTTAAACTAAAGCTAGTATTCATTTGAGAAATCATTAGCAATATTTATTTATATTTAGGACAAAAATATTTTCCAGCTATGGATAAGTGGCTCAATATAGACAGAAGAGGTAAAAATACTGATGATAATATGGCAGAGTGTTTGCTACCAGGTTGTAGTACCCCTCAATTGAAAGAAAAAGAAAATATGGTGAATCATTTCTGCAATATGGATTTACTTCTAATAATGGTGGTGGTGTGGAAAAACCTCTTTGCTTAATTTGTAATGAAGTTTTGGCTACGGAGAGTATGAAACTAGCCAAACTGAAACGACACCTTAATACCAAGCATGCAAGCTTACTGTGATAAACCAAAGGAATATTTTGAACGACTGTTAAAATCTTCAAATAAAGAAAAACAATGCTTTGAGAAATGTGTTACTGTACATGAGAAGTATTTACTTGCTTATGAAACTTCTTATTTAATTGCAAAAACTAAAAAGCCCTATGCGATAGGAGAAGAGCTCGTGTTACCTGCTGCTATTAAAATGTCAGAAATAGTTCATGGGAAAAAGTACGGGGATGAACTTTGTAAAATTCCTTTATCGAATTATACTGTTTCCAGAAGAATTTCTGAAATTAGTAATGACCAATTCCAGCAGCTTATTACTAGGCTTAAGGGCAGCCCAAAGTTTGCAATTCAGTTAGATGAGACAACTGACATTTCTAACATGGCCCAGTTGTTACTTTATGTAATATATGTTTATGAAGGAAGCATATATGAGGAATTGTTTTGTCACCCTTTGGAAGAGCACACAAGAGGGGAAGATATATATCTTTAAAGATATTGTTGGAAGGAATGGACTGTGCAATGTCGCTTAATGCTAGCACAGGCCTTGGATCTACTAGGGAGGGCAGTAGAGAGTTAGTTAGTATAGGGGTAGATAGGACCTTTTTTCCTTTTAACCATTCCCACTGCTGTCCCTTTGTTACCCAGAATGCTACTCTTAGGGGTTTCCTCTTCCTTCCAGTTCCTTCCTTTTCCTTCCCTTTTGTCCACCATGAGGCCTGGACATGTGCTCTACAATCTCTCTCCATCTTACCTCAGTTAGTTAGTTAGAAGCCTTTACTCTGTCTTTCCTGTCCAGTATGGAGTTCACCTACAATAAAGAGCTTCTATTTCTTTTCTAAAGTTATAAGCCTGAGTGTGAACTTATTCCTCAAGCAGCCAAACTATAGACTTCTGCTGTGCACAGACTCAGCTCTGCTTTCAGATATACATCGATGAATTTTTTACAAATGAAGGTTTACATTGAAAAAATTGTGTTGGCATCTGTACAGATGGTGCTGGAGCAATGATGGGTGGGAATGTTGGATTTGTAGCAAAAGTTAAAGCTGGTGGTAATGAACATATCACTTTTACTCACTGCCATGATCCATCGGAAGGCACTTGTGGCCAAAAAACTCTCACCAGAGTTAGATGTTGTTCTTCGCGATACTATCAAAATCATTAACTTCATTAAAAGCCGTGCCCTTAACAGTCGTTTCTTTTCAAACCTTAGCAAAGACATGGGCTCCCATTACAGAAGCCTATTACTACATGCAGAGGTAAGGTGGCTCTCAAGAGGGCGAAGTTTAAACAGATTATTGAAATTGAAAGATGGTTGTTATATTTTTGACTGAGCAGAAATCTGATTTTGTTAATTTTTTTCATAATGACTGTGGCTTTTAACACTTATTTGTCGGATATTTTTGAAAAACTCAATGATTTAAACATGTCGCTTCAAGGAAGAAATTGTAACATATTTATGTTAAAAGATAAAATTGAAAGTTTTACTAAAAAGGTTAACATATGGAAGAATAGGGTGGAGAATGGTTCTTTAGAAATGTTTACAGCTACAGATGATTTTATAATTGAAAATACCCTTCTCAAAGATTTAATTGTAAGAGTTATAATTGATCTGAAGTGACTGGAGACACATTTTCAGAAATACCTCCCTTCAAATTTTGATTCTGAAAACCTAAATTGGGTTCATAAACCCTACTCAGTTGAAATAAAAAACTTCAATCATCTGCCATTAAAAGCTCAAGAAGAACTTGCTGAGTTATCAAGTGACACAGGTTTAAAACTTGAGCTTCCTAAAAAGTCGTTAAATGAATTTTGGCTTGGGATTAGGACAGAATTTCCAACAACCTCTGAAATGGCCTTAAACACACTTCTGCCATTTTGTACTACATATTTATGTGAAACGGCATTCTCAGCATTGACGATTGTAAAATCAAAATATAGATCAACTCTGAAAAACGTTGAAGATGCTTTACGTCCTGCAGTATCAAATATTCAGCCAAGATTTGATTCTTTATGTAAAGATAAACAAGCACATCCATCTCATTAGTATGCAAATTTGCTTTCATCTGTAATAAATGGTAAAATTATATATATAACAAAGAATTGTTTTAAAATAAATTTCTTTATGGTTTATTATCAGTAAATGTTTGATTTGTATACCTATTTTATATACCTATATTTCCGGGGTCCCCTAAAAATTTCTCGGGCAAAAAGGGGTCACGAGTGGAGAAAGTTCGAGAAGCTCTGGCCTAGCTAACAGCATGACTCTTGCAACTTCCCAGGGCAAAACGAGGCAGGCACAGTTCTTAAAGGGGGTAGGTGTCATCTGTTTGGCACAAAGACCAAAGTTAGAACGTTCCATGGTTTCCGAAATTCCTATTGTGTAATTCAGAAAGAAAGCAAAAACTGCTTGCATTTAAAATTAAAAGACTTTGTATCTTTGATTACTTTGATCATTTATGTATGGGACTTTTACTCGAGGTTCGTTGCTTGCTGGACCCACACTTTCTTGTTGGGAATCTATGCACCAGCAGTCTCACACTCAAATTGAGTCCCTCCCCTTTAAATGCTGCTTTGTAATTGACTTACTTCACAGTGCTCTCTGTGAGAAAATCCCCCCCAAAAAACCCAATTGTCATGTAAAAAAGCATTTTAAGAACAAAAAACTGAGCAATCTGTATTTTCACTAACAACCCTGGAAAAAATCCTGAAAAAATACAAGACATTTACACATGTCTGGTTCGATACTGGACACCTGGCAACCTTAAATGACACTGGACCCCCACCCCATAGCAGCATTTCTACTAATGCTCTCCCCCATCCCTGATGTGCTCGTCTAGATGGTATCAGGGAGCCTGAGCTGTGGCATCGGGGTTCTCCAAGGTGGGGGCGACAGCTGATCTCTCCATGGAACAAAAAAACACCTGCGAGATCGAGAAAGCAAAGACAGAATTCCTCCGGCTATGCAAAGCAACGAACCCAGAGACAGTTGTGGTTCCCTTTTGTCTTGACTAAGTAATCCGAGCTCCGAACAAGAGCGACCCCTCCCCGTATTGCACAATTACCCCCTCCCCTTTACCCTGGATTTTAAACCGTGCCACGGCGTCAGTTCCCAAACAATTTTCTTCATTACCAGAAGTCACCTGGAGATTTGTGAAACCATGAAAAGAGTGCCTCTGAACGTGTGCAGGATATTTTCCTTTAATCCTCTGAGTACCGCTTGTCTCCAGAGACACGGTTAGGGAAAACGCATGGGAGGGGTTGCCTTGGATTGGCAGCTTTCTAGATGCACATTTCCCCCCAGTCAAATTCTCAAAACTCAAAAACAAGCCCCCATGCAGAGTTTTGAGAATATAGATGGGAAAATGTGCACCTACAGAGAGGCAAATCCAAGGCAAAACCTCCCCTGCGTTTTCGCACAATGTGATTTCCAACCTCCCCTGCCCTCCTTTACAGTTCAGCGCCACTTAACTGTGTCGCCAAACGCAGCGTGCAGGGCAGCCTAAGTAGCCTTGCTACCTCGACCGAGTTTGCCCGCCCGCTGGAGAGCGCCCAGCCCTGTGGAGAAGCCTCTCCCCCTTCTCCCCCCGGCGGGGGTGTTGCAGATGCTGCCGGAGTCACATCCTTGCAATTGACATGCGCTTGCAAGGAGGAGCGAGCAGGCGGGGGAAAGGAGGAGGAGCTGCTCTCGCCTCCCTTCCAAACGGCGGGATTTCCCCAGCGGCCATGATCTGTGCGGGGAGATCGGCCTCTCTGGATTAGATTCCCCCCCGGTAAAAAAGTGTGTGGGGGAGAATAAGTGCCTGCCTGTCTCCAGTTAAGTCAGTGTCTGGCTCTCAAGGCGCTTCTTGTATGGCCAGGAAATATCAGATCGCCACCTTGCTACCACTTTACTACCAGGGAGCAATGCTCCTCCACTACAGGGTTCTCTGGGTCAATTTAGGATTCCTTGTTTGCCATCCTCTGTGCATGGTGGAGGACTTGCTGGGGTGCGGGGGTGGGGTGGGGCCTCCCGACAATTCCTGCGCCGTGATGTGCTGGGGAAGGAAGGAAACAGCAAAACCAGACAGGAGTTCTATTGTACGGGAGCCAGGTTGGTGCAGCAGTGGCCGCCACCAAAAACCAAGAGAGGGAGCGACATCTAGTGGCCAGATGGAGCGAAGTAGCAGCAGTACCCAAGAAAGGGAAAAGTGGGCAAAGTGGGGGGGAATGATCTCCCCAGCGCAGTCTGGGGGGGGGCAACGCTGACCGTTCGGGAAAGGGGGGGAGCAGGACCAAGTACGGGGGGGGGAACGGGGAGCATGGCAGATGGAAAAAATATTTAAAAAACCAGGGGGACGGGGATTTTTGGGCGCCGGGTCCGAGTCCAAAGAGCTGAACCACACAAGGCAATCTGGTGGGCGGAGCTTGGGCGGAGTTGGGGACGGTCATAAAGCATGAGCTGGATGGAAGGGGAGGCCTCCTGCAAAGGGGCAGAGGTTACCGTTGTCGAATACTGCATGTTTTGTTCTCATGAAAAACCATAACTACTTCGGAATTAAAGGGGATGATCCGCAGCCATGAAAAAAAATTAAATCGTTTTTTTTTTTTGCTCCACGGCAAGAGAGAAGCAAAATCTACCATGAAAAGTTGGCCAAGGTCTTTGTAGTAAACGAAAGAAATAACTAATAAGAGCAGGAGCTGAGGAAAGAAAGCTGCAAGTCCAAGAAAAAAACTCTACTTGCATTCTGCAGTCAAGTACAGCATGTAGAAATAGGGCAAGAAGTAAGTTGTGGCAGCTATTTCTCCGGGTCAAGTGGTAGAAATAGGTCTGCTCCAGAAAGCCCAATCGTAAGAGAAATAAAAATCAAAACCCAGGGCAGCAAAGGTACATCCAGCCACAGATCCAAAAAGCAGAACGTCCCGACTGAACAGTCTTAAGAAAAATCACCAGAAGTCACCCACAGAGTGCCTGGCTTTTCGTTTCTTCAGAATGTTTGTATTTCCTTTTTCATGGCTTCGGCTGCTTTGGAAATGGAGAACTATTGGCAACACACAAGTCACCGGGTAAATTTTCATATGTACAGACAGGCCATAAAGAACAGCAGCCTTGGCTAGATGCTTCTTTTCCATATAATACATGGTGCTCAGGGCTAGGCCTGCTACAAGGGACTCAGCATTTCTTTGGCTGGATACAGTCATGGGCAGGGGATTGAGGAGCCAAAATGCAAAGCACCCGCAGGCCTTCCTGTTATCCAGCCCTCTGAGCAGCAGCATCTAGTACATGAGGTATGATGAAGGGAAAACCTGTCAAGGAACTCAATGATAGCAAGTGGCTGTGTGATTTAGCGTTCATGGTGGACATTACCAAGTACCTCTCAGAGCTGAACATCAAACTGCAGGGCCCCAAGCAACTTCTCAGCTCCCTGCTTTCAAACGTGAAATCATTTGAAGCTAAATTAAGGCTGTGGAAAGTGCAACTCGGAAGGAGTAACACAGTGCATTTCCCCACTCTGGAAGGACAAAAACCTTCTACGACACTTGAATATGCTGGTGAATACACAAAACTAATTGGGGCTTTTAATGAAAGATTCAAGGATGTGAAAAGTAAACAAATGGAATTGAACATCTTTACTACACCATTCAATGTGGAACCAGCTGATGTACCTGATAGCCTACAACTCAAAATCATTCAGCTGCAAAGAGATGATGAGCTAAAAGCTAGGACAACAACTTCCCACTGCTTGAGTTCTATAAACGTTACAGAAGCAATGATGAATTTCCCACTTTGAGGAGACATGCATTGAAATATGCATCTGTGTTCAGAACTTACTGCTGCGAGCAGTTCTTTACAAAACTTACCATTGCAAAGAGTCGATTGTACTCCAGACTGACCGATGCAAACCTGGAAAAGCAGTTGTGAGTAGAAAAATCACCAATACCAGCTAACATCGCACGCCTCACCAAAGAGAAGCAGTTCCAGCCATCACATTAAGGGAGAGTTAATTAAATGTTTGACCAAATATAGCAGGCTAATTTTTAAGGTGATAATTTTCTATGTCTCGCAAATGATGCTATAAAATATCTCTTGGCAGAAAAAAAGGTTCCCCACCCCTGTCCTAGGCACAACCCAGAAGATGTTGGGTCTGGGCTATACATTCAGCCAGCGAGCCATCCTGAGCGCAACAGGCTACCCTGGGGAGGCTTTCAGCTCCACTCTTATTCATAGCCCCCTTTAGGAAGGAGGTTGGGCCCATTTCAAGGAGACTGACTTCTTACTGATGTTCATTAAAATGTCGATACAACCCTGAGCACTAGGGAGCTCCGGGACAGTCCTTGCCTAGCTAACAGCATGACTCTTGCAACTTCCCAGGGCAAAACAAGCCAGGCACAGTTCTTTAAGGGGGTCAGTGTCATCTGTGTGGCTCAAAGACCAAAGTTAGAACGTATCACGGTTTCCGAAATTCCTGTCATGGAATTCAGAAAAAAGCAAATTTAGAACGTATCACGGTTTCCGAAATTCCTGTCATGGAATTCAGAAAAAAGCAAAAACTGCTTGCATTTCAAATTAAAAGGCTTTGTATCTTTGATTACGTTGGTCATTTATATATGGGACTTTTACTCAAGGTTCGTTGCTTGCGGGATCCATACTTTCCGGGAATACAAGTCATCAGGAGCCCTTGTAAAGAACTGTGTGAGTTGTAAAACAAAAATGGCAAAAAAAGATGGCCACGCTGAGTGTTTAATGTGCCTTGGAGAAGGCCACATTCCCGCTACAGTTCGCACAGGCTATAGGCGCCATTATGATTATGACTGTGATTGCTGTTAGCAGATCTCCATCCCGGGATGTACATGCTTTCTCTTCCCATCGCTATACAGAGAAGCGAGCTGCAACTGAGATCAGCGCCATGAGGCTTCGACTTTGAGGGTGGATCCAGTTCGACATCAATGTTCTTCAAAGCCATTGGAGCCCCCCAAGGAAAAGCCATCTGATTCCAGATGTTCCTCAATGCCGGAACCAGTTCTTTCAGAGTTGGAAGGAGAGCATAGGGATACAGATGAGAAGTCTGAAACTTCCATGCCGTTGCCCAAGGACCTTATTGATGAATCCGTTTTGCCTTCTCCTCCTAAGAGTGTCCGAGCTTTCATTGACCGAGTTATAAGAATGGCCAAAGCTTTGACTTTGGAATATAGGGTCCACCGCTTCTGAACCGGTAGACATGGTGTCTGGGCATTCTTCATGAGGCTGATAGCGGACATGTCAAAAGTATTTTGGACATTATCTATGCCAACTGGGCTAGGTCAGCCTCTGGCCCAGCATCTGTTCATAAGGCCAACTTCCTGTGTAAAGTCAGACAAGAGAGCTGGGATTTCATAACACACCATCCCACCCCCAATTCCATGATTGTGGAAGCCCTTCCAGGGAGGTTCTGAATGAGAACTCATTCTTCTCCCCAGGACAGGAAGGGCTGCAAGCTGGATATTATGCAACGTAAGATCTACACAGCCATGATTCAGTCCCTTAAGATCTCTAACTTCTTAGCGGTCATAAGCCGCTACCATTTTTGCTGACAGAAGGTTTAGCTTTAAGCCGGAACCAACTCATGGTTTCTAGACATGTAGTGGATAGTTCCAGCAAAGCTATGGCCACATTGGTAGCCCTGAGATGACATTCCTGGCTACGTGAGTCTGCTCTACCTCACAACACTGAGTGAGAATAGAGGATTTACCCTTTGAGGGTTCGAACCTCTTTAGTGAGCAGACCAATATATTCATGGACAGGTTGAGGAAAATTTTGTCCAGTTCCAAGTCTTTGGGGATCACCGCTGCCCAGGCTTCTACCTACAAGCCAAGGTATTTCCCTAGGCATGGTCAGCCTTTCCATAAACCATATCGTTACCAAGGGCCATCCCTGTCACAGGCCCCATTCCATGCCCCTTATAACCTGACTAGATTTGAGTCCTCATTTTGAAAACCAGTTATTGTTTTTTGCCATGTTGGCTAGCCATTTCTTCTGACCAGTGGGTACGGAAAATAATAAAAGTCTGGCTACTTCTTGGAATTTATGTCACTGCCTCCACGTTCCCCCCTACTACTTTGTCCACCGATGTCCTGCCACTCCTGCTGGAAGAAGTGCCTGAGCTACTTGCTAGAAGTGCTTTCGCAGTTGTGCCTTCAGATGAAAAGGGTCATGGATATTACTCTCGATACTTCTTAGTGGACAAGAAGGGTGCGGGGAAAAGACCTACCATATTTTTCCATGTATAAGTCGCCCCCATGTATAAGATGACCCCTATTTTTTTAACCAAAATTAAGGAAAAAAGGGGCCGTCTTATACATGGGGGCGTGGGGAAAAATACGGTGGGGAAGAGAGTGGGGACCCTGGGGAGGCCAGTCGCTGGCCAGCAAGGGCGACCAGGCTCTTCCCTCTGCTCTTTCCCCCGACTACCAGCTGACAGGTGGGGAAAGAGGGGGGGGGAAGAGCCCGGTCGCTCTGGGCGGCTTCCGCTCTTTCTTTGGAAAAAGGGGGGGAAGAGCCTGGTTACCCTGGCCGGTCTCCACTCTTTCTCCCAACTGTCAGCTGACGGTCAGGAGAAAGAGTGGAGGCTGGCCAGGGTGAACCGACTCAGCTCTTTTTACCCAGCTGGTAGTCGGGGGAAAGAGCTGAAGCCGGCAGGAAGAGCTGGGTCGCCCTAGCCAGCCCCAACTCTTTCTTCAGAAAGGGGGGGAAGAGCCCGGTCACCCTGGCCGGTCTCCGCCAGGGAGACGGGGCTCTTCCCTCGGCTTCAGCTCTTTCCCCCGACTACCAGCTGACAGGCGGGGGGAAAGGGGGGGAAGAGCCTGGTCGCCCTGGCTGGCCTTCGCTCTTTCTCCCAACTGTCAGCTGACAGTCAGCTGACTGTCAGGCTGGCCAGGACGACCTCCCCCCTGCATTCCGTGTATAAGACAACCCCTATTTTTCTACGTAATATTTTTAGAAAAAAGGGTAGTCTTATACACGGAAAAAGACGATATTTTAGAGGTCTAAATAAATTCCTGAGGGCAAAAAAGTTTAGTATGATTTCTCTCACAGAGGTCCTGTAACTTTTGGAGTCTAATGCATGGTTTTGCGTTCTTGACCTTAAAAATGCATATTTTCATGTGTCAATTCACAAAGATCGCAGGAAGTACCTTTGTTTTGTGTGGGGGGGTAGTCACTATCAGTCAATGTTCTCCCCTTTGGTCTCACCACAGCTCAAAGAATTTTATCTAAATGCATTGCAGCTGTGGTCTCACATCTGACGTTGAATGGGTGAACAATTTACACATACCTGGACGATTGGTTATTTGTGGGTAAATAGGCCAGCTAGTCCGGAGTTTCCGGCTGGGTTGTCATCAGTATGCAGATGACACCCAGCTGTATCTGTTGACGGGCTTCCATAAGTATGCCGCTCTGGATATATTGTCCAGGTGTGTGGAGGCCATGACGGGATGGCTGAAGCAGAATCAGCTGAAATTGAATCCACTGAAGACGGAGGTCCTGTGGCTGGGGTGGGAAATATGGGGTCGAGTGAAGTGCAAGCTCCCAACTCTTGATGGTGTGCAATTAACACCAGCAGCCTCCATCAAGAGCCTGGGTGTGACGAGACACAGGTCACCAATGCAGCCAGAGCGGCGTTTTATTACCTTCATGCTGCTGGTGCCTTACTTCTCTCACCCTGACCTAGCCACAGTGATCCACACAATGGTCACCTCCAAATTAGACTACTGTAACTTGGCTACACAGGGCTGCCCTTAAGGCTGCTCCAGAAACTTCAACTGGTCCAGAATGCAGCATAACGGGTCCTTACAGGAACCCCAAGGAGGGCACTGTTTAACCAGTGCTCCACCAGCTTCACTGGCTCCAGATGAGTACTGAATCAGGTTTAAGGTTTTGGTATTGACCTTCAAAGCCCTAAATGGTCTGGGACCGTTGTACCTGCTGGACCACTTCTCCTGATACATCCTCCAAAGAGCACTTTGCTCAGCTGGAGAGAACTTACTGATGATCCCTGGCCCAACAAGCATCCTGCTGCCCTCAACTATGGCCAGGGCCTTCTCAGCTCTGGCCCCGATCTGGTGGAACGCTCTGCCAAGTGAGATCTGGGCCCTGCGGGGCTTGAAACAATTCCACAGGGCCTGAAAGGCTGAGATGTTCCACCAGGCATATGGCTGAGAATAGAATGGTACCCATCTTGCTGGCCTCCCTCCCTTCTTTCCCTTTTTGTATATGCTGGACATATTTATTATTCTTTGTGTCGGAATATGTTTATGCCTTTATATTTCCCTGTTTGGTTCCTGCTATGGCTTCAGTGTAATCGTGTATGATTTAAGGGTGCTGTGGGTTTTTAAATGATGTATAGTTTTAAATTGTATACAGTGATTGATTTAAATTGTGTAAAACTGTTGAGCTCTCTTAGCGCGAACTGGTAGGGAAAGGGCGGCATAAAAGTGTAAGACATACGAATAATAATACCTTGCCTTGTCTACCAAACCACTAATAATTAGAACTGAGCCCTTCTAAAGACAATGAACTTATTTTTTGTATTGTGAAAAGAAGGTGTTGGTGTGAATCACTCCAGGGGAGGGGGAAGCAGTAGGAATTACCTCAGATTCCTAGCCTACCTCCCCAGCTTCCTCTTAGCAGCAGCACATAATTCAGCACAATTATTTGTTAACACTGCCTTGCTGGCTGCTTGCAACCCATGCCAGTATTAAAATCAAGTCAGTCGCTGCAATGGGGTGGCTTGTGAGCTGGGAAAGTGCCTGGCTATCACACCTTCCAGTCCCAGGGCAGCCATCACTCAGCCAGACAGGCTTATGCCCCAAACCTGACGCCCCCCATACTCTCCTTCAACCTGACAGAATCATCAGAGAAGGCAGGACTACAAGGAAGCAGCCCTGCGTAAGAGAAGCACCTCGCTTGCAGCCCATGCCTCAGCCAGACTGCTGTTCCTACAACTATAGCTCCTTGCAGGCTAATTGTCTAATTATGTCTTTGTAAAATAAAGCCCAGAAATCACTCACAGAGTTGGGGGTGGGGGGAGGCGTCTCTCTAGGATTACATCAGTCTCAGTTTCAGCTGGGCATCTTGTACATTAGACCTCAGGGGGGTGTTATGTTTTGAGGACAGAATGTGTGTGTGGGGGGGAGGGAGAGTTCACTGCCCACCCTAGTACTACTAAGGGCCACTGGAATAGACAGTCACTTGGGAGGCCCAAAGTTCTTGTTGGTAGCCTAGATTCTCAATTAAAAGGTTATATTGTCTATTGTGTTCCATGAAGAAGAGGCCATACAGTAGGTCCATAACCAACTGTCAACTTTATGAGGGCAAATCTTGAACTGAGCTCACAATAGGCCAAACTGAAGAAGAACCAAGGTGAAGTGGAAAGTAAAACTTGCCTTGTTAGGAGGTTGGCTAGCTCTTGGGGCCTTCAAGGTAACTGGAGACAAAATCTAGGGCAAGTCCAGGATGAACATCTAGGATCACGCAATGGGGTTAACTTGATGCCTTAGTAGGCTCTGCTTTTTAGCCTGGGTCAACCTATCTTTGGTTGGGTTCCTGGACAGACAGTGGCTCAGCACTACTTTCTGCTAGATCTCCACTAGCAGTCACAGAAACATATGCGTATCTTATCTGGCCCACATGATCTCATAGCACATGGCTCTTAAACTCAGTCTGTTAAACATTGCTGGGTGTTCGAGGAATTCTTCATTTACAAAGGGAGGCTGCAGCTATCTCCAGCCTCTTGTCACTGAGCACCTCATACGGCCATGCACATCACAATTCTATAGAGCTGGAACAGGCAAAAATAAAAGCCCCCACTTGTAGAGTAGAGCCAGGACAAGCATTCCAAATTAAGGATACATGGTGCCAGACAATGGAAGTAAGAGAGGACTGGGAAGAAAAGTATGGGAAGGACCCTAGCACCCTCCTCGAGGTACAAAGGTCTTCCGGTGTCTTTCCTCCTCCCCTAGCTCCACCCTTGGTCGTTCCCATACTCCTCCTCGCTCTTTTTGGCATATGACCATCGTCTCATGCTATCTTGTACGAGAAGAAAAACCAAAGGAAAAGAAAGGTACCTTGAGAAAGGTCTAATCCCCATGTGGCACACCCTCTGCACGGTTATCTTACTAATTATAACAAAGGGGGACCAATACATGCTGTTTCTCCCCTTGTTTCACATGCCATCATTATTTGGCTCACTTCATAGGAGGAAGCACTCTTAATCGGTTGAATGGAACTGCTGCAGTTTTTCTTTAGAGTGAAATGTGAGAACCTTCAGAGAAAGAAGCAGTGGAAAAGGCTTCCTTCTTCTTCTTAAGCAGTCCGTGTCCTTATGATAATCCTCCACTTTATCTCTTTCTGGAGGTAGAAGGGCTGATGGAATAGATCAGACCAGTGCCAAGGCGTGTGTACAAGCTTACTGATGGGAACAAAATTATCTGAGACAATAGTATCTAGTAATCCATGTCTTATGAAGAGTTGGTATGAATATGACATTATGACCATGGGTTTTTTCTGTGCAGCTTCTGCTCCCCAGGCCATTTGGCATTGTTCATCTTGAACTTTGACACTCGTTGTACTTTCTGATTCTGTCTTTGTCCTCACTGCCCATCCTGGGCCACCACACATAGCCACCAACAGAAGCCTTCATTTGCACTATGCCTAGGCACTTGGTATGTACAGCCTCCAAAATATCTTGCCTGAAGTCTGTGGGTACTAGCTCATGGCGATTTCATACAAATGACCTGAATTTTGGAGGAAAGCAGCATGGGCATAGTGTCCCAACTTTCAAAGGAGGGTGTGACGGATGCAGTGTTAAATGTAGACTCTGAGACGAAAATATGCTGCTGTCAGGGAGGAAGGAAACCGCTTGCTGTGCCTAGGAAATACAAACTGTAATGGTTACAAATGGCACATGAAACTCCCATGGCAGGATATCTAGGAATTAATAAGACTTGTGAACGACTGCAAGCCAGATTTTACTGGCCCAACATGGGAAAAGACATCTGCAACTTTTGCAAGACCTGTCCAGAGTGCCAGCTATTGGGCAAGCCTAGTGACAAGGCTAAAGGACCTTGCAACCAGTTCCCCTTGTGAATGTTCCATTCTCGAGAATTGGAGTGGATATCCTATGCCGAGGGTGGATGAGTTATTAGAGACCATCGGAGCGGCTCAGTATATTTCCATCTTTGACTTGACTAAAGGGTTTTGGCAGGTAGCAATGGTACACCAGATGACCACATTGGAGGACACCATTTGGGGGTCCTCAGGAAAGCCTGAGAAGAAACTAAAGCAAGAGATGCTGCTGGACTTATTAGTGAGTTAAAAAGATCAGTGGATTAACTGGAGACATCAAGATGATAATTTATACAAATGGAAGACTTTTTTTTTTTCAGAGGGACTTCCGTATCCTACTAAACAGACATCAGTGCTTGTCTCAAGAGTCAGGTCTGACTTTAATCCCTAACCCACAACACTCACAATTAGATGAGGGTCTGCAGGAATAATCTAATTTTAGGGATCTTTTCCAAATTCCTTTGCTGGGAAGCAAGAGATCAGAGCCAAACTGGGCAGAAATTTTGAATTATCTGGCTAAATAAACAGTATTAATTGGCCAGTCGCTTGCTAAGATCTATAAAAAAACTTGATCTGATAACTCAGCACCGCCAGAAGGAGCCACAAGTTAGCCCAGATATTTAAACAAATAGAAAACCCCATCTTCTGGAAATTGTCCATCAAGCATAACAGGAGGAAGAGTTACTGGGGGTTATCCTGATTTAGTACACTACCCTGGCCCAGATGAAGACTTTAGTCAGGTAGTGTTGGAAGTTCATCCCTAGCAGGGACAATATAGTAATTGGCTTTGGAAATGGCATGCTAAGCAGCATCTAGCTTTCTTACTGAATATATCACTGATTGGTTTAAAAACAGTAGAAAGAATCCAGGGACCAATACATCATGACCGTCTTTCAGTGCCAGATTTACCTATACGCTTGGCAGGCTGAAGCCTAGGGCCTCAAAATCTAGGGGGCCTCCAGCCAAGGTGTATACTATTTTTGACACTGTCAAATGTTTTCCTTTCTTGCTAATCTGACAGCAACGAAGCAAGAAATTCAGAAAAGTGTTGAACTGTTGATGGAAGCATACCCAGATGTTGACCTGAAACGTACTGATGAACTTTATACGTGAGACAAAGCCATCGGCCTACAAAAAGAGCAGTCACTGTCTTATACAGACCTTATCAAATTATATACAAGGATGGCCTTCCCTAATGTGGAAACAATCTTGTGGCTATTTCTTAGCTTAATGGTCAACTAGCTGCTCAGGAGAGAGGTCTTTTTCAAGCCTCAAAATAATTAAAAATGAATTAAGGGCCGCGATGTGTCAAGAGAGGTTGTCCGCACTGAGCATTTTGTTCATTGAAAGTGACAAACTTAGAAAAACAAATTTTGATGAACTTTTGGATGATTTTGCTATGAGAAAGGCTAGGAAAAAGCTTTTTTAGTCTTTGTGTGTTTGATTATTGTAGTTTCATTTCATTTTCCTAAAAATCCCTGCTTATTCCACAGAATGTTTACAAAGTTTGGTTTTGCAAAAGTTTTTCAGTGTTAATTTTACCAATTATTATGGCATTTAACAGTAACATCTTATAAACATGATTAAGATCTGGCGAAAACTTAAATCAAGATTAAGCCCCACTCCTTCACTATTGATGGCTCCCTTCAATGCCTATGGCGGACAAACAGAAGTACGGGACAGTAAGATATTGAGATTTAATAAATGATGCTACATTTAAATCTTTGCAAGACATCCAAGAAGCTTACCCAAAGATGCCCTGGCTAATATGTCACCAATTATTGTCAAGATTAAAGGAAGATTGTACAGTTCGGGGGAAACTAAAAGAAGAAACGGAATTTGAACAAATGATAAGCAAATCAAGAGAACATCTATTAGGCAAAATATACAAACATTTGGTGACATACGACACAGAACAAGAACAGGTGAAGGCCTGCCAAATAAAATGGATAGAGAACTTTAATGAGATGATAACTATTGAAGAATGGGAACACCTGTTTTGAATAAATCTCAAATTCACCCTCTGCCAAGGTATTCATGGAAACTGTTTCAAAATGCTGCACAGCTGGTATATAACACCGAGTGATATACAAAATATGAATAAATTATCGTCTGGATTATGTTGGAAATGTCATAAAACCAGAGGCACCTTTTACCATTGTTGGTGGTCATGTGAATCTGTGCAGAAATTTTGGGAAAAAAATCATATGAATATGGAAGGTATTTTGGGACAGCACATAGAATATGACCCCAAATTGTTCCTCTTGAACAAAACATCAGACAAGACGAGGGATCAACAAGATATAATGAAGTATCTTGTAATGGCAGCAAGAGTAGTGATGGCGTCAATATGGAAAACAAACGACATCCCAGAAATACAAACATGGATTGACAAATCCTTAGAGAACATAACGTTGGCACAACTAACGGAATCGTTGAAAGACAATACACTAGAGCAACATCAAGAGAAATGGAAATCCTTTTATGATTATATCAAAACCAAAAGATAACAATAAGACAATAGAAATAATAACATGGTTTATTGTGAAATCAATCTTAACCTGTTTATGATATGGAAATAACTTATTATAACCATGGAGGGGTAGAAAATCTTTATGTTAAGGTTAAATGGATATTCATTTAATTCCTTTCCCCTCCCTGTTTCTTTTTTCTGTATACCTATATAATAATGAAAATAAATATATTAAAAAACAAAAACAAAACAGTAACACCTTATGTCCTTGGAGGAATTGCGGAATTTTAAACACCAGTCATTATCCTTGGCTTCACTGAAATTTAAAACACTCTTCTATCTTCCTCTAGCCATGAGGGTGGGGAATTAGGAGAGGCCTCACAAGTGGAATAGCCTAGGGCCTCTCTTCATCTAAATCCAGCACTGCCGTCTTTTACTCACATTTTTTTTCTCCAAGTTTACCAAATCTTAGATAAAAGTAACTTCCTTCGAACATATGGGATAATTCCCCTGAAGTACCTCTCCAATTCAGTAATTAAACCATTGATACCATCAAAATGTCCTGAAAACAGGGCTTGTAAAAATAACGTGGGCAAGTTTAGTAAGCTTAGAAATATTGTAGATTGTCATATTTTAATATACATTAGACCATAGGTTCTCAAACTGGGTGCAGCGAGCATATGCCAGGGGTGCCGCGGCAATAATATTTAACTTTCACTAAGATTTAGCAATTTAGCAGTATAATCCGTTTTTATAACATGGTAACACCATTATCTCCTTGTCTATATGCTACGTCTGCCACTCGTCAGCCATTTTTGTGGTTGTGCGTCATTTGTTTCGAGTGGTACCGGGTTGTTGTCGTCGCAAAAAAAAGATTCCAGTGGATTTGATGGTAAATTCGTATTCTTTTCTTTTAAGAGACTGATTATTTAGTGCAGTGGTTCCCAACCTTTTTCGAGTCGCGACCCCCTTTTACAATTGCCAAGTAACCTGCGACCCCCGCCACATTTGCATAAAGCCCCCTTTTCCTTTTTACCTCAGGCTCGCCTCCCCCATTTTGGGGGGGGCGAAGCAACAAGTGCCCCCCCTTCTCCTTTCCACCTCAGGTGTGTCCCTCCGCTGGGGACCTCCGCTGCCCCCTTTCTTTTTACCTCAGGCAATGTGTTAACTGTCATAAAATTGTTGCTAATGGCTGCTTGGTTCCATCCAAATTAAAAAGACATCTGGAATGCAATCATTCTGATTTAGTACATAAAGGTGAAGAAAACTTCAAACACCGCGCTTTATCTCTTCAGGCAGGATCATCCATGATGGAGAGAATGGGGCTGAAGAGATAATGCAGTGGGGCCACAAATCCATATGTCAGCATCGTTAACTGAACAATAAAGAACTGAGGGAGGGAGATCAGTGGGAGGCATCAAGAACCCCTGAGGCTGTTCTTGCAAGGACAAGCCCCTATCTGCATGTTGTTTGACAGACCCAAGGGACACAGTGTAATTCTGGTAGAAGAGGCTGCCCAAGAGTACCAGGATCCCTGGAAGCACTGAAGAAGCAAAGAGAAGAAATGCTGGTGAATAAATCAACCACGCAAGAGGCAAGTCGGGCGCCATCTGGATTTTAGTGTTAGTATTATGGAATAATGGTTTTAATGGAAATTATTTTTATGTACAACGATGTAATTATATTTTAGAGATGTGAGCCGCTCTGAGCCTGGCTTTGGCCAGGATAGAGCAGGATATACATTAATAAATAAATAAGTGCTTAAGCAAATGCATGCAGAGAGGCAGAAGACACTAGTCAAGTTCCAAGAGCGGCAGCCATTTCTGAAAAAGCAAGACAACCTTATGTTGGTCAAGATAATACACAGACGACATAGAAGAAGAGGGATGAGAACATGGCCAGACTCAACCAAGAACTCTCCTCTCCAGCAAAACTCACACAAGAAATTGATAAAACTGAGAAGAGGGTGATGCCTGTCAGTCAGCTCTTGCAGAGTGTTCACCGCATATTGCAGAGGAGTGAGCAGAAGGGATAGTTTAAGAATCCAGTGGCTTTTCCTCCTGTACTAAATTAGAAAGTCGGGGACTTTGCTGATAGGAATCCCATTCTGGAGAGCGCCATGAAAAAAATTAAAGACACGACGGCATCTTGCTTCTGGCTGTAAGAAGCATAAGTAACTCTGGATCTAGCCACTGCTTATACTTGGCTCATTGTATCTGAGGACTACAAAAGTGTGACCTTGACAAACACGTTAACATTCAAGAAGGTGTTCTAATAATCATCAGCAATGAGAGATAATCTATGGGCGACGGATGGAGAAAAAATAAGGGAAACAACCACCAAATAACCAACTAATACATAAGGAGGAATAAACAAACATAAAGGTAAGGGTAGGGAGGCCAGCCACGATGTGACCGCTGCTGCCTCAACCATGCAACTGCCATTTTATTTTGATCGAGATGCAAGACGAAATCATAAACGAGGAGGTTGAGAATGAAGATAACAAGGGGAACAAGAAGACACCACTGTTTGAGAGCCCAATTATGAGTTTGAGAGCCCAAATTTGGTTCCGTCAAAATAAACATTTCAATTTCCCATTTTGCCAGCATTCTTTAAATTATTTTATAGGCACAGAAAGCCTTTGCAGGGGAGTACATTGATGATATTGCCATTTTAAGTCAGACATGGGATGAGCCCCTCCAACATCTGGCAATGGTCTTTCAACTAATTAAAGAGGCTGGTTTGATAGTAAAAGGGTCTAAGCATCAAATAGCAATGGGTCAAATAAAATACCTTTGACATGTACTTGGAGGTGGTGTCATCAAACCGGTTTAGAGCAAGGTACAGGTAATACAAGAATGGCCTAGACTCACAACTAAAAAGGAAATCAGAGCCTTCATTGGGATTGTAGGGTATTACCGAAGGTTCATACATGAGTTCAGTACTATGGCTGCGCCATTGTGTGAATGTACCAAAAAGGCCTATCTGGACATAGTAGTCTGGACACCAGAGTGTCAGTGGGCTTTTGAATATCTTAAAGCCTCTTTGACCACAGAACCAGTACTGAGGGCACCTGATTTTATGCAACCCTTTATCCTATTCACTGATGCTTCAAATATAAGAACTGGGGCAATGTTAAGTCAGAGAGGGGAGGATGGTGAGTTACACCCCATCCTTTACCTTAGCCGAAAGCTGGTGGAAAGGGAACAACGCCTCTCAGTAATAGAGAGAGACCTGGAAGAGGAAATCAATACATCCTGGGGGCCCTAAAGGTCATTAATGCTAAAGTAGGGTCCCAATTACTCTACGGTGCACCTATCTGGATTCAGGCAGCTGACAAGTCCATAGAACAACCTCATTCAGCTTTTTTGAGGAAAATCCTTGGTATTCCAACATGTGTACCCTATGCTGCTCTATGTTTAGAGTGTGGTCAAAACTTGACGATAACTAAGATGTGGCTTACTACCATTAAATACTGGCTACATCTTTTGTTTCATTCAGAGCCCTCTAGCTACCTTTTTCAATTTCTTTTAGATTCCAATGATTCAGATGGGATCTCCTTTATAGAAGCAAAAATTAAATCCTTAGATGTTACCTTAGACACTCTTTTACTGGCATCTGAATCTTAACTATAAGATCTAAACTACTTCAATCTGAGAGGCACTTATTATATGAGGCTGCCAATAAGACATGTTCACCTCTGTTTCATGGAATCATTCCTAAATCTGGTGAAATTGCCCTATATATCAACTGGTTACTCCAGCTCTACGCAAGGCTTTTTCCTTAGCTAGATTTAACATACTACCGTCAGCTCTATTAATTGAACGTTATCAGGGTGTTCCCTTCTCTGACAGACTCTGTCCCTGCTCCAATGAAGAGGCTTAAACTATTCAACATGTTTTCTTCCAATGCCCCTTTTATCAATTGCTACGTTTAAAATTTTTAAATCCTATTTTAACCCAGATTGTGAGATTCCCTAATTACCAAATGGTTCTCACTCTTCTTAATAATCAGGATTATAATATTGCAGAAGCTGTTGCTAATTTCCTTGTCGGTATGATTGTAATTCGTTCGGCCTAAAATAGCTCGCCAATGTGTTTCTGTATTAGCTAAATGGGTTTATACCAATAAAGATACTTGTTTGTTTGTTGATAGAGAGAGAATGTTTGGCCATTGTGTGGGACATGGGTAAACTGAAGCCTTACCTATGGGGAAGACACTATGTACAGACCACTCACCATTGCGTTGGTTAAACCAGGTAAAGAGCACCAACAGTAAAGTCATAAGGTGGAGTCTGTAACTCCAGGACTACCACTTTGACATTGTGTATATCAGAGGTAAGGAGATTGTGGTAGCTGATGCACTCTTCAGAAAGATAACAATTAAAATGTTGTAACTGAAATGTTTATGATAGATAACATCTGAATTAATGCTGAAAATGTAATACCCACAAATATCACTGTGGGAATCTGTTTATAACTGATATTTAGGAAAAACACTGGATAGGAGTTGGGAAAAGAATCAGTGAGTAGGGTTAAAAGATCTGGTTAGCAAGAATAGAAATAGAATATTAGTATTATGAAGAAATAAAGCAAATAAAGGAACAGGTATCACAGTTTCATTATATCCAAATAAGAAGGTGAGGATTTATGTGTTAAAAGGGAGACAGCTGCGCAAAGAAACTCATCTGAGAAAATATTTTGGTGATAACAGATGTCTATTACCGGTAGCTAAAATTTCTTCCCAAGCTTCCCTCATGGCTACCCCCTCCACATCCAGCTGAGAAAAATAGGAAGAAAAAGGATCCTTAGAGGATGTAGTAGCAATATCAGCCACACAGAACACATCAGGGAAGAGAATTCTCAAACCAAGCTGGCTGCCTGCAAGAACCAAACTGAACTGGAACTAGAAAGAGTTATGCCATTTAAGGTCTATGATGATGATGGTAACTAGAAAGCACAACTGCTCAAAGAGTTTAAATGCAACAATGCTGATGGGCTGCACTGGCCGAGATTGAGAAAGAGATATAGGGTTGTACTGGGAAACTCGACAAAAATGTCAGGTATGCTGCAGTGGTGAAATAGGCAAATGCCACGTGAGAGATTTCCTGGAGCCTAGCCTGCCACCGCCCCACTCGTTTTCCCTCAACTATCATAATTAAATTTCCTGCGTGACCCACTGCATTGGGGCTCCCATCAGAAAATTAAGAAGAGAACATGGGTTCAAGGAAACAGGGTCTAGGCCAGAGTATAACCCACCCAAGCCTGGACTGATAACTGAGGTAAAACTAATAGGTAAGGACAGCTTCTTTTTAAAATGAACAAGAACAAAGTTCCTTTGAGGGAGGGGGACACACACAACTGAGGTAAATATTAACTAGGAGTTGTAGGATGTTAGGTTTTAAACAGTGCATGCCTCAGGAATACACTCTTTCAAGCAGGCATGTAACATACAGCACTCTGCTGCAAGTTACAAACCAGGCCCAGCCAGTTTATACACCAGGCCAACAAAACCCCACTGGCCTACTGTAGCACCTCAGGAAACTTTAGCAGATATCTGATAGCCCCTCAGATTTTAAATTCGAACTCCTGTAACTAAACCCTTCTCTAATTCAACTCCTGACTTCCAGTCTTCAAAACCCAACCTCTACCAACTCCCACCCTTTTTGGATTAAAATCCTCTCCCCTCACCTCAGATTTTAACTGTTATCAGCGCAACTCCTATTGGCTGATTCAGAGCACTGCCCTGATTGGCTGTTGTTGTCTCTGGGGTAAATTGTATTGTGCACAGTTCTGGTTGACCTATCCGCAAAAAGGAAACTGCAGAGCTGGGGAAAGTGCAAAGGGGGGCGGGGAGCAACCAAGATGATTATGTGGCTGTGTAGGCCTGAACTAAGGGTTAATGAGTAGGGTTGCCAATCTCCAGGTAGCGGCTGGAGATCTCCTGCTATTGAAGTTCTCCCAATAAAGGTCTTTTACCTATCTTGCCTAAGGACAAGAGGCAGAGAATTTACTTTATTAGCATAATAAATTGCCCACCCTAAAGGGAGGAATCACCTCCATTTTCTAATCATGCGACCTGTGAAGAAGTATGTTGTGGGCTTAACTGGGCAATGTATGTATAAGGTATGTATAAGGTATGCAGGAAGCACAGCCAGTCACAAAATGGCTGCCACAGAAGGCACAGCCAGTCACAAAATGGCTGCTGCAGCTGACCTTAGTTCACACAGTGAAGATACTTGTTTTGTGGTGGCAGCTGCTGCCAAAGCAATTTTTTTAAAATGTGAACTGCCAATCAAATCTTCAACAGCCATTCAGAAGCCTTGCTAGGCAAAAGCCCCACCTGGCCCCACCCACTTTCTAAAAGCGTTTGGCAAGCAGCAGGAAAAGTGTGGGCAGGTGCCAAGCCAAACACAGGCACCACATTGGGGACCCCTGGGTCACATTGTTGGACTATGGTCCAAGAGGCCCAGGTTCAAATCCCCACTCTGCCATGAAAGCTTGTTGGGTGTTCTTGGGCCAGTCACACACTCAGCCTAACCTACCTCACAGGGTTGTTGTAAGGATAAAATCAAGGAACTGCTTTGGGCCCCACTGGGGAGAAAGGCAAAATATTAATGAAGTAAATAAAGTTGGTATCTAGCTATCATTACACTCCCATGCGCCATATTTTTACCAGCCTTTCCTCCAAGGCACCGAGACAGCACATGTGGTTCATTCTCCAAGTATATCTATCGACAACCTTGTAAAGGAGAGAGTGAGGGACCCTCAGCTATCCAAAGTGCTTCCTGGTGGCTAAGTGAGGATTAAGTCGCAGCCGACTTATGGCGACCCCTTTTGGGGTTTTCATGGCAAGAGACTAAAAGAGGTGGCTTGCCAGTGCCTTCCTCTGCACAGCAACCCTGGTATTCCTTGTTGGTCTCCCATCCAAATACTAACCAGGGCTGACCCTGCTTAGCTTCTGAGACGTGATGTGACGAGATCAGGCTAGCCTGGGCCACCCAGGTCAGGGCCTAATTCTAGTACCATATAACTTACTATCTGCTTTTCTAACAAGAAACCTTGCAGTTGTGGAGAAGTTTACATCGGGACCACAAAACACAGCATACAAATAAGGATAAAAGAACATGAAAGATACTGCAGACTTGGCCAACCTGAGAAATCAGCAGTGGCTGAACATGGACTGACACAAACAGGACACAAGGTCTTATTCCAAGACACTGAAAGACTGGACAATTCTACCAACTATTTTGTCAGATTGCACAGAGAAGCCATTGAAATTCATAAACATCAGCACAACTTTAACAGAAAAGAAGAGAGTTTAAGAATGAATAAGGCTTGGCTTCCTGTCCTGAAAACCTCCAGACTAACAAAGACTACAGTCCACAATAGCCATGCAGATTAGCTTTGGATTTCACACATTAACAGATCACTTCAGGATAAAATGGCTCCATATTAACATACCACACCCTCATTAGCACATTATCTTGATACTTACAGGACAACGATTAGCACATTACCTTTGATACTTTTTGCAGGACAGTGATTCAGCTCAAACCCAGCCCCTTTCTGACTATATATTACTCTTCCTACACACTTGACACTGAGAGACACTGTCCTTCAGTGTTACTCCTCCGAAGATGCCGGCCACAGCTGCTGGCGAAACGTCAGGAAAGAAAATACCAAGACCACGGTCGCACAGCCCGGATAACCTACAAGAACCAAACCTGATAGTGCTTGAGGTACCTTAAAACTGTTATTTTAAAATCTCCGCACGCATCCTGTTTTTGACGCAAGAAGCCTTAAAAAGAGAGAGAGAGAACCTATAAATATACTTCCCTCCAGGATGGGGCGTTGCGAGCATCCAGCTCCTTGGCCTCAGCAGGAAGCGGAACGTTAGTGCCGGGGACTGCAGAACGCGGAGGGGACCCTTTTAAAGGACACCGTGCGCGGTCGGCTTTATGCTCCCCCATCGTTCAACCACTTTACCCTGCGCAGGCGCAGAAAGAAAGAAAAAAGGAACGGGGGAACGGATGCTTTCCCCGTTTCTCTCCCCCGGGCCAGCATGTCTGCTCTGTGCGATCCCGCGGGGGTTGTTGGTCCTACAGGGTCTGCCCCCAGCCCGAAACCGGCAGCCCCCCCTCCGTCGCTCAGGTATTCCTGCCAATAGGGAACTGGGACCCCACCCGCTCAGACTCGGGCTGAAACGGTCCGCAGGGTGGAACTTCACATCAGTGTATGAGGTTGGGGTGTGTGTGGGATCGGTGGTGCTTGAGATGCCACAGGTTGGGAGTGAGGAATGGCTAGCAGTGAGTCTTCTTGAGCCTGGGAGAAGCAGGCAAGACCCAGACGTGGGTGACGTGATGCTACTGTTGTTGTTTCGGTAGGGTGGCAATTTTTGAGTTCCACCGAATACTTTGTGCAGAGGTCAAAACAGAAGTATCTAAGACCTGCTTTGGTTCTTGTAGGTTATCCGGGCTGTGTGACCGTGTTATTTTCTTTCCTGACGTTTCGCCAGCAGCTGTGGCAGGCGTCTTCAGAGGAGTAACACTGAAGGACAGTTACTCCTCTGAAGATGCCTGCCACAGCTGCTGGCGAAACGTCAGGAAAGAAAATACCAAGACCACGGTCACACAGCCCAGATAACCTACAAGAACCAATGAACTCTGACCGTGAAAGCCTTCGACAACATTAAGACCTTCTTGTTTTGAAATCCAGTATTCTACCTGTGAGGCTGTGTCAACATGCCATTTGCTGGTGGTTTCTCCCCTTCCGTTTCAGTGTCAAAGGTGATTCTTTCACAGGACAACGTGCCTTAAAGACTTTTCCATGTTGTTCTCTTGTGACCAAGGTTTTTGCAAAGATAACTGTATAGTCCATTTATAGCTCACCTTCTAGCCCAGTCTCATCAGATTTCAGAAGCTAACCATGGTCAGCTCTGGGTAGTACTTGGATGGGAGAACACCAGGGAAGTCCACGGTTGTTACACAGAAGCAGGCAATGGCAACCACCCCTGTTCGTTTCTTGGAGTTGCTATAAGTCAGCTGCGATTTGATGGCACTTTCCATATATGTGGAAGTAGATTATTTTTAAAAAAGGAATAGAGTTGGAAGGAGCCATACAGGCCATCTAGGCCAAGCACATTCTCAGAATCGGTGTGCAAACTTTTGAGCTGCACAGAACTCATGTTTAGACTACATTTATTTTATTAAAATAATATAAAAATTGGAAAAGGTCAAAAATGTTTCTATGGGAGGATGTTCTATTTAGTTCCATCTACAACTCCCCCTCACCCCAGTTTTAATATAACCATGAAGACTTCTAAAGTAACAAAGTTACTTGTGCAACATACCTCTGGTTGTACAGACATGCTTAGAGATTCTCTCTTTGGACAATAGCAATTACTCAACTGGATTAGAACTCACAAACCCCTTGGAAAGTTGAGTGAGAACCAAAGTAAAAAGGATTATTTGCATTAGCAGATTTACACTACCACTCCAAGAACACTTTCCTGGGAGCAAGCCCCATTGAATATCATGGGACTTGTTTCTGAATAGACCTGTTTAGGGTTGCTCCCTTATTTTTGTAAGCGGCCCAGAACTGGATTAATTCTTAATCTGACTTCATCGGGCACCTTTGTAAGGAAACTGTGGGGGGGAAACAGGGAAAACTCACAAAAACCTTTCCTCTCAGGAAGCACTGGTTTTGTCAGCTCAAGACTGATGTTGTTTCCTTCTGCTTCAACAGTTCCCAGGAGCTGGCCCAGGAGATCAAAGCCTTCCTTAGCGGCGTAGACCCCGTACATGGTAACAAGCTCACCATCAAGGAGCATGCCCGATGTGCCATTCTGCTGCTGCGCAGCCTCCCGCCTGCTCGCAGCGCTGTTCTGGACCACCTTCGGGGTGTCTTTGATGAGTATGTGTGCACCTACTTGCTGGAACTGGAAAACAGCGAAGGCAGGCCAAGTTGCGTCCGCTCCCAGGGTCCCAACCTGGACGACGTGGTCCAAGAGATCCTGGCTGTGCTGTCAGAGTTCATCCGCATGAACCCCAAGGCGTGGGCAGCCTTGGTCTCAGCCTGGTCTATCGACCTGATGGGGCAGCTGAGCAGCAAGTATGCCGGACGCCACGGCGTGCCCCACGCCAGCAGCCTCAATGAGTTGCTGCAGCTGTGGATGTCTTGCAAGGCAACGCGGACTCTGATGGAGATCTACACCCAGTGCCTCTCGTCTATGATCAGCACCTGTCCGGATGCTTGCGTGGATGCCCTCCTGGACACTTCTGTTCAACACTCGCCGCATTTCGACTGGGTAGTGGCTCACATTGGGTCATCTTTCCCCAACACAATAATCAATCGGGTGCTCTCCTGTGGCCTCAAAGATTTCTGCATGCACGGGACAGCCTCGGCCGACCTCCTTCTCTTCCCAAGCACCACCGCTGCTGACAAGAGGGTTCCCAAGATTGCCTCCGTGGTGGGCATCCTGGGCCACTTGGCCTCTCGCCATTCGGAGAGCATCAAGCAGGAGCTGCTGAGGATGTTCCACGGGAGCCTGGGCCCTGCACGGGACCAGCAGCAGAAGGCCACCGTGCCCTTCTTGCTGCAGCTGGCTGTCATGTCCCCCACTCTCCTGGGCACCATCTCGGCGGAACTCGTGGACTCCCTCAAGCCTGGCGTGCTCAACCAACTCCACCAACACTTTGCTTCGCTGCCTCGGGAGGATCTGGAGAACATGGTGAGCATTGTGGTCCACCTCATCTGCCAGACGTCAGGAGGTGCCTACCGTACCCTCCAGTTCCTCATCAACACAGCCATGCCGGCTTCTGTCATCACCATCCCAGGCTTGGCCGTCCACGACAATGTGCGAGAAGCTTGTGACCGCGTCATCCAGCTTCTGCTCCTCAACCTTCAGAAGCTGGTGTACAACCGAGGGTTGGCCAGCTTGGCGGAGGCTCCTCCCCGGCCTGTGCCTTTCCTGGACGAGCTGAAGGGCCACGTGCAAGAGCTTTGCGTGGAGACGCTGCGGCTGGAGAGGAAGCGCTTCCTGTGGCAGCACCAGCTGCTCGTCCTGCTGTCGGTGTACTGTACCCCGAGCTGCGGCAGCGAGGCCCTCTTCCACTTACTGACTCTGGCCAAGAGCCAGGAGGAACTGAGTCTAGCGACGCAACTCTACACTGTGCTCAGCTCTTGCATGAGCAACCTTTTACCTGCCACAGTCAAAAAATGTGTTTGCCAGATCCATGCTGGCAGCCTGTCTGAACAGCACACAACTCAGCTGTTCCAAAATCTGGCCTTGATCATGCAGTGGGAGGATGAGGGTCCTGCCTCCATGGGTCACCAGCTGGGCCAGGTGGTCTCGTCGTACCTCTCTGACTTTGGCCAGCTCCTGCTCCATCATAACCCCGAGGTCGCCCAGGCAGCTTCCTTGCTGCTTTCCGTTTGTCCCATGCCCAAAGCCATCCACCCGGCTCACCTGCTGTTCCTCATCCGCTCAGCCGTGCACCATTTTTTCCTGGTGTTGCGCTACAAGTGCCCCACAGGCATCAGCTATGGGAGCCGCCTCCTCTGTTGCCTGAGCGGGGCCTCGCCCACGGCTGGCAAAGCCATTCTCCAGTACTTGGTGGAGGGAGCCCTGCACCCGGGCAATGCTGAGCTCTTTGGCGGAGTGGCCGAGCCACCTGCCGCCGGGAGCAGTGCAGGCTTGGAAGGCGCCATGGTCTCACTGCTAGACATCAACAGGCGCTTTATGACCACCATGAACTTCTCGGGCAGCATATGGTCGGTGTTCCACGTTGGGGTGATCGGGAAGGGGTTGAAGCCGCCCCACACTCCCTACCATCGGGAACCAGAAGAGATCGCCCACAACGTTCAGACCTTCCTAAGCTTGCTGCTGCGGTGCTGTGGGGCGGGGAGGTGCAGCTCGGAGCCCTCACAGCGTACAGTGGCAGCCATCAGTCCCGAGGCAGCCAAGACGGTGGCAGTGGTCTTGGTGGAGAGCGTCTGCCCGGATGTCACCAACAGTGAGCTGGCGTGGCCTCCTGAAGAGCACACCCGCAACACCGTGGAGCGGGACATCCAGATAGGGCGGTGCTTCCACGACAACCCCCTGCTCTTCCAGCTTTTGAACTTGGTTGCGGCAGGGAGGCCTGCTTTGTGTTACTGCTCGGTCTTGCTCCGGGGCCTCATGGCAACACTCATGGCCCATTGGGAGGCCTCGCGGGAGAATGATACAGTCAGCTCTCCCTGGCACTTGCAGGCCTCCTGTGCCCTGGTGGCCTGCATGGGGGAAGGCCACCTCCTGCCCCCCGTTCTCAGCAACATGCACGAGATCTTTGACCAGCTGGCCCCTTTTGAGGTCCACCTCTTGCTCCTCAGCGTCTGGGACTACATGCGCGATAACAGCCCACTGCCCCAGAAGTTCACCTTCGATGCCGGAACAGGGCTGTTCTTTCGGGACTTTTCCAGAGACACTGATGTCGGCAAATACCTCTGTGTTTTACACAACGTCCTGCACAAGAACATTGACCGGCTGGGCCTGCTTTCTGTGCGATTCCAGAATTAGCTGCTGCCTTAAGACTCTGCCTTAGCTTGGCATGCGGTTGTGTTTTAGGGGTTGGCGGGGGAAGCTTTCCAGCTTGTCTAAAACCCTGCTTGTAAATGAACGGAGAGCTATAGCAAAATTGTCCAGCTGGGCATCAGATGGAAGGGTAGGGTTTTTTTAGGGGGGGGATGTAGCAGGCGATGTTGGCACTCTTTCCCAAACCCTGGTAAATCCAACATTGCCTGAAAAATTACCCCAGCTGTCTGTAGTTTAGTTCATAGAAGGTGGCTTTTCCTCCTTAAATAAAGAAGGATGAAGGTGTGCTCATGCTTTGGCTATAGCCAGTCAGTGATAGTCAGGCCTGATCTACGCTGCTGTGTGTCATGTGTCAGCTGACATAGCTACATCTACATAGCCTGGTGTGATGTAAGCTGAAGCTTCTGGGGTTCTCTTCCTAGTTGGTTCAGGCCACAAAACAAGAGACATCTGTTGTTTCTACTGACTGAACATGAGCAGCTTTTGATTGTCTTGCCATCAAATCCAGATCACAGCAATTCAATTGAGGATCTAAGAAAACCTATAAGGGTTGTGCAGAAATGTGTTCCCCAGTGTACAAAAAGGAGTATGTGTGTGAAATATTGTGATCACTCTCGCTGTATTTAAAAAACAAAACAAATCGGACAAGAGGTCTGTTCAGTTTTGTTGAAAACTAGATGAAGTAATAACCACTTATTTGCACTGATCTCTGTTGGTGTGCGTGTGTCCGTAGCTTTCTGGATCCCTCTGAACTCGTGATGTTTTGCTTTGCTGAAGAGAGATGTGTGAGTTGGGAAGTTTGCACATCACCAGGTTATACAGATCTCATTAAGGAGACACAAGCTACATCAGCTCTGAAATAAGGCCACCCTTCTTCTATAGTGCAAAGATTTCTAAATGATGTTACCTTGCCTACTATGGCTTATTTTTCTAGGACCCATTTCTTTCTTGGACTAAGGATTTGCTAATGTGTTCTGCCTAGGGTTGCCAGACCCCTGCCAGAGGCAGGGGATCCCCCACTTTGGGCCACTTCTCCCTGGTGCCATGGGTGGGGGATTTTTTACCAGGCTTAAAATGAGGCCTAGGCCTTGACATCACCATTGTGATGATGTCACTTCCAGAAAGCGACAATGTGGGAAACGCTCTGCTTTTTGAGCAAAAACCTATGGTGAAAACAGCTTCTACCGCAGGGTTTTTGTCCAAATACCAGAACGTCTCCCACGTTGTCAGGGACATGATGACCTCACTTCCTGAAGTGACATAATCATGCAGGTGACGACGAGGCCTAGGCCTCATTTTAAGCTTGGTAAGATCCCTCCACCCACCCCTCCCCCGCTGGTAGCCGGAGGGGGGGACCTGGCAACCCTAGCCCTCCCCTGACGTGAGATAGCAGCTCCCTCTTTGGTTGGTTCTTGTAGGTTATCCGGGCTTTGTAACCATGGTCTTGGTATTTTCTTTCCTGACGTTTCGCCAGCAGCTGTGGCAGGCATCTTCAGAGGAGTAACACTGAAGGACAGTGTCTCTCAGTGTCAAGTGTGTAGGAAGAGTAATATATAGTCAGAAAGGGGTTGGGTTGAGCTGAATCATTGTCCTGCAAAAAGTATCAAAGGTAATGTGCTAATACTTTTTGATACTTTTTGCAGGACAATGGTTCAGCTCAAACCCAACCCCTTTCTGACTATATATTACTTTTCCTACACACTTGACACTGAGAGACACTGTCCTTCAGTGTTACTCCTCTGAAGATGCCTGCCACAGCTGCTGGCGAAACGTCAGGAAAGAAAATACCAAGACCACGGTCACACAGCCCGGATAACCTACAAGAACCAATGAACTCTGACCGTGAAAGCCTTCGACAATATCCCTCTTTGGTATTTGTTAAAGTGGATCTGAGCAGATCATCACCTCACAGTAGCATTCTTGAATTTGTGGTGTTCTAATTTGGCATTACAGGTGTAGAATCAGTTTACTTCCCCCCCCCCGCATTTTTGCACCCACACAAATGCAGCAGGGGGGGGGTTAGCAGTGGAGTCACACCTCAGGAGTCACCTGTCTTTGTCACTGGCTTGTCACTCCTGATGAAGAGAGCCGTGAGAGGGCTCTTTGTGATTCTGCTGAACAGCTAGATTTGAGTCCAGTAGCACCTTAGAGACCAACAAGATTTTCGGGATATCAAAGAGAGTCAAAGCTCCCTTCATCAGATACCTTCATCAGGTATTGTGATGAAGGAAACTTTTACTCTTAAAAGCTCATACCCTGAAAATCTTGCTGGTCTCTAAGGTGCTACCAGACTCTAATATAGCTGTTCTACCGCGGGCCAACATGGCTACCCTCTGAAATTGATAATCCCGAGTGCCCTTTAGCCCAGATGGCCTCTGGGCCGCTCCTGCTTTTCTCTCAGGGCTGACCCAAGTACTCAAATTATTACTTGGCCGAAGCAGCAAAGCAGGCACTGGTGTGCAAGTCCTCAGCCCCAGCCAGCCTGAGCAACACTAGAGAGTTGCTGGCATTTCTTTCTTTTTACATTGTTAAAGCCTAGTGTGAATGGGGTGGTGGTGGGTTAGTTTTTTTCTAAATTAAAAAAAATAAGAAAGAAGGAACTTGTATCTTGTGGCTTTCATTTACGAATTGAGGGCTGATAGTCAACTATATTTCCAGTTATAAGCTGGATGGAGAAAGGAGTGGATGTACAGAATGATCCAGCACATAATGTTCCTGATATTAGAAAGGGGGAAAAATAAGCAGTACTCCTCTGCAGCTAAGCTTGGCACACTAGTGATGTGGGTTTTGCGGCATAGACTGTTCAGACACAACATTCCAGGGACTTCTAGAGCCAAAGCCCTTTTTCCAAGTACTTGATGCCCTTAATAGAGGAAACATAAATAGACATGTGGGGGGACTGTAAAAAGTTTATGAGGAGTCCGTAGGAACACTGCAGTTGTGGTTGATTTTATGAGTTACATTTTTATCCCACTTTCTGTGATTTGGGAAGTTAAGGCAGCATGGAGAGGCTCTCTGCCAGTCAGATTGCTAACTGGAACAGCTTGCCTAGATTGCTGGATAAGGTGCCTTCAGACCACATCTTGCCTCTGTTGGATGGTGGGGGGCTGAGAAGGGGGAGAAAATCAACCTGTAAGAGTAACACTGCAATTGCACTGTAAATTATCTATACCTATGTAATTATTTCAACACCAGTCTTGTGTGGGGGTGGTCTTTCCTGCTGACTTGCACCACAGGTTTTGTCCCGGAATCTCTGCTGTTCTTCTGCAGCTAATCCCTCACCAGTGGCGCTAGGGGGATCTCTGTCCATTTCACTTGTTTTCTGTAGGAAACCAGGTGAAATTTACAAAAGGCTTTCCTTAAAAACCTATTTTGGGGAAGATGTGATTCAGTAGCAGGGATTCCCAGCCCCCGAACAGTAAACTGATGTGGTATTGTAAATGTAACATATTTGCTCTTGCCTGAGACTCTTTTATATATAACCTCGGTAAAGGCACCTCTCTGTAAGTTCTGAGGTGACAAGTGTGATGCTGCCTTCCTGCCTTTCTTAGGGTCTCCGACTTAGATTTGCTGCCACCAAAGGCTTTGGCCTTAGAATTCTTAACTGGACCCAAAGAATGGATGGCTTAGTCGTACATGGCAGACCTGTCAGTGCGTTGGTGTGACTGTGTGGTAAAGGGGATTCTTTACCTCAGTTGTTTTCACGTAAACTTAATAAACAGTTGTGTTCACTTAAGCAGTAATAGTTTATTTAGAAGTGAAACAGAGTAACAGTTTCAGATAGGTGCATCAGCATAATGGTTTCAGATAGGAATAGTTCTCCTTTTTCTAAAGTTCCTTAAACAGACCTAGCCAAAGATCTTGTTACTCTCTTGTCATGCTAATATAGCTTAATACTGATCAGGGCTGACCCTGCTTAGCTTCTGAGATCTGGTGAGATCGGGCTAGCTTAGACCATATATAAGAACAGAAGAAAAGCCCTGCTGGATCAGACCGAGACCCATCACGTCCAGCAGTCTGTTCCCACAGTGGCCAAGCAGGTGCCTCTAGTGCCAGACAAAGAGTCCAGTAGCACCTTAAAGACTAACAAAAATATTTTCTGGTAGGGTATGAGCTTTCGTGAGCCACAGCTCACTTCTTCAGATACAGCTAGAATGTGAATTCATCTGTCTTTAAGTAGAGGAGAGTGAATTCAGACAAGCATTAGTATGTCTGTCTGTACCTGTGCAAGTTTCTTCACAAGGTTGATGAATTTCCATTCTGTACGGCTAAATGTGGTGCCTTCCATTAAGACAATTCACAGTGGGTAGCCCTCTCCTCCAGGAACATGTCCACTCCCCTCTTAAAGCCTTCCAAGTTGGCAGCCATCCATCACATCCAGGGGCAGGGAGTTCCACAATTTAACTAAGTTTTGAAAGAGAAAGGACAATTGTGGACCTGATAGTGAGATGTGGTCATGCTGCTTCAGACAGTGCTGGCTTCGAGTTACAGCCAGCTCTTTCAGGCATCAGGCAGTAAATAAATTACATTCCACCGACATTGACTAATCCCAACGAGTGCCTCTAATTACTCTTTACACCAGAGGAGACTCAAAAATCCCTTTTCAGCAAGGAACCTCACAAAACGTTTGCCAGACTTCATCCTAACCGAAGAGATAAATTTAAGATGTTGCCTCCTGACCGGAAGTCCCAGCTTCGACCCTCCCCCCCCCCGCCTTCCTCGGTAAAGAACCCCGGAGTCCGAGCAGGTCGCCCCCCTCATCCCCGCCCGAGCCAGAAGGAACGCCCCCTCATGAATAATTACGCCCTCCCGGGGGCACGCCTCTCGCCGCGCCATTGGAGGAGCGGGGCAGGCGGAGCCGACCCGGAGGAGCCAATGAAGCCGCCGCGCTCCGGCAGGGGAGGAGCCGGCCTGCATCCAAGATGGCGGCAGCGGGAGGGCGGTGAGTGCGGGGCCCGCCTGGGAGGCGGCGGGCGGCGGGGAGGAAGCGCCGGGACCGCCGCCCTGCCCGAGATCAGGGACCCCCCCCCTGCCCTTTGTATCCAGCCCGTCCGCCAGCCCCGCCACGCCCCCGCCCCACGTGGCCCCCGCCCGCAAGATCCCCCTGCCCTGCCTGGCCCGCATCCTGTCCTGCCAGCCTGATATCCCCACCCCACCCCCGCCACGTGCTCTTTACTGTCTCCCTGTTGCTGCTCCCTGGGCTTCTCCCGGTGGGTCTGCAGTAGTAGAAAAGGGCAAGAGTCCAGTAGCACCTTAAAGACTAACCAAAATATTTTCTGGCAGGGTAGGAGCTTTCGTGAGCCGCAGCTCACTTCTTCAGATACAGCTAGAATGTGAATCCATCTGTCTTGAATACCACACCTAATCCCATCACGCCTGCTGTTCACATTTACATACTGTTAACATTTACATACTGATGCTTGTCTGAATTCACTCTCCTCTACTTAAAGACAGATGGATTCACATTCTAGCTGTATCTGAAGAAGTGAGCTGTGGCTCACAAAAGCTCATACCCTGCCAGAAAATATTCTTGTTAGTCTTTAAGGTGCTACTGGACTCTTGCCCTTTTCTACTACTGGGCTTCTCCCAGGTTCACAATCCCCGCATGCACGCTGGTTCCCCATCACCTCCCCAAAGCCTGTCGTTTCTAGCCCTTCCCCAGCTCTCTTCCTTCCCACTCCCAGGGTGTTCCCCTAGGCTCCCTTCCTAAATCCCTGCCGAGTTCCGGATCCCTAGCCCTTTTCTTTCTCAGTTGCTTGATTCTCGTTTGCTTGTCCAAAGTATTTTTTTCCCCTTCCTCCTGTCTCTTCTCCTACCCACCAAGTCCCATAAATCATGTTGTTTGCTGAATTCATTGCTGTGGCTCACGAAAGCTCATATCCTGCCAGAAAATATTTTGGTTAGTCTTTAAGGTGCTGCTGGACTCTTGCCCTTTTCTATTACTCTTTGTTCGTCTTTGCAATAGCTCTGTTGAAAGGCTTGCCTTAGGCCATCTAAGTGGGTTCCCGAGAGAATTGAGATTTCTAAATCTCTTGCTTGCTGCTTTGTCTGGCACTTTTTGTAGATCTCTATTATATTCGTGTTTTAAATTATTTGTTTGCATTCGCTAGGGCTAGGTTCTCTCAGCAGCAGTTGAGATTCACAAAGACTGTGTCTCAGGTGTTGTTGCTTTTGAACCATGTTCATTCTTTGAAGTGGACCTGCACGTTTCTGTTGTTATAGTTCTCTGAATAAAAGGACTTTCACCCTTTGGCAAGAATTCTGACCACATCTTGCCTTAACTACTACAGCAGCGTCAACGGTGCACGCACCATTGTATTTTTTGACATTTTCATAGAATCATAGAGTTGGAAAGGACCACCAGGGTCATCTAGTCCAACCCGCTGCACAATGCAGGAAATTCACAACTAGCTCCCTCCACACCCCCACTGACCGCTACTCCATGCCCAGAAGGTAGCCAAGATGCCCCCTCTCTCATGATCTGCCTAAGAATCAACATTGCTGACAGATGGCCATCTAGCCTCTGCTTAAAAACCTCCAGGGAAGGAGCACTTACCACCTCCCGAGGTAGCCTGTTCCACTGAGGAACTGCTCTAACTGTTAGAAAATTCTTCCTAATGTCTAGACAGAAACTCTTTTGATTTAATTTCAACCCATTGGTTCTTGGCCGACCTTCTGGGGCAACAGAAAACAACTCCACACTATCCTCTATACGACAGCCCTTCAAGTACTTGAAGATGGATATCATATCACTTCTCAGTTTTCTCCTCTTCAGGCTAAACATAACCAGTTCCTTCAACCTTTCCTCATAGGACTTGGTCTCCAGACCCCTCACTGCCTTTTGTTAGTCCTTAGCTTTGCTTCTCTGTCTACTTTGGTGTCGAAACAACATCCTCTGTACTTCATAAAATAACTGAGAAAATCCTACCCACAAGAGTGTGCTATCTGCATTATAGAATCATAGAATCATAGAGTTGGAAGGGACCACCAGGGCCATCAAGTCCAACCCCCTGCACAATGCAGGATATTCACAACTACCTCCCCCCTCCACACCCCTAGTCACCAGAAGATGGCCAAGATGCCCTCCCTCTCATCATCTGCCTAAGGTCACAGAATCAGCATTGTTGACAGATGGCCATCTAGCCTCTTCTTAAAAACCTTTAGGGAAGGAGAGCTTACCACCTCCCGAGGAAGCCTTTGGCACAACTCTCCTGTAATGTCTTATTACAATGGGGGAGACAACAGAAGTGAGGGCCTTCTCAATCATCGTTGTTTAGCACCATAAATGTGCACAGTGTTTTATAGCAAAGTCATAAGACATTGCAGGAGAGTTGTGCCAAAGTTTTTGCAACAAAAAAAGATGTTTCAGAAAGAACTTGAAGGAAGTGAGGTGACATCATGCAAGGGTTCCCAAGAGGTCATCAGAAGTATATAGGGCAGCAAGGGCAGAACTTTGAAGAAATGAGGGTGGTGGAACCGGAGGAGAGACAGTTGCAGACTGGGGTGTGTGGGGGACATAAGTGCAAAGTATACCTATTCTCTCCAGGATCAGAGGAGCACGCCTATTATATTAGGTACTGTGGAACACAGGCAGGATAATGCTGCTGCAATTGTTTTGTTTGGGCTTCCTAGAGGCACCTGGTTGGCCACTGTGTGAACAGACTGCTGGACTTGATGGACCTTGGTTTGATCTAGCATGGCCTTTCTTATGTTCTTAAGTGCAAAGTTTTAGGAAAAGCTGTAGACGTCTTGGAAGGTAAAGATACTTCTCCTGGTTCTGGGAGCAGACAGGAAGCTTCTGGTGGGCTTTAAGGATGGGCATTGCGGGAGTTAATGGCTTTGCGGCTAGAGTACAGGGGAGAGATGAGGGGACTGGCATATGACAACAGAAGAGCAGAGAGGCTGCAATCTTATTTGCTCTGTGTGGAATGAGGAAGTGAAATGGCAACTTCCCGGATGTGAGGAATGAGGGGGAGAGGAGAATCTAAAATGTGGCTAAAGCTTCATATCTGTTCTGTGGCACTATAGACAAGTATGGGGGAGTATAGAAGGAGAGGGACACATAGGAAAGATGGGGAGCTCGGTCTCGGAGAAACTGGTTTTTGAGACAATAGAAATCTGAGACTGTTGTGGTGGAGAGGGGAACCTTCTGGGACAAGAGGCGGAGCTGGGTGCCAACAGCAGAAGAGGATGGAAAGGTTTCCAGAACCTGATATTTCCAAGTGACAGGCCCTGGGCAGGCTGTTTCTATCCCTGGCACGTGGCACCCACTTTGTGTCTACAAACTGCTGGTTGTGGCCTGTGTGGAGTTTGGATCCGGCCTTTGCACTTTCAGCAGGTTTGCTTTTCTCTTTGGCACTTAGTTCTGGTGTCTGCCTTGGGCTAGAAGCTATGCTGGACTTTGGAATAAAGCAGCACATGGCTCCGGTACATCCTGGAGTACTTAAAATATGAGACTCCGTTCTCCAGAGACGGAAGGAGAGACCTCCGAAGCTGACTTCTGGCGGCGAGCTTATGAGTCGGCCCTGTCTTTAAAATCCTTGCTTGTAGTAGTGTTTGGCCCTCTAGAAATCGTTAAAGGGCTTGTGAAAAATCTTGGGGGAACATGATGGAAATGTTCCAGATGCACAGACACAAACATGCTCTCTCTCTCTCTCTGGGTTTCCAAAGCTCTCAGGAGCTTGAACGGACACATTTCTCTAAAAAAAAACCTTACAGCTGGTGGTTTGTTGCTTTCAGCAATCTGTCCCTTCTGCAGCATTTGTCTGTTCTCACCTGGCCTTGTTTTGTTCCCTCTTGGTTAACCTGTAAAATAATATCTTTCTGCATACCTGGGGAGCTGCTCAAATATAAACAGGCCCTTGCCTTGTTTGTGGGTAGCGCTGTTGTGTGGCTTTTGCTATCAACCTAGGGCCTAGACAGTTTATTAGACTATTAGACAGAGTGATCATTCTTATCCCCACTGTTACTGGTCTCTTGGTAGCTCTGGCTAAGCAGAGCGGCTATAGTGAGTCAGCCTGGTGGCCCCCCGTTTGAAATTGTTGTAATCCTCGCAATCCCTCCAAAAGCAGGATTTTGGGGGAGCCATTTCTGGCTGCCACAGGAAAGGGGAGGTGCTGCAAAAGTCTTGTTTTCCACTCGCAGAAACTTGGCATTGGATCTACCCCATTTACTTCTCCCCAGTGGGGACCTAAAGCGGTTTACATTGTTGTCTTTTCCATTTTTTCCTCACAAGAACCCTGTGAGGTAGGTTAAGCTGAGAGTGTGTGACTAGCCCAGGATCCGTCAATGGCAGAGCAGAAGTTCAAGCCTGAGAGGGTTTAAAAAACAACAACTTTTCCCTTATCATACTGCATTGGAAAGTTTGGTATGGGGAGAACTGGGGTTTGGGAATGGATGTCTCATGGCATTCATCCCACCTATCCCGTTTTCCCTCTCCAGGGCCCTGTTAAAAGGGCTCAATCAGACTAATTTCCCATCCCCCTTTGTACATCTCCCCCCCCCCCCCAGTAATTGGTGCTCAATTGCCCTCAACATTCCCTCCAGCAAGCAAGGTCAGTTCTCATCAGACTGGTGGGATTGTTTTTGTTGGGAGGTTGGGTCATCTTTTGTTCCGTTTTAAAACTAATATATTTCCCCAAGCTGAGGAAGACCCTATGCAGAAAACCGTTCTTTGTGGGCGGACCCACCAAATTTGTTGTTGACAGAAGTGATATTACAGAGAGAGTGACTCTTAGTAAATTGATGGCAGACTTGATAAATCAGGTTGGAGGTTTCCTTATTTGTCTCCAAGTCACCACATTCTGATGGTGTTATTGTTTATTCGGGGGGGGGATGGGGGTTAGAGCTCACCAGCATCCCCAGTGCATTGCTTATCTTAAAAAAATACACTCCCTGGTTTTAAACTGTGCTTTGCAAATACAAATTCTTAATCTGTATATCTTTTAAACATACGGACACTATTAAAAAAAAAATCATTTGAATTCCACATTTTGGTATGTCGGGATTTTTCCTGCCCTGTTTGTGTCACCTTTGGTGATAAAGGTCAGAAATCCAAACAGATAAATTGGGGTGTGTGTTTAGTGCCGTCGCTTCTGACTTATAGCGACCCTATGAATTAATGTCCTCAAAAACAACCTATTATTAACCGTTCACTCAGGTCTTGCAATCTGAAGGCCGTGGCTTCCTTGATTGAATCAGTCCATCTTATAGCCATCTCAGTTGCGGGGGAGGGGGTAATTTTTCTCCTTAATTTTGTCCTTTGGGCCTGTTCTTGGGTGGGGTGGGGGTCAAACAAAGTCCAGTTGTGTGTGTGGCCTTGATTGTGATATGGGATTCGATGCCGTGTCATCAGCCCTCCTGCCTGTTTTCCTCCAAAGCATGTGAGAATTGCTTTGCTGGATTGTACCAAAGTGATGCCTCACCTGGCAGAGTCCCGCCAGATGCCAGAAGCGTTCTGCGAAAGGTGGTGGCTCTCCTTTCCTGCCAGCAACTGGTGCTCTAAGGTATCCTACCTTTGCACATGGGAGGAGCCACAGCTGTTAGCTGTCAGTAGACTTCTCCATGTCCTTGCCCCATCCTTTCTTAAGAGCCCCTTCAGATGGTGCGCCCCGTTGCCGCTTCCTGTGACAATGAATCCCATAAACTAGCAATGCATTGTGTAAAGAAGCGCTTCCTTCATATGGAGAGTCAGTGTGGTGTAGTGGTTAGAGTGTCAGACCAGGAGCTGGGAGAACCAGGTTCGAATCCCCGCTTTGCCCATGGGAACTTGCTGGGTGATCTTGGGCCACTTGGTCTTAGCCTAGCCTACCTCACAGGGTTGTTGTGCTTTGGGTCCCCGCTGGGGAGAAAGGCCGGGTATAAATGAAGTAGGTGCATTTTTAATAAAGGGACTTATTTCTTTGTCCTCTTTCCCACCAGCTCCATGATGGTGGCTGTTGCTTGCTTAGCGCTTTTGTTGGGGGTGGCTTGCGCCGTGGACAGAAGCAACTTCAAGACCTGTGACCAGAGCTCCTTTTGCAAGTAAGTGGGGGGGGGGCTGTCAGCTGAGGAGGAAGAAGCGGCGGAAGGACCAGTTCATTTCCAGAGCAAGGTTCCTAATTCCTAAGGAAGCCTCTTTTTTTAGTTAATATAAGGCTACCATGTGTTTCTTTACTACTGCTCCCTGTCTTACAAGGGGCTTATAGGTTCCAGTTAATGCTAGAGGAGAACCAAGTTACTGCTAGCTTTTACGTTCTCCAAGGCAGAGCCTCGCTGTTGCTTGCTTTTCTGTCTCGGCATTTCTGGGTGTAGTTTGAAACCACTTTTTACAGGCTAAGCTAATTAAGTATGCAATACCTGTGGAACTCAAAAACTTGTCCACTAATCTTTGATGGTGTAGCTGGTCCTAATTAAAGGTACTGTGTAGCTACTTTTGGATGTCTTCTATTCTAATGGACCCACTTGGGGCTGCCTTCAGTTTTTTAACTCAGGCGTAAGGAGGCGATGAAAGAGAGCCATTCTTTGGCATGAACTGAGCCCGAAACTTTCCCCCGGTGGCCAATGGTATGAAGACAAACAAGCTGCTGCTCTCCTGAGGCAGGGAGGATGGTGCTGCTTCTTTTTTTGTGTCTGTGTGCCTAACCTTTATTTGCCTTTTCAGGCGCCAGAGAAATGTGAAGGCCGGACACTCGCCTTACAGGGCCTTGCTGGGTTCGTTGCAGCTCAGCCAGGATTCCATGAAGATACAGCTTGTCAATGAAGCCAACAAGGTAAACCGAAGGGCAGAGCTGAAGGGGGGAGATGAACAAGTCACACGTGCACACATGCAGCCTACCGCAGAGGGTTGTTGCGCAGATAAAACGAGAGAGTGTCCCTACTCCTCCGCCTTGAGCTCTGTGGAAGATAGGTGAGATAAATTATGTAATTATAAATATGTTGAGAGCTGTGTACTTCAGAAAATCTTAGACTTTGCTCAGACAATCTGTGGGCCAGGTGGTAAATTCTGGGTCTGGAGCGTATCGCTTCAAACTAATATGGTAGAAGGCTACCTTGTATGAAACACCCCCAGAGAGAAAAGTAGATGTCTAGGTGAAGGGTTCAAATGAAGCCTTCTTTCTGATGTGCTAATTTTCTTGGTGCATGGTATCCCACCCCCCCACACACATACACACACACACACACACACACACACACATTCAAACCATGCAATTTCCCCAACTTCACACATTTACCACCTCTTCCTGCTGCTCTTGTGAACTAGGTCTGAGCACTTTGCTGGACCATTGTGTGGAAAGCTATTATAACCAATCGTTTCCAATAATAATTTCTCAAAATCTGACAATATGGTGGGGGGGGGAGAAGAAGAGTTGATTTTTTATATGCCGACTTTCTCTGCCACTTAAGGGAGAGTCAGACTGGCTTAGAATCACCTTACCTTCCCCTCCCCACAACAGACACCCTGTGAGGTAGGTGGGGCTGAGAGAGTGACTTGCCTAAGGTCACCCAGCTGGCTTCATGTGTAGGAGTGGGGAAACAAATCCAGTTCACCAGATTAGCCTCTGCTGCTCATGTGGAGGAGTGAGGAATCAAACCTGGTTCTCCAGGTCAGACTCTGCTCTTAACCACTACACCACACTGGGGGACGTGTTGAAGGTTAAAACTGAACCCTGAGCCCTTGGCAGAAGAAGATTTGCCTTGTTCTCCCTCTCTAGGTGCCTCTCCTGCTTGAAATCTATGGCTTGAAAGGGAACATGACCCGTATCCGGATCAACGAGTTGAACCCCCTCAAACCCCGCTACGAGGTACCGGATGTGTTAGTTGGGGACCCACCCACTACCAGGTATGCCCATGCAACAGGGCTCACTCATTGAATTGCGGGGGAGGGGGTAGAAGAAAGAATTGCGAGACAGCTGCTGCATTTGGTTGATGGGATTTTTAGTCTGGTTTTTCCCCCAGCTGTTTTGGGCACCAGTCTTCAGCTAATCAGCACTTCAGTGCAAACTGAACTGTAGTGGGAAATACTTCTTAAGGAGTGGAGATTCTACCTCCACCTGAATGTAGGTATGATGGAAAGATGAGTGGGGACACGACTGCTCTCTTTAAGTATTTGAAAGGCTGTCAGTTAGAGGAGGGCAGAGAGCGGTTCCTGGTGGCAGCAGAGATAAATCTCACAATGGATATAAATTAAGGCCAGCTGGATAGTAAGATTTTTTTTTTTAACAATAAGAGTAATTCAGCAGTAGAATTGGCTGCCTAGGGAGGAGGTGAGCTCCCCCTCACTGGCGGTCTTTAAGCAGCAGCTGGACGAACACTTGTCAAGGATGCTTTAGGCTGATCCTGCATTGAGCAGGAGGTTGAACTAGATGGCCTCCATGGCCCCTTCCAATTCCATGATCCTGTGGCTGCTGCCTGCCTCTTTGCAATTGAGGGGTTGGCCTATTGAGGGGATCCAGCACACCCTTGTTTGCCTTTTTTCTGTGCTAAGTGGCTCAGCATGTGGGGAGGGGAGAAAACATTGCCCTGTGGTGCAGAGCCAAGCAATCACATGTGGGTATATCGCAGATTGAGCACTGCTGTAGAGAGGGATAACCGATGCCGGGCGGATATTGCTGAACACTGTAGAGACTCACGGTACGTTGCTTCCTCCATCTGTATTTTACAAGCAGCAGCTGTTTGGGGGTGCTGGGAGATCAGTTGTGTGTGCTACTCTGGTCTCGTCTTAGCCCTGTGTGCAAAGTGTTTGATCTGCATACAGAAGATCTCTGGCTCAGTCTTTAGAACCTCTGCTGGCGGAGCTGGAGATGTCTGCCTGCAGTTCTGGAGAACTTCTGCCTGTCAGGGTAAACCGTATTGTGATGGGGGGAATTGTTGGTTCAGTTTTCAACGGCTCCTTCTGTAACGGGAGAGGAAAGGCAGGAGATTGTCTTGCCTGCAGGCACGCGGAGCTATCTTACGCAGCATCAGACTTTTTGGTCTGTCGCAGTTGGTTTTGTCTACTTTGACTGGCAGCAGGTTTCAGGTTGAGGGCTTTTTAACTGGAGGTGCCACTGCTTGAACCTGGGGCTTCTGCATGCAAAGTAGTTGCTCTGCCTCTGAGCCACGGCCCCTAGGATCAGACCCAGCAGGTAGACTTCATTTGCTTTAATGATGGATTGACAGGAGAGAGAGGGGGGGTGTTTGGAAGGCCGCTCTTCTAAGAAAGGTTGAAGTTGAAGACTTGGGTGATGGTGGACCCTGGTCCTCTTGGTGGAAGAAGTTTCTTCTGCAGTAAGTCTAATAGTCCATGGGTGTCAAATATACAGCCCATGGGCCGGCCCCTTAAGAGTTCCATAAGCCAACCAAGGCAGCCATACACACTGATCTGTGCTGGTGAGCCTAGTGCGGGCTTGCCAGCTGAGGCAGCCACCCCCAGTCCCAAGGTGTCAATTATCAAAGACTGTTAAATAAAAGAAACTACTGTAAGAATGTTACTTCTTTAAGCATGTTTGCATTTTAAATAAACAAGAAAGTCAAAAAGTAATGAATGGGCTTCGCCTGGGTCTTCTATAAAGTTTACATCTCCAATACCTGGCATGAATATTTATGGTACACATGACTCGGCCCGGCCAAGTGACATTTGTTTCATATCCGACCCTCGTAACAAAAGAGGTCGACTCCCACGTAAGCCAAATCACAGTCAGCTCAGATGGAGAATTAAGAGTCTCCTCTGGGAAGAGAATGCCCAGATGGCAAAACAGGTAGCCAAATTTTGTGCGATAGCGTATAAAGTTCGACCCCTAATGTTGGGGCATTGCAATTAGGTTAAATCATAATTTGGTCCATTTTAGTCTGTTATGAATTATTTGGAAATTTTAATTAGGAATGTTTTTGGCTGAACTGCTATAACTTTGTACCTTTTGTATAAACAACGCATGTGTTTTACTGGCTTATGCTGTATGAATAATAAATCTGACGCCCGTCTTTAAGGGGCCACCAGTCTCTTTGTTCTCTCCCCTACTGCTGGAGCTTCTGTTCGCTCATCCCAGCCCTGGCCGTTCTTTTCTCCCGCTCCCAAGGTTATCGGTCATGGGCCGGGACGACAACAGCGTGGAGCTGTCCCTGGGTGAAGGGAGCCACAAGCTCATCCTGACGGCCAAACCGTTCCGCATGGACCTGCTGGAGGGGCGGGAGCTGGTGCTGAGCGTCAACTCCCGGGGGCTGCTGGTCTTTGAGCACCTGCGCCTAAAGAAGGAATCGTGAGTACCCGGGCAGCGTGCTTCGGGATGGGGCGGCTCTTCATGGTCACAGCTAGTTACCCATCTTCCTCCAGGCTGAACTTGAGACACTCTTAGGGTGGGGGGGGAGAGGCCACTGGTGGTTGTCCACCTTCCCTCGTTAAGTTGGAGGGGAGCCTGCCTGCTAGCGTGGGGCAGTCTTAAGACATTTGGGTTAGCATTCATGGCTTTTAGCCTTCTGGAGAAGATGGCTGACCGAGCCTCTGTAATCCGCACAGTTAAATTGTGGAACTCCCTGCCCCAGGAAGTGGTGATGGCTGCCAACTTGGAAGGTTTTAAGAGGGGAGTGGACATTGTTCATGGAGGAGAGGGGTATTCATGGCTACTAGTAAAAATGGGTGCTAGTCATGATGCATACCTATTCTCTCCAGGATCAGAGGAGCATGCCTATTATATCAGGTGCTGTGGAACACAGGCAGGACAATGCAGCTGCAGTCGTCTTGTTTGTGGGCTTCCTAAAGGCAGCTGGTTGGCCATTGTGTGAACAGGCTGCTGGACTTGACGGACCTTGGTCTGATCCAGCATGACCTTTCTTATGTTCCGCTTACTGTCCCCATGGAGGCCAGCCTTGCTGTTCCAGAAGGGAGGGTATTTTATGTAAGGATCACCAGGGTTTGGGAAGGGGGGCAGTCCCCTTTTTCTCCAGCAGAGTTCTGCTGAGAGCGCTACTCTCAGTGAAGCACTTAGCTTCTTTGTCCCATGCAAAGGGGCAGTGCTGAAAAGTCCTTGCCCATGGGAATATCAATGAGGCCTCGAAGCAGGGGGTAACTTTAACAAAGCCTTTGGGGGAGTCCTCTCCCACCAACAAGCGGCATCATAGTATCAAGTCTGAATTTAGGTAAGAGCAAGCAATTGGACCGGCCAACAGTCCCCTTTAAGCTTTTTACCTTTGGACATTGGGTTGGGCTTTGTTTTCCAGGGGTGAGAGCTTTAGGAAAGCAGCAGGCTATCCACAGAGGAGTGGGGGTGGGTTGGTCTGCTTATCCTGCCATCCTTCTGCCCTATTTCCCCCCCCCCCCCAGTTCACATGGTGCCGGGCAGGAACAGGGCTGGCGGGTTCTCAGCGTCTCTACGATTCCGCACACTGACTCTCGTTGTTGTTTTCTGTTTTTGTTGGTTTGTGCCTCCCCCACCCGCTCACCCCCCCAGTTTCTCGGATAAAGTTAGTAGCACGGTCGTTAGCATGTGGGATAGGATCAAGAACCTTTTCTCTAGGTAAATCTGCAGCTTCTGCTACTGTTTCTGAATCCTTCCCCCCTCCCTTTCCCTTGTGCCTAGACAGCGATTCCATCCTTCCCTACCTACTCAAATAGCTTGGGAGGTTTACTTTCTCGCCCTGTGTCCGGATTTAGGCGCTCCAGGGTTATCCTTTGTTTTTGTTTTGCTGCCTTCCGGATCCCTGGGGGGGAGGTGATCTTGAAATCTTATGTCTCCTAGATCGACCCAATCTTTGTGGGTCTATCTATGTAGGCTAATGGGGGAAATAATTCCTTGAGGCCCAACAATGCAAGCAGAGGCGCTCTGGGGAGCAGCCAAGTGAAAACAGTGTTTGTATAAAAAAAAAAAAGTTTGGCCATGATCCAGCCACAGGGAAGAATTCTGTGCATCACGCTGATATCAAGAACAGTTAATGAACTCTTCTGGGTTGAAAAGATGGCACGTAGCACGGGCTGGATTGTGTCCATTTGTCCACTTGATCTGTGTCTCTGTGGTGGAGGGTATTCAGTAATTGCTTGACTGTGGGCCGTTCAACAAAGTGGATTGAATCCTGTGGATTGGATCCAATCCTTGAACAGTGGTGCCTTTCCCCAATGTAAGAGGTGTGTCTTGCATGATGGAAGGGCTCTGCTGTTAGAGGATACGATCTACAGGATTCAACTCATTGCATTTTTCTTGTTGAGCATATAAGTGTGTTTCTGCGATTTTAAAGTATTCACCAAGAATGTGTGAATGCGAATAAGAAAAGTGTACTATACAGTCAAGAGAACCAGGATTGGCTCCAGTTCCACAGAGCATTTACTCTCAGGGACACAACAATGTCTATTGGCATATAATGTGTAGGAAGGCCTTGTGATTGAGGCCACACAGGATGTAGTAATCTTAAGGTTCTTAACAATGGCTCATTTCTGGCAATAATGGTTTGCATTATTCATGGAGCTGGTTTAAACCATGGTTTGATGCTACCTAATTAAACCTGGGGAATTCTTGAGCTGACATGCCACCCCCTTGCTCATAGTCAGATAATAAATTATCACAATTGGCCATTCCACTTGCAAACCAGGCAGGGTTTTGATGCTGGAATCTTGATTTGTGTGAAGCACCCAAACAATAGTTCACCCATTTGGCTACAATAAGGAAAGTCTATGTCTTACATTGAAGTACTGCATTAACTAGCCATACTGGAGGAGGGAGTTGAACCATACATGCCCAAGGATACCCCTGGTTGATTTGCTTAATTTGAGTCACAATTTGGAGCCTAAACCATGGTTTGAGCTTCCAGATGTAGACCAGGCAAACCCTGGTTTTGAGCTGCTTGTTTGCCCTAAGCTCAGCTTTCCCTATTTCTGCAAAGCTGCAGCCTGTGGAGGCAGAACCGTGTCCACGACTGTGGTTTGTTAATACAGTTAGCATATGGTTTCTGGACTCTGCTCGCCAGCAGTAAAGGCTGGCTTCTTGATTTGGACGAGTCGCACCAAGCCACAGTTAAGCTGCATTCAAGCTATGGTTTGACGTGATGCATGAACTGATCCTTCAGAAGGCATTGAGAACCAGAACCAAACCCTGCACATGTAACAGACAAAGACTTATTGGGCATCTTGATCGCCTGGTGCATTTCCAGGTTTAAAATGTTGGGGTTTTCTAGTCCAGCTTTATGGTTACACCCAAAGCAAGTGGGTATTGAGAAGGTGGAATAGATTATTTCTCAACCATGCGCTTTTGAGGCCCGGTGGATCTCAGCTTGGTGGTGGGGGCTGTGTGGGAATGGCATGCCCCATGCAGGAGGGCAGCGGGCACGAGCTATCTTTTCACCCTCTTGCGGGAAATACTCAAACTGGTGGGCTGCTGGCTACGGTTTCCACTTTCTCTGTCACGCAACCCTAGGGCTAGAGGAGAGCTGGCATCCTTCCAATTCCCTGTTAAACCATGCAGCACATCTGCTTTCTCCAGTTATCTTAATTATGGCCAGGGCTCTGTGGATTTTCCACCAGGAAAGCAGCAGAATTCACCATCTTGAGAATGTGTTGCAGTTGCACATTTCTAGCCCTTACAACAGAAGCTTTAAAATTATGCTGTGTAGTTCATGGTGACGTCTCTGAAGCCACAAGTGGGGCTCAGAAGAGCTTTGTTGCCCTTTGTGATACCTTGCTGCAAGCAACAGAAGCAGAACGAACGACACACAGCCAGCAAATTTGATGCTACATAATTCAACCAGGGGAATTCTTGAGCTCTTTCAAAGAGGCAGGCACCAATGGCAGATGTAAATTTCTGTCAACTGGGAATTTGCTTTCCTGTGGTTTTATTTGACATACGCAGAACCCTGACAGGTTGTAGCAGAGTGACAGGCACCACTGAGATTCCCTCTCTGCCAGTGTTGGATGCTCAAAGCCCCATAGTTTCCAGATTATCTTCTGAGGACCATAAGAGGAGAAGATGGTTTCTTACTGGGGGAGGGGGGGCTGCAACATGGAGTCAGTAAACTGGAGCAAGGAGCATTCGCTGAACGCACAAGGATCTTTACCCAGCGAAAATGCTGCTGCTAGCGAAGCTGACCTGCAGTTAGATTCAAGATATGAAAAAAATAGAATTTTAATTTGTTTCCATTTTTTAATCAAATGCAGGACACAAGTACAGATTGCTTTAGTATGCTGAGCCCAAATTCATTCATGATGATGAAGTTAATGTCTAAGCCTAATATTTATTGAGTTCATTGTGCTTTAATGAAAAGGCCTTATCAGACACATTGATGTTTACATGGTGGTTATAAGAAAGAATTGATATTTCAGATCAACATAGAAAGTCCCCTCTCTTCATAAAATGCCTTTCAGGTCATTCACACATTTCAGCTTCTTCCTTTCAACTCACTGTATGATCCTAGCTGTGAAAAGAAAATTGTTAATCGCATCTAGGATCTCAATATAATTTCTTTTTAATGGTTGTTGGATTAAAACGGTGCCCTTGATTGATCAGGCAGCAGATTTAAAAAGTGCAGGCCTGATCAGAAGAGGCTTTTTCCCTCTTCTTTCCCTCACGGGGAGGGAATACCTCTTCTGAGAAACTGGATATCCCCTGAGGCCCAGGTGGCTGGCATTAGGCTCCCAGCATGAACTCAGCTCTTGCTCCCAGAATCCTTTGGAACACCACATGGATTCTGTGGCAGATGAGCAGTGGGTTCCTCCACAGTCATTTGATTCAGCAATGGTTCCCGTGGTGAGCCTATATAGGAAGCTTTTTTAAAAAGGTTTCCATCCAGAGGCATCAAGAAGGTGTGCACCTACCTCTCAGGTGAGGGAACGCCTGGTCAGGGTTTCCTTTCTGTTCCCAGAGGCCCAGCAGGGACTCCCCTCCCCTTTCTTCTTGGGGCCCAAGAAGCTGTGGCGGCCGTTTTGTGTGGGCATTCACTTTCTTCATGATGAAGCCGCAGTGGCATTTCCAGATTAAAAGATCAATTTCCCCCCAGAAGCTTTCCCCCCTCACACACACATGCGCACAATTGGGGAACGCCACAGCCAGCCCTTGTGCTGTTCATTTGCCCCACAGCTGCCCCTCCCCTTCCCCTCGCTCTGCTAACTGGCTGGGCTGTGAGCTGGTGTGTGCCGCTTGTAGTGACTAATGGGTCCTGCTGTTGGTTGGGGTGGGTGGGTGAGGGAGAAGGCCTACGTTCCCTTTTCTTGTGTGTGAATGGGGCAGGGGGGGATCCGGGGCTGAGTCTTCCTTTTCTCCCTCCTTTTCTTCCAGAGAGGTGACGAAGGAGCCAGCGTCCGAAGGGGAAGGGGTCGCTGAGGCCTCGGAATCCTCTTTGCCAACGGAGCAGGAATCCGCCGAGAGTGAGAAGGTGAGGGTGACGGCGCCCCTGCAGCCAGTGAGCAAAGGGGGCAAATGAAGGCGAGCTAAGGGGCCTGACCCGCTGTTCCCATCTAGGGATGCAATTATGCATGGGAGGCCTCGGTATTTGTACGGCACTTGTTTTTCAAGGGTTCAAAGCCGGTTAAGTGAAGCATTAAAAAAAGGTAAAGGTCCCCTGTGCAAGCACCGGGCCTTTCCTGACCCATGGGGTGACGTCACATCCGACGTTTACTAGGCAGACTTTGTTTTACGGGGTGGTTTGCCAGCCAATGCCTTCCCCAGTCATCTTCCCTTTACCCCCAGCAAGCTGGGTACTCATTTGACTGACCTCGGAAGGATGGAAGGTTGAGTCAACCTTGAGCCGGCTACCTGAAACCGACTTCTGTCGGGATCGAACTCAGGTCATGAGCAGAGCTTTTGACTGCAGTACTGCAGCTGACTACTCTGCGCCACAGGGCTCATATAAAGTGAAGCATAGTGGCTGAGAAAATGATCTGTGATGGCGGTTGGGAGGTCCCCTGGTTCAAATCATGCCTCAACTACAGATTAGGTGGATGGTCTTGGGCAAGCCACTGTGACTCAGCTTCAGTTTAGTATCTGTAATACGTGGGTATTACCAGCCTGTTTTAAAGGGCTGTTGCAAAGGATATGGAGGGGTAACATTGTGTGAAACAAGTTGGTTACAGTTTTCCCAAGTCCATGTAAGGTCAGGCCATAGAAAGCAGTTGAGGCCTGGAGAGTAGCCTTTTCCTCAGTCTCGGTGTTGGTCTGTCCAGTTCAGTATTGTCTGCTCAGATTGGCAGCAGCTCTCCGGCAATTATGAGCAGAGAAAGGTCTTTCCCAGCACCGGTTCAACCCCCGCATCTTGAACATGTGAACACAGGAAGCTGCCTTATACTGAACCAAACCCTTGGTCCATCAAAGTCAGTATTGTCTACTCAGACCAGCAGCAGCTCTCCAGGGTCTCAGGTAAAGGTGTTTCGCATCACCTACTTGCCTAGTCCTTTAACTGGAGATTCCGGGGATTGAACCTGGGACCTTCTGCATGCCAAGCAGATGCTCTACCACTGAGCCACAGCCCTTTCCAGCCAAAGGATCTCTGGCAGCCAGTGCTGGGGAAAGCCTTTCTCAGTCTGACACCCTAATGAGCTGCTACCAGAGAATGCCGAGATAGATGGACCAATGGTCTTAGTCGGCACAAGGCAGCTTCACTTGTTCCCCCAGTGAGTAAAGGGCTCAGCTGTGATTCGAACTGTGGGCCCTGTGACATAGATACAGTTTTCTCTGACTTGGTACTTTTTGTCCTTGAAGTCTGAGGAGGCTTTCAAAGAGGCAGATGAGGCTGAGGAGGAACCGGGATCATGGGAAGAAACATTCAAGACCCACACAGATAGCAAGGTTCATGGTAAGACCCTTGGAGGAATCGGATGTCCATTGAGCAAATTTTCAAAGCATCTAGACAAATGCCTTACTGAGACCCTGAAGGAAAGACATAGGTTGTCTAAAGTATGTGGATTTAAAATTTAATAAACCAAAACTCATTGTTAAAAAGCAGCAGGCAACCTTGATAGTTTTTCATCGGTTTGAAAAACTCAGTCATGGAATACTCCTATTATGATATGCTGCTTAGTGAAAATGCGATGCAAACAAGTTCAGAGTCCATCAGTATAACGGGAGGTCCAGCTTTCGGCATAGCTGGCTTCAGCGGGCAATGGAGGGAGAGATGGGTGCTTGGCGGGGGTCTGCACTGGAGATAGGTATTGCCAGCAGTGGTTTAAGAACAGGGGCTTGGTGCGTCGTGTTGAACCGTTTTCCCATTCCCATATCTGATTTTTCTGTTTCTTCTCTTTCCACCCAGGACCAACATCAGTGGGGCTAGACTTCTCACTCCCAGGTGTGGAGAATGTGTACGGCATCCCGGAACATGCAGAAAACCTCCGGCTACCGACGACTGAGTAAGCAAGGGGGGTGCCTGCAGTTTGGACTCTCTTTCAGTTGAACTTGTGGTGTTGGATGCACGTGTATCTTCTCCTTGCCCTCGCCTCAATTATAGCTAGAAGGATAATTTCTCCCAGTATGAACTCCCATCTTTGATTAGATTCCTTTGGTGCCATCCCAGTTGCCTTCAGAGGGTGTTACATGAGCCCCTTCTTCACTCTCCAAGGCCTTCTAAGTCCATAAACGAATTTTTATGAATCGGCTTACCCTGGAAGCACACCATTTCTGACTATTTTTACGAAAGCCTGTAAAAACCCTCCTCCCCTTTTCTTAAGAGGGCTTTCGGTCGAGGTGGCTGTGTCTGGTACATTATGCAGTGGACGTTAGTTGAGGCTGAAAAGAGTCTGTTAATCCGGGCTTTCTTTCTGGATTAGTTGTTTGGCTTTCATTTTGGTTCCCTGGTTTGGCGTTTTGTTGGCTGCCTTGAGTCCGTGTTGAAGAGTCATGACATAAGCCTGGGTTACAAACCTTTTTCCGCCTGTGGGCGCCCTGACAAAATGGCTGTTGCAGGAGGTGGCGCCAACCACAAAATGGCTACCTCAGGAGGTGGGGCCACAAACACAAAGGAAGCCCAAGTGCAGGGGAGATGAGGGGTAATTTTTTTAAAATACACTGGAAAAGAGAGAATAAGACTAACACTGTGCTGGCAGCTGTCGTCAAAATAACTTAATTTTAATCTGCACTTCAATCAGATTTCCAGTGGCCCATTAGCAGCCCTGCTAGGTAAGGCCCCCACATGGCTCCACCTACTTTTTAAAAAACCTAGACGGGGCACCAGGAATGGTGTTGGCGGGCACCACGGGACCCCTGAGTTAAGGGATGGGTGGTGTGGAAGTGCTGCTGGTAAAAAGGACTTCTTCCTCCTGGCGTTCCTAACTTGCAAAACCTTGGCAGGGGAGGAGACCCCTACCGCCTCTACAACTTGGACGTCTTCCAGTATGAGCTCTTTAATCCCATGGCCCTCTACGGCTCGGTTCCTGTCCTCCTGGCCCACAATGCCCAGCGCACCCTGGGGATCTTTTGGCTGAATGCTGCGGAGACCTGGGTGGACGTCACCTCCAACACAGCTGGCAAGGTATTGGTGCGGGATGGGATGTTGTTACGGCGGAGCTGGGTGAGAATCTTGGCATGTACAGAGGAGGGACGTGCGCCCTCCCTTTCCTCTGTGCAGTCATGGGCGGTCGGGGACGTGGTCTAGTGGGTGTCTCTGGAACACCTTGGGAAGAAGGGGCGATGGGGAAATTACAAATTGCTAGCCGAGTTCAGAGAAGGGGTCCAAATCACTGCTGGCCACTGGAGTAGAAACTCCTTTTCTTTATTGATTGATTGTGATCAAGGGAAGCATCTGCTCCTAAGAGTTCAAGCTGCTGACAACTTTACAGGGAAAAGCATCAGCATGTATAGAGGAAGAAGAAGAAGAATAGTTGGTTTTTATACGCTGAGTTTCTCTCCCACTTACGGAAAAATCAAAGCGGCTTACAATCACCTTCCCTTCCCCTCCCCATAACAGGCACCCTGTGAGGTAGGTGGGGCTAAGGGAGTGTGGCTGGCCCAAGATCACCCAGCTGGCTTCATGTGTAGGAGTGGGGAAACCAACCCGGTTCACCAGATCAGAGCCCACCGGAATCCAGACTGACATCAGGTTACACGAATTGCACAATGACAACTCAATATCGCACAACATTGTAACCAGTAGAAAAGCAATCTGTATTTCCTTCTCAACATACCTTTAGGAATACTGCTGCGATATCTCACTCTACTAGCATAAGGAGAATTGCTGACTGCTATACATGTTAAAGGTTATTTTGCTGTATGAGGTGAGGAATGCAGACTTCTGGAGGCTTCTGCCGAAAGCACAGATAACAGTGCTGGATCAGCACTAGGTCAGACGTTCCCCTCAATTCTTTTCTTGGCCTTCACTGACATGGCTACACTACGGTTCATTCACATTTCACCTTTTTCCTTCAGGGGCATCACATGTTCCCATGTTAACAAGTGAAAGAAAGCCGTAGCGGAGGGCAGCCCATTGAGATGGGTGTGTGTGTTTTTACTGGATTTCTTGGTGTAAAACTTGTGGGGGCAATTAATTGCTTCGTATTCACCCTGTAATGGGCAAGAGACTGAGCTACAGATCAAACCCAAATTCTGTGTGATGATATCACCGATGTGCTCCCTGAACTAATGAAGCTTATCTATGGAACTCCTGTGCTTTTGCAGACGCTGTTTGGAAAGATGCTGGACTACATGCAAGGCGGAGGCGAGACCCCTCAGACGGACGTCCGCTGGATGTCGGAGAGCGGAATCATTGACGCATTCCTCTTGCTGGGGCCATCCCCCAAGGATATTTTCAGGCAGTATGCGTCCCTCACAGGTGAGTGCGGCGGAGAGGAGGTTTACGTTACTCTGCTTCTGGGAGAATGAGCAATGAGCGTGTTTGTGACACCTGCTTATTTGCCTTAATTCTGCTGCTGCCAGCCCCAAGTTTAGAACCCAAGGTGTGTGTGCTTCATCACCAGCCTGTTGGGCACGCTACAATTAAAATGTTTTATTTGGCGTGCCCCCAATTACTGTTGTTGTCTCTCCCTGGTTTTGGTGTTGTGTATTTATGTGTTTTTATTGAATTATTTTATGTATTTTAAAAAATATTTTTTATTGATTTTTTAAATGTAGTATAAGAAAATTTAAAAAGGGATATTGGGGGGAAGAGAGTAAAAAAATCATAAACATAAGCAAGGTAAAACAATCACCTGAAGCATTATAAGAATCCCTGCTATATTTACTACTAGGATATTTTCTATCAATGTTAAAGATTATTACTAAACAAAAACATAAATTCCATTTTATACCAGTTACTGTATTAGTTTAAACTTTAAATACAGTATCACATTGCTATTATTTTTTTAAACAGTTCTACCTTTCTGCCCCCAATTACTGTTGTTGTCTCTTCCTGGTTTTGGTGTTGTGTATGTGTGTGTTTTTATTGAATTATTTTATGTATGTTTGATTTTAAAGGGTCTAATGTTTATTTCCAAAATTAATACCCTGCCTTTCTGCCCTCATAAGAGTTCCCAAGCTGGCTGACAATTTCAAACATACATGCTCAGACCAAACCACATTTTCAAACCATTAGAATCAACCCCCCAAAAGCACACATCATTAAAACAATTTTAAAAACAGAGTTAAAATACGTGTGTGTGTGTGTGTGTGTGTGTGTGTGTGTGTGTCAAGTGCCATCAAGTCGTTTCCGACTCATGGCGACCCTATGTATCAATGTCCTCCATAGTGTCCTATCCTTAACAGTCTTGCTCAGATCTTGCAAATTGAGGGCCGTGGTTTCCTTTATAGAGTCAATCCATCTCTTGTTGGGTCTTCTTCTTTTCCTGCTGCCTTCAACTTTTCCTAGCATGATTGTCTTTTCCGGTGACTCTTGTCTTCTCATATGTCCAAAGTACAACAGCCTCAGTTTAGTCATTTTAGCTTCTAGGGTCAGTTCCGGCTTGATTTGATCTAAAACCCACTGATTTGTTTTTTTGGCGGTCCAGGGTATCCGTAACACTCTCCTCCAACACCACATTTCAAAAGAATCTACTTCCTTCTTATTAGCTTTCTTCATTGTCCAGCTCTCACACCCATACGTAGTAATAGGGAATATGATGGCATGAATAAACCTGATCTTGGTTGGCAGTGACACGTTCTTATACTTCAGAATCTTTTCTAGCTCCTTCATGGCTGCCCTTCCCCGTCTCAATCTCCTTCTGATTTCTTGGCTGCAGTCTCCCTTTTGGTTGATGCTGGAACCAAGAAATAGAAAGTCTTCAACAGTTTCAATTTCCTCATTGTCAACCTTTGTCAAAGTTGTGTAACCTTAAAGTTGTGTAATGTAGTCATTACAGGAGAATTACACAACTTTTACATGACTAGTTTCCATTTTGAGCATTTTAAGATGGGAATGGACTTGTTCATGGAGGAGAGGGCTAGCCATGGCTACTAGTCAAAATGGACACTAATAATGATGCATACCTGTTCTCTCCAGAATCAGAGGAGCATGCCTATTATATTAGGTGCTGTGGAACACAGGCAAGAGAATGCTGCTGCAGTTGCCTTGATTGGGGGCTTCCTGGAGGCATCTGGTTGGCCACTGTGTGAACAGACTGCTGGACTTGATGGGCCTTGGTCTGATCCAGCAGGGCTTTTCTTATGTTCTTATGACCCATCTCGTTACCCTCCTCATGAGCAGCTGCAGAAAAGTAGCTTGTGTGGATCCAGAAAATGCACGCAAATTAGCTGTTGCGGTGCAGAATTTTGGAATGTGCTAAGCCCAGAGCAGGTGAGGTGGATACTGTCTGAAGTCCGATCTGATCTCCGCTTGCTCAGGCACCCAGGCCCTCCCTCCGCTCTTTGCCCTGGCTTATCACCAAAGCCGCTGGAACTACAACGATGAAGATGATGTGAACGCCGTGGACAGCGGCTTCGACGAGCACGACATCCCCTACGATGTCATCTGGCTGGACATTGAGCATGCTGACGGGAAGCGCTACTTCACGTGGGATCCAAACAAGTTCCCCCATCCCCGGGAAATGCTTCAGCGGCTGGCAGCCAAGAGGCGCAAGGTAGGAATATATGAAGCTGCTCTGTGCTGGGTCTGCCCATTTAGAATGGGTGTGGTTACCTCTGACTGACAGGAGCTTCCCAGAATCCTGGGCAGAGAACGGTCTTTTCCCACCTCCTAAGATCCTTTTTCAATACACGCCATCATCTTTCAGATCACCGTTCTGTCTGTTCTAGTGATACCAACTCTGATTGGTGTTGCTTTCCAGGGGGAAGAGAGATATCTCAATGGTAGAGTATCTGCTTTTGTGTGCAGAGGGTCCCCGGTTCAATTCCCGACACCTGCAGTTTGAGCATCTTAGATAGCCGATTTTAAGAAAGGCCCTTCCCTGCTGAAGAGCCGCTACCAGACACTGAGCGGACAAATGCTGAGCTAATGAGTCTTTATGAACGCATGAGGCTGCCTTCTGCTGAGCCAGACTCTTGGCCTATCAAGGTCATTGTTGTCTGTCTCGATGGGCAGCAGCTCTCCAGGGCCTCCGGAAAGAGGTATTTCTCATTGCCTGTTACTTGATCCTTTCTTACTGGAGATGCTGGGATTGAACCTGAGCCAATATGCAAATAAAGCAGGTACCTCTACCACTGAGCCACAGCCCCTCCCAGCGTGGTGTAGTGGTTAAGAGCGGTGGTTTGGAGCGATGGACTCTAATGTGGAGAACTGGGTTTGATTCCCCACTCCTACACGTGAAGCCAGCTGGGTGACCTTGGGCTAGTCACGGCTCTCTTTGAGCTCTCTCAGTCCCCCCTACCTCACAGGGTGTCGGATGTGGGGAGGGGAGGGAAAGGTGATTGTAAGCCAGTTAGAATCTCCCTTAAGTGGTAGAGAAAGTCGGCATATAAAAACCAACTCTTCTTCTTCTTCCCCATATAATAAAGCTTCATATATACAGGTTGAGTATCCTTTATCCAGAGTGCTTGGGACCAGAAGTGGTCTGTATTTTGGGTCTTTCTGTATTTTGGAATATTTTGGAATTTTTGCATATACATAATGAGATTGCTTGGGGATGGGCAGCCGAGTCTAAACACAAAATTCATTTATGTTTTATATATGCTTTATACACATAGCCTAACTGTAATTGTAAACAATATTTTTAATTTGAGTACATTGAACCATCAATGGCACCGCTGAGGGCCTGTAATATGCCAGCTCAAAAGGTTTGGCTTTCGGATCAGTCCAGATAAGGGATACTCAACCTGAAATATGTATGTGTCTTAGGCAGAAATGCTGGAGATGTATATGCGAAAAGCATATGCTGTGCTGCTGAGCTTATAGCCCTTCCCCAATAACACATGAACCTGCCTGTCTCCTCCAGTACTGCCTCTTCCAGGCAACGGGTATCCAAAGACTTGAACGGAGAAAGGTATTTCTTAGTCTTGCTAATTCAGAACTGGCACCGTCTGCTTGCAAATCAAGTGTTCTACCATTGAGCGATTTGTGTAAATAGTTATGTTACTTCATTTATACCCTTCGTTCCTTTCATACGGGGACTCAAAGTCGCTCACATCATTCCCCTCGCCTCCATTTTACCCTCACAACAACCCTGTGAGGAAGGTTAGGCTGACTGGACCAAGCTCACCCAGCAAGCTTCTATGGCAGAGCAGGGATTTGAACCTGGTTCTCCCAGATTCTAGTCTGACGCTCTACCCACAGCACCACGCTGGCTTATTCTGGGCTCTAGGAGCTTCTTCGATGACCTTCAGACCACAGAGCTGGCAGAGTATAAACTGGGTTATGATAATCCCTGCACAGAAAGAACCGAGTATGAAGCACAATCCATGGCGTGAACTTCCATCTGTGTTTTTCCAGGCAGAGCTCAGACGCAGGCAAGATAAACCCAAGTTACTACACACTGACATAGGTGCAGATATGCTTGGCAGCGCAAACTTTCTTGTTTACATTGTAAGCTGCCTTCAACTCCCGTAAGTTGGAAAGGTGGCTAATAAATGTTTTAAATAAGTAGCCGTGAAGGCAACTTCTGCTAAAATCTCAGAAAGGAGGGGGGGCGTTGGCTGTGGTTGGAGGCCAGGGTTTTTGTGCTCTGCATAACCTATAGCTCTTCCTGCTTGGTTATTAGAACCAGAATGAATTGGACAAAGTAAGAAGTCAGAGGTAGACATAGCTAATTTGCTCAGTCTGGTCTTAGGGGAAAGGGGTGTGCCTCCACATTACCTCTCTGTCCCCTAACCCCGCACATTTTGTGCTTCCTTCCTTGACCCAGATGGTGAGCATCGTGGACCCTCACATCAAAGTGGACAGTGGCTACCGCGTCCACAATGAGATCCGCTCTCGCGACTTTTACGTCAAAACCAAGGACGGGAGCGACTACGAAGGCTGGTGCTGGCCAGGTGAGGGAAAGCAGCTGTGTTAGGCCGGGATTTGGGAACTTCTGTGGTTGTTGGGTTTGATGACTGGGGCTGACCTTGCCGTAAATATACGAAGTCACCTTAGGCCATTGGTCCTCCTAGCTCAGAATGGACTGCTTTGACCATTAGCAGTCTTCCCCAACAACTCCTACCTAAGAACCTTTAACCAGAGATAGCGGGTACTGGACGTGGGCTCTTCTGCATGCCAAGCAAGTTGTCTGCCACTCAGCCACAGCACCCTGGGGAATGAGAGGCAGCAAACTTTGGACATCGTTAAAGGGCAGGGAATTACTCTGTTTAGAAAAGCCATCCCATGTGTGTGTAGCCCGACCCAAGGTCCTGCGAAATGGCAATGGGCTGGATTCTGTAGATCTGGTCCAGTTAACGGCACTTTCCTTCCGCGCAGTGGGCTCATCTAGGTGTCCCATTAGAGCAGTGGTTCCCAAACTTTTCGGGCCACCGCCCCCTTGGTTCCACAAACTCAACCCCAACGCCCCCTACCCTATTCTATAAAGAGCATTATTCAAAATAGAGGCTTGCATAACACACTAAAGAAGATAATAACAATAAAATTTCAAAATCAGTACCAATTAATTGCACATCTATTCAAAACAAATTAAAACTTTTTACTTGAAATGTATTCAACAAAACTGATGAACTTGATCCAGTGGTACCAGCTCTTCAAAGTCTGGGGGAAAATTCTCATAGTTTCCACCCAATTTGCCATCATGATGCCATGATCTATTGTAAATTAGTGAACAACACAGTGGAAGGGGCCCACCTCTAGCACCCCCCTGCTGCCCCCTTGCCTCTTAGTGCCCCCCTAGGTAATCCCCCCCCCAGGGGGTGGTACTGTCCACTTTGGGAACCACTGCATTAGAGAAACAGATCTGCAAGAGCCAGTCCAAAGATTTGAATGTTTCAGTTCCTCCCAAAATGCCTGTCCTTTCCATCACTGCACATCTCCAAGGCAACTTTTTAGAGCTGGCGTGGCTTAGTGGTTAGGGTGTTGGCCTGGGGAGATCCAGGTTCCCCTCGCCATTCCAGTCTGACATGATAACCGCTAGACCATACTGGCTGGCTGCTCCCAAGCTACAACAGAGAAGCAAGAGAAGGAGGAGAGAGATGCACAGGACCACGTGTAGTGACTCCTAACTGATAATAACTGTTCAGGATCCTTGGTGTACATGGCAATTCATGGGGTAAGATAAGCCAAAGGTCTCTGCCCCAAGGAGCCTCCTCTCTAGCCTGAGACTTGAGAGAGGACAGACCTGGGTATGAGCTAGTGCAGAAACCCATCGGCAGCGGGGCCTAAGGAGTTAAGCCCAAGGTTTCATGGAAGTGTCAGCCCACATCCCTAATCTGTGCTTCCCTTTCCTTCTCTCTCCCCCTCCCCAGGCTCTGCAGGGTACCCTGACTTCACCAACCCCGAGATGCGGGCCTGGTGGTCCAGCATGTTTGCCTACGACCAGTATGAGGTAGGGCGATGGCTGGTCCCCTTGGGGAGGGGGGACCTTCTTTTGGGCTGTGGGGTGACCCTCGCGCTCCCCCCCATAGGCTCTACTCATGCGAGGGCCTTGCTTCCTTCACTCCAGGGCTCCATGGAGAACCTCTACACCTGGAACGATATGAACGAGCCCTCCGTTTTCAACGGCCCGGAGGTGACCATGCACAAGGATGCGGTACACAAAGGGGGCTGGGAGCACCGCGATGTCCACAACCTGTACGGATTCTACGTGGTGAGTCTGTCTTTCCTCTGTGCCCAGGAATTTGGGGTTCTGGGGCCCCAAATCCTGTCTCCAAATAAACTAGTAAGGTTTGAAGCTGCAGCGTTGTCGGACTTAAGCAGGTGGAAGGCTTGGTCTGGATGGGAGACTCTTGTGGGCAGGATATTGGTACAATCCAACTGTTTTTCTAAAATTGTACATGATGCCTGTAACTTCTCTTTATTGTTTGTCCAGAGCCTGGGTGGTGTAGTTGTTAAGAGCAGTGGTTTGGAGCAGTGGACTCTGATCTGGAGAACTGGGTTTGATTCCTCACTCCTCCACATGAGCGGCGGAGGCTAATCTGGTGAACCGGGTTGGTTTCCCCACTCTTACACATGAAGCCAGCTGGGTGACCTTGGGCTAGTCACAGCTCTCTCAGCCTCACCTACCTCACAGGGAGTCTGTTGTGGGGAGGGGAAGGGAAGGTGATTTTAAGCCGGTTTGATTCCTCCTTAAGTGGTAGAGAAAGTCAGCATATAAAAACCAACTCTTCTTCTTCCTTCTGAAACATGCATAACTTTATACAGTTTACTGTTAATCACAGGGAGAAGTTAAAAAGGAAGGGCAATGTAACCAGCTAGGCCTGGGGCGGGATTCTGTGGTTCCATTCCCAGCTTGGCCTCAAAGTTAACTAGGTAACTTTGGACCAGACCGATGCACTCAATCTGGGCTGCCTCACAGGGTTGTTTGCATGAGTCGAAGAGGGTGGGTGGGAGAGGGAGGTTTCTTTTGCCACCCCGACCCCTTTTAGAGGAAAAAAACTCTGCCAGGCATTGAAATCCCATCCCTTGACTTCTGGAAATAACTAGTTGCTGATTCTTTTAGTTTCTGAGATTTCCACAGGCACAGCTTGCACCCATCCAAGCATGCCTTGAGGACTAGAAACATGTTTATTTAGAAAAAATAATAATGCAAGCTGATCTTCTCAGGAAGCTGATCCATGGACCTCACACGCTGTACTTTTTTTCTGCGATCCTCTGAGATGACAGAAGTAAAAAAGAGGGGAACGAAACCCAACCTAGAAAACAGAAGCTGGGTACCCAAGGTTGGGTGGAATAAATACAATATATAAATAATGAAAATATAATTTATTTAAAGAGCTATATCAAGATAAAAATTATTTAAAAACACAAAAACAGCACAATGGCATTTCCTAATATCAACCTTGGGAAATGCCATTGTGCTGTTTTAACGTTTTTTAAATAATTTTTTTCTTGAGATAGAGTTTAAAATAAATTATATTTTGTTTGTTGATTTGTTACGGCCAATAGCCAGCGTAAAATTAGAAAACAGTACAGGTGCGTGTGTGTGTGTGTATATATATATATATATGTATGTATACATACAAACACACCGATAACTGGTGATAGAAAGTTGAATAAAATATCCTAAAATGGGCAAGTTAAAATACATTTGTCAGCATATTAAAATACAAAAGAAAAAAGAGAAAAAATACATTATACCATGCTTTACCCATCACTCATCATCTGGTGCATTGCAAAAAGTGTAACCCTTTTTATTTTGAGCGTTCCTTTTAGTAATGGCCTTCCAGCAAAATTTAGCTACATCGTAAGATATAGCGGGATTTTTATCCTCGAGCAGAAATTGAATGATTGAACTCTCATTGGTTATAGATTGATCTAAAAGGCCAAATTGTTGTAACCAGGGGTCGATTATAGTTCTTCTAAATTCCAGGTAAAATTCACAGTGTAATAAAATGCCAGGGATTCTTCCTCTCCCGCTGTACATAAACATTTTCTCAGCTCTCTAGGTTGATTTACAAATCTACCTAGGAGAACAACCGAGGGGAGGGCATCAAATCTATATATTTTATTTATCTCACCCAACCTTGGGTACCCATCATCCTCTGAAATGTCAACAGAGACCCAGCCCTGTGTACAAACTCTATTCAGGGAGAAGGAAGGAACAGGAGAAGTACAAAGAAGGGGGCTGCTGATGCTCACTCTTGACTCTCTCCTTAGCTAAGATCTCTTTTCTCTCTTCCTCCATCAGCAAATGGCAACGGCGCTCGGGCAGGTGCAGCGGTCAGGCGGTGTGGAGCGGCCTTTCGTGTTGACTCGCGCTTTCTTTGCCGGCTCACAGCGTTTCGGTCAGTTGGCCAGGTTGCCCGTCAGCGTGCGAGAGAACAAGGAGATTTTTCAGCAGGAGGAGAGGGGAGGGCTATAGCTCCGTGGTGGGTTTCCTGCCAGCCTCAGTCCCCTGAGTCATGTTCCAAATGTACCAAAAACGGTGCCAAAGAGGAGCACAGAGTATAGAACTAAATGGGGGGGGGGTACGACAAAGTACCGCACTGTGTAATCACAATGGACTAGATATTTCTCTATTAACGTATGTTCTTAAAAGCAGTGATTCTTAAGGAAATGATTATTAGTGGAACAAAATTACATTCACATGGACTTAGACAGAGCTAGATTTGAGTCTAGGGGTACCTTAGAAGTCCACAAGATTTTGGAGATACGAGCTTTCAAGAGTCAAACCTCCCTTCATTAGACTTTGACTCCCTTTGTCAGAGTTTTGACTTGAAAGCTCATACCCCCAAAATCTTGTTGGTCTCTAAGGTCCTGACCTGGTTAGCCCGAGACTAGCCTGATCTCATTAGATCCCAGAAGCTAAGCAGGGTTGGTCCTGGTTAGTATATGCGTGGGAGACCTCCAAGGAACACCACGGGTCGTGACATGGAGGCTGGCAATGGCAAGCCACCTCTGAACATCTCTTGCCTTGAAAACCCTACGGGGTCGCTATAAGTCAGCTGTGACTTGACAGCACCAAAAAAAAAAGGTGCCGCTGGACTCAAATCTAGCTCTTCTACTGCAGACCAGCAAAGCTGTCCTCTGAAACTGTGTGCTAGATGCATATTCAAAAACAGTCCATCGCTACTGTCCATACCGTATATTGTCCTGTTTTGAAATTGATCTTTGTCAGGAGAATGCAGGATGCGATACCATATATTGGATTTTCAAGCTACAGATCTCCTACATAACTGAAACAAGTAATACACATGGCAGTCTTCAAGCAGCGGCTGAAACGAACACTTGTCAGGGATGCTCTAGGCTGATCCTGCATTGAGCAGGAGGTTGGCCTGGATGGCCCCTTCCAACTCTATGGTTCTATGGTTTTCTGTGGTTCTGCATCTTTAATAGGTCACATATCCTATCCAATTACGATTATAAAGTGTGGTGCTCTGTAGTACTTTTTCATTCTGCTTCAGTCATCAGCAGCTCCAGTTCAAGCATCCCAGGTGCTGGAGAAGACCGTTCTCTACCCGGGACTACTGCCAGTCAAAAGAGAGAGCCCTGGGCAAAAACAGACCCTCTAGCTTGACTGTGTAAGGCAGGTTCACGTGCTCTGTGTTAGCAGTAAGGTATAAAATGGCTGTCTGCACACTGTTCCTTCACCACCTCACCATCTTCCTGTTCCTTCTCTGCAGGAGCCGCTTGGACAGGGGACAACGCAGCTGAGTGGGATCATTTGAGGATCTCCATTCCCATGTGTCTAAGCATGAGTCTTGTGGGCATCTCTTTCTGTGGAGGTAAGCGCTGCTGGGGAACAGCCTGCTCCAAACAGGTTAGGCCTCCCGTGCTTGTGGGTGTGAGTCTAGTAAAGGAACTGCAAAAGGAGTATTAGAAGCAGTTGCCACCCTGCCTTCTCATGAAGTGGTTAAGTGTGGTAGTGTAGAGTGGTGGACTCTGATCTGGAGAACCGGGTTTGATTCCCCACTCCTCCACATGAGCGGTGGAGGCTGATCTAGTGAACTGTATTTATTTCTCCACTCCTACACACAAAGCCAGCTGAATGACCTTTGGCGAATCACATTCTCTTAGCCCCGCCAACCTCACAGAGTGTCTGTTGTGGGGAGGGGAAGGGAAGGTGATTGTAAGCCGGTTTGATTCTTCCTTAAGAAGAAGAAGAGTTGGTTTTTATATGCCGACTTTCTCTACCACTTAAGGCAGATTCAAACCGGCTTACAATCACCTTCCCCTCCCCACAACAGAGACCTTGTGAGGTAGGTGGGGCTGAGAGAGTGTGACTCGCCTAAGGTCACCCAGCTGGCTTTGTGTGTAGGAGCGGGGAAACAAATCCAGTTCACCAGATTAGCCTCCGCCAGGCATGTGGCAGAGTGGGGAATCAAACCCGGTTCTCCAGATCAGACTCCACCGCTCCAAACCACCGCTCTTAACCACCACACCACACTGGCTTAAGTGATAGAGAAAGTCAGCATATAAAAACCAACTCTTCTTCTTCTCTCAACCCACTTCCAGCCGACGTGGGTGGCTTCTTCAAAAACCCAGAGCCAGAGCTGCTGGTGCGCTGGTACCAAGTGGGAGCTTATCAGCCCTTCTTCCGGGCGCATGCCCATGTGGACACCGTCCGCCGGGAGCCCTGGCTGTTCGGCGAGGAGAACAAAGCACTGATCCGGGACGCCATCCGTGAGCGCTATGCCCTGCTGCCCTTCTGGTACACTGTCTTCTACCACAGTTATCGTACGGGCCAGCCTGTCATGAGGTGAGCAAACTGGACTCTCCACAGAAAGGTACAAAATAGTTTCAGTAACCCAACTGTCAAGTAAGTGTAGGATGGAGAAATGGAGCACTTTGTGAAAAAATTGAGAATTTTTGTTTGTTTCCACAAGGGCTAGAAACTTATTTTTCCGCTTATGAAATCTGAAATTCATCAGATATCAAATTTCTGCACTTAACCTTAAAATTCTCATGGGTGGGGTGCGGCAGGACTATG